>NW_006159840.1:458605-465175 GCF_000334495.1 Tupaia belangeri chinensis | reverse complement strand
TTGGTGGTGGGACCAGACTCTTATTACAGGCTTGTTTGAGGTTTAAAAGCAATTGTTCAAAACATGGAAAAATTGTTGTTGCCAGGCAAGACTTTTAGCTAATCCTGACTGGCACCAAACAGGAGTTTCCTAGCATTAGCAAGGGGCTTGGAAGGGTTTGAGTAATAAAGCCAGCAATACAGGGTTCAACTCACTTCTTCAGATACCTGCTATAAACTGTCATCTATTCACTTTTTAAAATATATTTTTATTTCATTTTTTAATACATTCAATCATGTTATTTAGCTTACAAAGTGAATATTCCAACATGTGACCATTTCTCCCTAGTCCAGTTGATAAAACTATGAAATTATCTTCAACAGACAATACCACATTTCTTTGTCCCATTAATGCTTTGCCTCTCTATTTTTCTTCTAAATGTCCTTCCTCAGACTCTACTCTTACACACACTGTATATGGTATCCACATCCATTTACTGTGTTTCTATATCCTTTCGTCAATCAGTTTCAGTCACAGAGTGTGGACACTCAGAATATATTAAGTAGGGATATACAATGTCTCTCCTTCATTGCCTGGCTTGCTTCACTCAGCAGTAAAACTTCCATATTCTTCCACTTTCTGTCAAAAGCCAGGGTCTTTTTTTTTTTTTTTTTAATAGCTGAATAATATTCCATAGAGTATACGTGCCACCGTTTTTCAATCCATTCATGTTTGTGGGCATTTGGGTTGGTTCCATATCTTAGCAATTGTGAATAGTGCTACAATAAACATCGATGTGCAGGCGCTTTTCTGATTAAGAATTCTTCTGTCCTTTGGGTAGATACCAGAGAGTGGGATTGCTGGATCATATGGTAATTCTATTTGTAGATTGTTGAGGAATCTACAAATTGTTCTCCACAGTGGCTGGACCAATTTACATTCCTACCAGCAGTGTAAGAGAGTTCCTTTTTCAGCCCCCCCACCCCCAGCACTTATCTTCTTTTTTTTTTTAAATCTTAGTCATTCTGACTGGGGTTAGGTGGTATCTCATTGTTGTTTTGATCTGCATTTCCCTTACAATTTGGAATGTTGGACATATTTTCATATGCCTTTTGGCTATTTGTATGTCATCCTTAGAGAGTGGTTTTTTTCAACTCATTCTCCCATCTTTTAATAAGGTTGATCATCTTTTTTTTCAGAACAGCTGCTTGAGTTCTTTGTGTATTCTGGTTATCAGTCCCTTATCTGATGCATAGTTCACAAAAATATTTTCCCATTCTGAGGGCTGTCGATTCACACTAACTACTGTATCTTTTGCCATGCAAAAACTTCCTGGTCTGATGTAATCCCACTAGTCTATTTTGGAGATTATTGACTGTGCTTTGGGGGGGTCTTATTTAAGAAGTCTTTGCCTACCCCAATGTCTCCCAGAGTTTTCCTAGTGTTTTCCAGGAGAAGTTTTATAGTTTGAGGTCTTAGGTTTAGATCTTTGATCCACCTTGAGTTGATTTTGGTCAAAGGTGAGAGGTAGGGGTTCAGATTCATCTTTCTGCAGGTGGAAATCCAGTTTTTCCAGCACCATTTACTGAAGAGGTTTTCTTTTTCCCACTAGATTGACTGTTACCCCTCGTCAAAAATCAGTTGACTCTATATTTGGGAATTTATTTCTGGTGACTGTGTTCTGTTCCATAGGTTCACTTGTCTGTTTCTGTGCCAGTACCATGCTGTTTTGATTACCACAGCTTTGTAGTATATTTTTGGGTCAGGGAGTGAGATACTGCCCACTCCACTCTTCTTGTGCAGGATTGCTTTGGCAATATGGGGTCTTTTATGATTCCAGACACATTTTATGATTGTCTTTTCTAGATCTGTGAAGAATATGTCTGATGCTTTGACTGGGATTGCATTAAATATGTAGATTAATTTGGGTATAATTGCCATTTTGATTATATTAATTCTTCCCATCCAGGAACATGGGATGTCCTTCCACTTTTTTGTGTCATTTTCAATTTCTTTTTTTAGCTTCTTGTAGTTTTCCTTGTGGAGGTCTTTAACATCTTTGATTAGATTTATCCTAAGTATCTTATTTTGTGACTATGGTAAATATTGTGACCTCACAATAGTTTTTATTAGTTTTCAAATTTAAAGTGGTGACCCTCTTTGGAAACACAAGATGATAAAAACAGTCCTTACCACTTTTTCAAAATTATATCCTTATTCAAAATCTCAAACTGTTCTATTCATGATGGAATTCAAATCGAAATGATGATGTGGCCAGCTACAGTGGCACAGCAGTGACTTGACAGGACGTGATGCTGATGTCACATGGGAAGGTCCTGGGTTTGTGTCCTGAGCCTCCTGATGTACGCCAGGTCCCAGGTGTGTGTGGTGAGTGCTGGTGATCTGTGCTAGCTGAGGCTGGTGGTGGATGGCCATGTCAATACCCTGTTAGAGGTTCTCCTCTCTCTCTCAGAAGAAATAAATAAATAAACTTAAAAAAGATGAAGATCCAAGGCTGGCTCCTTCGTGTAGCAGTTAAGGGAGCTGGATCTTATGTGGCCAACTGCATGGTTTGAGTTCTGGACCTGGTGGCTTGTAAAACATGCTGAGCATGTGTGCATACATGCCCTAAATCCCAACAGGATGAAGAAGTGGAGAAAGGATGCAGTGTGACCATGGCCCATAGGGGGATACTTTCTCCCTCCCTCTCTTTGTCTCTCTCTGGCTTATAAACAGAAACAAATGAACAAATAAAGATCTGTATGCTGGTTATTTCCAAATTTACACATGTAGTCTAGACTGTGCATCTGCAACCTAGACATACATATCCAAATGCTTCTTGAGAGTTCTATTTGGATTCTACAAAGCATCTTAAATTTAACAAGGTCCAAATGTAATGTTGACTCACCATCCAAAGTTGGTCTTTCTTTAAGTTTCCCATCTCAGTGGATGGCATTGCAATTCTGGGAGTCACTCTCAGTTTCTCTGTTGCCTTCACTCTTCATAAGTCTGTGTGTAGAGTTACAAACCTCACCTCTTCTTTTCTTCTTCATCCCCCTTGACACCACTCTGCTGATCTCACACCTGCCCACCACAGGAACCCTCTAATAGCTCCTTGCCTCTGCTCTTATGGTTCAGTTTTGGAATTAATAATGTACTCTGAAATTGATGTGATCTTATGTCTTATAGGGTATTTGCAGATGTCATCAAGTCAAGATGAAGTCTCTAGGGTGGGCCCTAATCCAATCTGACTTTTTTTTTTAAGAGAGGTTTTCGCTCTAGGGCGCATGTGCTCACTGGAGGAACAGAGACACAGAAAGTGAGAAATCATCCCCCAGGGGAAATGGCCACACCACAATCCCGTCTCTCGGGATTTTGGTCACACACGCACATGTTCCCATGCGTGAGTTTTAAGACTCCAGGTCTGGGACTCAAACTGTGATTGACTATGTGGGAGGCCAGTGACGTAATCATTATACCATGTGCTGGTCCCCTGACTGAGTTCTTTATAACAAGAGAAGAGACAAAGAGAGTCAACAATTGGGGTGATGCTACCACTAGTCGAGGGACACCTACCAAAAGCCAGGAAGAGGCAAGGAGGGCCCTCCCCTAGAGCCTTCAGAGGGAGCAGATCCCTACCAACACCGGAGTCTCCAGAACTGTGAGACAGTATGCCTCATGGTTTTAAGCCATTCGTTTATGGTATCTGGTGAGACCAGAGCCAGGAAATGAGAACAGGCCCAGTAATCACTTTTCACACGATGGCCAGAGGGACTTTTAAAACCTAATTTGAGTAGCTGTAAATTCAGGCACATACCACCACACCCTTTAAAAGCTAATTCAAGTTGTGTCTTTCTTCATGCACAGAAATCCCTGAGGTGGGCCAGCCCACGGTTTGGTGGTTAAGACTGCTGCATCCCACGTGACTGACCATGCTGACTGATCTCCAACCTTGTGGCTCGAAACATGCTGGGCACCTGTGTGTGCATGTCCAAAATCCTGAAAGAAGAGAGCAGTGGAGGAGAAGAGATTGTGGCGTGCTGGGAGGTGCTTTCTTGCTCCCTACCTACACTCCCTAGTGAGCACAGGCGCCCTCTGGGAAATTTAAAGAAAAAAAACCTTAGGTGTCTGACCTTAGAAAAAAACAGACTCTTCACCAGGTCTAGCAGGTCCTTAGTGTCTGACCCCCACTGTTGGATCTCACGTGTTTGTATGCTTGCTCCACGGATGGCCTATTCATGTCTGGACCACGACTTGCTGACTTGCGGCCTTTTCATCTGCTTCTCCAGTGGCCCTGGTACAGTCAGCTGGGCTCACCTCCCTTCCCCGTCGGATTACTCTGCTTCATTTTCTCCAGAGCACTTTTCTTTATCTGATAATAATGTTTTCCGCCAAGTAGGAAGTTCTCGAAGTTACATAAACTATGACAGAGAGCGGTCAACTTTGAAGTTATTATTTTAGGCTTTTCAAAATAAATCAGTTGGTGATGCAGGAAGAGGGTTTCATCTGTCCGCCCTCTCCTGACTGGCGGGCGGTTTTCTTCTGACAGTGCAGGGTGAGTGAGCCGGGCTGTGGCCGTGGCTGTCACTGCTCTGGCTCTCTGGAGTCGTGAGGAAAACCCAGAGCCCACCTGCACTGCTGTTGGCAAAGTGTCTTCCAGATGCAGTGCGGCCCTTCACCGCCTGCACCGGCCCACCTGGAGTTTCTCCTCCATGCCTTTGAGACAGAAATTACACTCGAGTCCTGATGTGTCTCTTGTGCCATATGGTGTTGGTATTCCTGAAATTGGAGGTTGTCTCTGGTGTCATTAGATGGATCATATATATATATATACACACACATATATATATATATACACACATATATATTTATATATATACACACACACATATATATATACACACATACATACATACACACATATATGTATATCTATGTACATACCCATACATATATATGTGTATATATTTATTCTTTTTAAAAAGAATTAACTTTATTTATTTATTTTATTTTTAATTTGACCAGAGAAGGACAGAGTGAGAGAGAGAGAAGAGAGAAAGTGAGAAAGCAAGCCACCAGGTCCGAGATTCGAACCGCAGTCAGCCATGTGGGAGTCCAGTGTCCTTAACCACCACGCCACCTGCCAGCCCCTATGTTTTTACTCTTAAAGTTTAAAAAAATACTGCTGTACGGCATGTACACTTGCTAGAGAGAGAGAGAAAGAGAGAGAGAGAAAGCACCCCCAGGGAGGGATGGCCACACCACAATTCCTTTGCCTTCTCCTCTTGGGATTTTGGGCACGTTTGCATATGTGCATGGCATGTTTCTCAGGCCATGGGGTCTGGGACTGGAACCATGCAGTCATTCATGTGGGATTCAGCCACCTTCATCTCTACACCACTAGTCAGCCCCAAGGCTTATTTTTAATTTTTTTATTTTGTATTATTATTATTATTATTATTATTATTTTTTGGAGAGTTTTTTGCTATAGGGTGCATGCCCTCACCAGAAAGACAGAGAGAGGCAAAGAGACAGAAAGTAAGAAATCACCCCCCAGGGGGATGGCCATGCCACAATGCCTTCTCCATTCTTCTCTCGGGATCTTGGGCACATGTGCCTGGTGTGAGTTTAAGCCACCGGTCTGGGACTCGAACCACAGTCGACTACATGGGAGTCCAGCAACATAGCCATTACGCCAACTGCTGGTCCTCAAGGCTTATTTTTAAAATGTCCCTTCTTACCAAAATGTAATAATGTCTTCCTTAATTTCCCTCAAGCAGTCACACCTTTGTGCCAGGAAATCTTTGCCTCTAGATGGCTCTTATTAAATGGCAAATGGATTAGGCAGAATAATCCCAGAAACTTTTGGACACATGACCCTAAGGGGTGAGACGAAATCTTCGTTTTATCATATGGTCCTTCCCTAACTCTAGGAACCATCAGCGAATTGTTGAAACCCCAGCTCCTTCTAGTGTGTTCCCGGCTGTTTCTAAGGATTCTTCTGTCCTTTGGGTAGATACCAAGGAGTGGGATTGCTAGATCATATGGTAGTTCTATTTGTAGATCTTTGATGAATCTTTATATTGTTCTTTATAGTGTCTGGACCAATTTACATTCCCATCAGCAGAGCACTTATCTTTTTTTTTTTTTTTTTAATTTTAGTCATTTTGATGGGTTAGGTGGTATCTCATTGTGGTTTTGTTCTGCATCTTCCTTATAATGAGGGATGTTGAGCATTTTTTCCATATGCCTTTTGACTATTTGAATGTCTTCTTTAGAGAGTGATTCTTTCAATGCATTCTCCCATCTTTTAATAGAGTTGATCATCTTTTTTTCGGAACAGCTGCTTGAGTTCCCTGTGTATTCTTGATATCAGTCCCTTATCTGACATGTAGTTTACAAAAATATTTTCCCATTCTGAGGGCTGTTGATTTACACTAATTACTGTGTCTTTTGCCATGCAGAAACTTCTTAGTCTGATGTCGTCACACTTGATCTATTTTGGGGATTATTGACTGTGCTTTGGGGGTCTTATTTAAGAAGACTTTGCCTACCTCAGTGTCTCCCAGCATTTACCTAGTGTTTTCCAGC
>NW_006159840.1:434198-458584 GCF_000334495.1 Tupaia belangeri chinensis | reverse complement strand
ATAGTTTGAGGTCTTAGGTTTAGATCTTTGATCCGTCTTGAGTTGATTTTTGTCAAAGGTGAGAGGTAGGGGTTCAGATTCATCTTTCTGCAGGTGGAAATTTAGTATTTCCAGCACCATTTACTAAAGAGGTTTTTCTTTTCCCACTGGTACCCTTTGTCAAAAATCAGTTGGCTGTATGTTTGGGAGTTTATTTCTGGTGTCTCTATTCTGTTCCATTGGTCCACCTGTCTGTTTCTGTGCCAATACCATGCTGTTTTGATGATCACACCTTTGTAGTATATTTTTTGGGTCAGGGAGTGAGATGCTGCCCATTCCACTCTTCTTTTATGATTCCAGACAAATTGTATGATTGTCTTTTCCAGATTTGTGAAGAATGTCTCTCGCACTTTGATTGAGATTGAGTTAAATATGTAGATTAATTTGGGTAGAATTGCTATTTTGATTATATTAATTCTTCCCATCCAGGAACATGGATGTCCTTCCAGTTTTTTGTGTCATTTTTAATTTCTTTTTCTTTCTTTCTTTTTTTTTTTTTTTTTTTAGCTTCTTGTAGTTTTTGTTGTGGAGGTCTTTAACTTCTTTGGTTAATATGAATGGGTTCATTTGATGTATGCTGTTTTTCATGGCATTATTGTAGCTGTTAATGATTAAGCTTAATTGTCATCATGCATGCATCTCCTTCCAGACTTAGAAAATTATGTTCAGTACCTCTAACCAGGAGGGTGAGGAAATTCTGGGTTCCTGGGCAATTAGGTCTCCATTGTGGCTTAGCTTTTGAAAGTCCACCCAGCCTGGAGAAACGTACTCGGTATGTGGCTTCCTTTTGGCTCACTTTTCCTACTGATTTTGGTGGTTTCTGCAGCTCCCACCACAGGGAGGGGTCCCCCCAATACTGCAAGTCATCTGGAACTCAGAAGACTTAATTTTACTGCGCAATGTTCCTTTCTGTTTTTCTAATGACTAAGGATGAACACGGGTCATTGCTTGGTTTTCGGAGAATTTTCAGACTGTTTTAAAAATTGGGGATGACTTCAATGTCTGTGTTCTCTGTGGAAGTTCTCAGCAGTGGTCTTGTTTTCTTACTTGAGTGGAAAAGATAGCTGGGCAGGTGCTTTCCTTCCTGAGGAGTTTAAAAACAGGCTCTGGTTTGCATGAAAGGTCTCTTTTCTTTCCCCACAGAATCCCATGCCAGAAAACAAAAGAAGATTGCTTTCTTAGCCACCCAACAATAAAAGAGGAGACCTCCCACTTCTCCAATGCTTCCTTTCAAAGTCACCTTAGTGACCCAGACTGATTCATGGAACTAACTAGCTCGGATGATAATGACTAGGTGGGAGGTATCATTTTTAGTCTCTAGACAACATTCAGAGGCCTCCAAAGACCCTCTGCTGCCTCATGCCCACTGAGGCTCCTCGACATGCAGCTGCCACCCCTGCTTAGAGTGTTTGATGCCTCTCTCCTGCTCAGATAGCTGGGAGCTGTGCTGTCAGCCTGGGGCTCCCGGACTGCACAGACTCACCTGAGAGGCAGCCTGCTCCACTTCGATGTGTGGGGGTGAGCTCAGTCATGCCCTGCCACCGCCCTGCTCCCCGAGCTCTTGTTCCTCACTTGGTTAAGGAACACCGGCCACCTTGAGGAGCATTCTGGGCAGAAGCCGCTTCCCACTAGGAAAGAGAAGAGGTGAAAAGCCTGGTTACCCAGGGTCTGCTATGGTCAGGCGTGGTGTTACGAGGTATCTTCCTCCTATATGTGACCTAATTGCATCACCTAAATGAGCCTCTGAGGCACAGGCGATGTCTTACTTACATAGAGGGAGGCAGCGTCAGAAAGATGAAGGACTTGGTGAAAGACTGACTTGTGTTCCAGTGCTCCCCAAAGTGGGTGGGCTCACACGAGTGAAGTCACTGTGTTACTTCTTATTGATAAACCACTAACCACGTAAGGGTTACCAGACTAGCCAGTTTCTAGATGAAATTGTGGTAGGTAAATCATGGCAGGAAAAGAAAATGGAGTTCATTTCCATGTGATCCATCACATTGTGTTGACATAGGATTCCAAATTTGTTTTTTAAGAATTATTCAAGTATGGGACCAGAGAATGGTGTAATGGTTACATTGCTGGACTCTGACGCAGTTGACCATGATTCCAGTCCTGGACAGAGTGACTTAAAACTCATAGAGGGAGGTGGTGAGGGCTCTCAGAAAGTGGTGTGGTGGTTAAAGTGCTGGACTCCTACATGGGTGACTGCAGTTCGAATCCTGGACCTGGCGGCTTGCTTTCTCACTCTCTCTCTCTAAATAAATTTTATTTATTTTATTTTTTAAAATAAATAAAATGAAACAATTCTTTGAAAAATAGTTAACAAAGAAAGAAAGAAATTCACGCAGTGTGTGTGTGTGTGTGTGTGTGTGTGTGTGTGTCCAAAATCTGAGAGGAGAATGGAGGAGAAGGGATTGTGTTGTGGCCATCACCGCTGCGAAGTAATTTCTCACTTTCTATCTCTCTCTCTCTCTCTCTGGCAAGCACATGTACCCTATAGAAAAATAATCTTTCTCTAAAACAAAAAGCAACAACAGTAAAAAGAATTATTCAAATATGAGGGCCAGAGGGAAGCATGGTGGTTAAAGTATGGATCCCACATGGCTGACTGTGTGATTTGAGTCCTGGCTCTGACAGTTTAAAAACCAAAACAGGTGTATATGCACATATGTCCCAAATCCCAACAGGATGGAGTAATGGAAGAGAAGGGATTGTGGCATGGTGTGCCCCCATGGGGTGCTTTCTCATTTTCCCGCTCTCTCTCTCTCTGATAAGTTCACATACCCTCTGGCAAATTAGGAAAAGGAACAAATAGGGTCAGTAGGTGGTGTAGAGACTATGGTAGGTACCACATGACTGTATGTTTTGAGTCCTGGACCCAGAAGCTTGAAAAGCATGCCGGGTGCACATGTGTGTGCAAGCCCCACATTCTGACTGGAGACTGGAGGGGAAGGAATTGTGGTGTGGCCATCCCCTCTGGGGGGTGATTTCTCACTTTCTCTCTCTTTCTCTCCCTGTCTTGCTCTGGCAGGCACACATGCCCTATACCAAAACTAAAAAAAGAGAAGAAAATAGTAGTTTCAACTACTTACAGTCCAAACTCTCAGCATCTGGAATAGGGGTATCTTACTTGACTACCACAAAACTCCAGTGAAAATGTAAGTATTGCTGGGACCAGCATTTGGCGTAATGGATATATTGCTGGACTCCCATGCAGTTGACCGTGGTTCGAGTCCCGGACTCGGTGGCTTAAACTCACGCCGGGCGCGTGTGCGTGCGTGCCCAAGATCCCGAGAGGAGAATGGAGGAGAGGGGATTGCAGTGTGGCCATCCTCCCTGGGGAATGATTTCTCACTTTCTGTCTCTCTGTCTCTCTCTGTCTTTCTGGCGAGTGCACGTGCCCTATAGCAAAAAATCTCTTCAAAAACAAACAAACGAACGAACAAACAAAAAACAGATAAGTATTGCTCAAGTTCCCATCTCAATTCTGGCTTTTTTGTCCTTGGGAAAATGCTTCCAAAATCTGTTTGGTGGGCATCTATATTATTTATTGACCTAATTTCTCTTCTGCTGGGAAACAACCACAGTACAGACTGAATATCTCTTATTTAAAAATATTTGGGGAAGGGGGCTGTCAGATGGCATGGTGCTTAAGGGCTCTGGACTCCCACATGGCCAACTGTGGTTCGAGTCCTGGACCTGGTGGCTTGCTTTCTCACTTTCCTTCTCTCTTTCACTCTGTCCCTCTCTGGTCAAATTTAAATAAATAAATAAATTTAAATAAATGTTTCTTTAAAAAATATTTGGGCGGTGGGTCGGGGGGGTGGGGGACCAGCAGCTGGTGTAATGGCTATGTCGCTCCTATGTAGTTGACCTTGGTTCAAGTCCTGGACCCTGTGGCTTAAACTCACGCCAGGCACATGTGCATGCGTGCCCAAGATCCTGAGAGGAGAATGGAGGAGAAGGGATTGTGGCATGACCATCTCCCCTGGGGGGGGGGTGATTTCTTGCTTTCTGTCTCTCTCTGTCTTTTTGTACCCTATAGCAAAACCTCTACCAAAAAAACCAAAAAATTGGGGGGAAGAAGTGTTTGGGATTCTGGATTTTTTTGTTTTTAAGAGAGATTTTTTATTTTTGCCATGGAATGTGTGTGTGCTTGCAGGAGACTCAGAGAGAGACATATAGAGAGACAGTGAGAAATTACCCCCTGGGGGAATGGACACAGCATACTCCCTTCTCCTCTATTCTCTTGAGATTTTTGGCATGCATGCACATGCACCCAGTGTGAGTTTCAAGCCTCTGCATCTGGGACTTGAACTGTGGTTGATCATGTGGGAGTCCAGCAACATAATCACTATGCCATCTGCTGGCCCCTGGATTTAAAAAAATATTTTGGAATTTTGAAGATAATAGGGTATCTTGGGGATCAACCCAAATCTGAACACGAAAATTCATTATCTTTTATATCTATACACATGACCTGAAGGTAATTTTATGCAGTATTTTTATATAGCAGTATTTTGACTGCAACCTATCATGTAAGGTCAGGAGTGGAATTTTCCATTTGTGGTATTATGTCAGCCTTCAAAAAGTTCTGGATTTTGGAGCATTTAGGATCTAGGATTGGATTAGGGATGTTAGACCTGTGATAGCTAATATTACATGGCCCTTGGAAGCACCAGGCCCTGCCCTAAGTGCTTTACACACATTTATTTATTTAAGCATCATAACTGTCCTGTGAGGTGGATATCATTATTGTCCTCGTTTTACATGCAAGGAGATTGAGAGCTAGAGGGCTAAGAGACTCGCCCAAGAACATGCGGCTGGTAAGAGGCAGAGCCAAGACTTGCGCCAGACAGTCCAGGGCTACAGTCTGCTCAATCCCTGGCTTAGCCAGATAGATGGTGGGATGTCCCAGCATCAGGGACACCCAGCGCTACGGCACTCCAAAGGAAACCCAGTCTGACGTTACTTAGAAATACCAGGTTATTGAGAACTGACTGCTTGCTGGGCAGTACCTTTCAGATGCATTTAATAGTCATAGGAGTCCCAGATCTTTCTGACTACAAAGCCCATACATTTAAAAAAATCACCAGAGGATGTGCTTGACAGGGTCAGAAGGAGAGGAAGAAAGCACCACCAAGAGGGTGTGATTACGATATGATCCTTCTTCTCCCTCTCTCCATTCTGTTGGGATTTTGGGCATATATGCGCACATGCCTCCCATGGTTTTCAAACTACCAGAGCTGGGACTTGAACTGTTGTTAGCCATTTGTGATCTGGTTTCCTTAACCACTAAGCTGTGAGGCATGCGTGAAAGCCCATGTATTTAATCACTACTCTACACTGTGCAGTGGTGGCTTGGAGTTGCATTGCTTTGAGTTTCTTAGTTATCTGTAAAGCTGATTATTATTTTCACATAGGTTGGTCTAATAACCACATTAAGCAAAGTTTATATTCAGTAACACTGAGAAGCTTGAGCAAGTGTAAACAAAAGAGGTGAAATAATTTCATTTGCGTTGAGCACTTAAAGAATCTTAGCAGAGAAGTTTTAGAGCCAAGATGCAGGAAAGAGCCATTCAGGCTCTCAGAGACCAAGTTTGGATTCCTGCCTTTAAAGAGTAACGGGAGGCTACAGTGGTGATTTAATCAAAAGGACAGAAAGGGTTGGAAAGAGGCAGAATGAATGGAAGGCCATGTATGGTCCAGGTGGGACACAACATGATGGTGGCTTGAATTAAGATGATCGTGGTGGAGATGGGAAGATGTGGGCAGATTGGAGAGCTGCGGCAAAGACAAAATCTAAATGCATCCCTTAGCGTTTAGGGATGGGGATTAGGACACTCTCCAGGCTCCCTTAGAAAAGGCCGATTTGGCTTCATAACTTAGTGCTTAAGGGAGCTAGAGTCCACATAGCCGACAGAGCAGTTTGAACACTGGCCTTGGTGGCTTGTAAAACATGCTGAGTGCATGTATGAGAGTGCCCCAAATTCCAACAGGATGGAGAAATAGAGGAGGAGGGACTATGGCATGACCCTGCCCCACTGGGGGTGCTTTCTCCCTCTCTCTGTCTCTCTGACAAGCACACATGTCCTCTGGGAATTAAAAAAGGATAAAGACACCTCTGGATGTAGTCAGTCTTTGGTTGAGGACCTGCTGGTTATTCACCAGAGAAGGTATCGTCTTAGTCTGTCATTGTGTTGCTGAAATAAATACCTGACACTAGGTGATTTATGAAGAAATAGAGATTTTTTTTGGAGAGATTTTTGTTATATGTCATGTGTGCTCTTGGGAGAGACAGAGACAGAGAGACAGAAAGCGAGCAATCATTCCTCAGGGGCATGGTCCTGTCGCGATCCCTTCTCCATTCTTCTCTCAGGATTTTGGGCACGCATGCACATGCTCCTGGTGTGAGTTTTAAGCTGCTAGGCCCAGGACTCAAACTACAATCGACCACATGGGAGTTCAGTGGTGTAACCATTATGGCATCGGCTGGTCCCAAAATAGAGATTTATTAATTTACAGTTCTGGTGTCTGGAAGTTCAAAAGCATCATAAATTGGTGGAAGACAAAACTTTGACTTTATCACACTCAGAGACTCCACTCTGGGACACCATGTTGGGATTCAGTGTTTACTTACCACCTTTACATTACAATCAAGTGCTAACACTTGAACTTTTGGGGGACATCCGATCACCGCCCACTAAGGTCAAATTCCAAAATGTGAACCTTTGGGGGAGAAATAATTACCTAAACCATAACAGGCACAGAAACACTATCCGTTTTCATCTTGGGTCAAAAGATAGCAGGGCTGCAATCCTCCAGCATGATATAAGCCCATCCTTTGTTCTGGCATCCCCTCCGGGGCGTGTCCTGCGCATTTTGTTGAAATGAGAAGCTCTGACTGTTGCCACGTGTGCTTTAATTTTCCCTTTTTTTCCATAGTGATGAAATAAACCCAGAGCTGCATTGTACGTTATTAAACTTTTATTAAGACCCATAAATAATAACCTACTCGTTGAAAACTTACGGTTTAGTGCTTTCGTTAGAATACTTTTTTTAAGGTTTATTTTATTCATGATAGAGAGCATGTACACATGCAGAAGAATTCTGGAGGGAGTGAAGGCAACAGAGGGAGAATGAGAGAAAATGCCCTTGACAGGGTCTCATCACACTGCGATCCCCCTCCTCCAGCTCTCTAGCTCATCAGGATCTTGGGCGCGAGTGTGCACACCCGCTGCATGGCAGGTCAACGAGGCTGGGGTCTGAACTCGCAGTCAGCCATGTGGCTTCTAACTGCTGCTCCGAACGATACCAATTGCGCCACAGGGCTGGGCCTTCGTTAGATTACTTAGGTAAATATAGACTTACCTAGAAGTTGACAACAATGAGGAGACTTAAAAAACAAACGTGTTTTATCAAATGCCCAAATCTGAGTCATTATATATTAATTTTGGAAGTCTGGGTAATCAACACAGTTTGAGAATATGGGGAATATGAGTAGGTTGGAAACACAACGTCTCTTCATAAACAGGGCTCTCTGGGAAGATGTGCTAGAGGCCCACTGGGCTTGATTTCATTTCCTCCTGGATGCACAGGGAGAGCACATTTCCCAGCCTCTCCTGTAGTTAGGTAAGGCAGTATGACCGAATTCCGGCCAATGAAATGTGAATGGGATTGCGGTGAGTAGTTTCCAGAAGTGGTACAGAAAAACCTCAAAAGAAACTTGATTCCCTCCACTTCTGCCAAGTGAACATTGACTCCTTGAGTAAACTTGGATATTAGGTTCTGAATATGGCAGAGACACTGCCAGCCTCGGCCCCTGAATGTGAAGCACACCTTACCTTCAGTTGGATTTAAGTAAGTGAAAACTAACCTTCTACACTGTTAAGCCACTGAGATTTAGGGGTTTGTCTCTTATCCAGCAGTTAGCTGCTATACACATTACTCTGACTAGTTAAGTGCAGTTGAACCAGGTAGTCGCCCTCTGAGAACTCCTTTGGATCTGTTTTCAGTGTGTCCAAGTCTGGTCTTCTCACTTCCTGTTTTCTCACTTCACTAGTTTAATATTTCTCAACCATTCTCATCAAAATACCATCAACAGCAAGGAGAACAGTGGTCCCACCAGAAGGCTTGGGGAGTTTCTGAGGCTGCCCCCTGTGTGGGCTTTTATTTGAAGTCATGCTTTGTCTAAGGCTCATAGCTGGGTCCCCGCTCCAGCTCTAGTCTCCCGGCCCCAACTCTGAAGCAGACAACTACTGGACTTGGTGGGCAACTGGGTTCTAGGGGACTTTGGGCTCTGTGGTACATTATTAAAAATAGGGTTGTTCTTTCTTTCATTGCTAATTTTAAGAGTTATTTGTGTATTTTGGACAACAGCCTGTTCTCAGATGTATCTTCTGCAAACATTTTCTTCTAGTCCGTGGCTTGTCTTTTCAGTCTCATGAGAATCTGCTTTTTAAAAAAGAATAAACCAGGTTCTTGACCAGTTTGATGAGAAAAAGCATGTGCCTTGGCATTTCTTAAAATTACAGAAGTTAGGGAAAAAGAGAAAAAAAAAAACTTTACTTATTTGTTAAAATGACCAAAGTTGTATATAATTATCATGTACAACATGTTTTGAAGTATGTATAGTTTGTGGACTGGCTAAACTGAACTAATTAACAAATATATTCCTTCGCATTTACTTAACTTTTTTGTTGCTTTGTTTTTATGGTGAGATTGGAAAAATCTTAAAAGTTTCTGGGTAGGTAGAAAAAATGAGAATTGGCCTGCTTCTGACCTGCATCTGACATAGCTGGTCGTCCCCCTTCTGGATCTTGTTCTCAACTCCTGCCCATCTCTCTTGGTATCCCTCCTTCAGCTTATTTAAAAATTTTTTTATGGTTAACAGATCTCTCTGTGTTAGAAGTATATGTATCCTTTGACTTGGCAATTGTCCTGCTAGAATTCTAATCCAGAGAAATAAAAACACTAGGAGGAAATGACATATAAGTACAGATATCTTCTGTGGCCAACCCCAAAACAAAACAAAAGATAGACAAAGGGAACTCTTGATACCAGGAAAATGGCCAAGTGGTAGTATATATTGAAGTACTATGTAAGCATTAACAAGTTCGACTAGAACTAAACCAGTTGACGTGATGGTTGAGTAAACACTGAGGAAGAACATCGAGGTTCAGGAAATGGTACCTAATATGTTCACAGCTGTTTCTAACAGCCTATTTTTAATGCATACATACAGGTAACACTAGAAGTAGGCTCAAACAGCACCAGGACCTTGTTTGTTTATTTCCTATTTTAGCCTTAATTCTTTTTTTTATTTGCCAGAGTGTGCATGCACTTGCAAAAGAGGGGGGGGTGGGAAGAGAGAGAGAGAGAGAGAGAGAAAGCATCCTCAATGGGAAATGGTCATGCCATGAGCCCTTCTCTTCTGTTTCTCGCTCCTTGCAAGATTTTGGGCCTGCAAGCACATGTGCATGGTTTTTCAAGCTGCCAGGTCCAAGACTCAAACTCTTCTCTTCCATTTCTCACTCCTTTTGAGCACACATGCATAAGTGCACGCTTTTCCAAACTGCCAGTTCCAGGACTCAGACCATGCAGTTGGCTATGGTGGGACCCAACTATCTTAACCACCACACCACCAGCTGGCTGGTTTATTGTTCATCAAAGTATCTTCAATGCCTGTTAAGAGGAGTATACATTTGAAGAAAAGAGTCAGGAAGGCAGATGTTGTTAATAGATTGAGAGATTACCAGCGTATGTGTATATGGGCAAAAAGGGGCCAAGAAAAAGAAAGATTTCTTTTCTCAACCCAATATTACCCCACTTAAGAGTTTATATTAAATTCTATATATGTATGTTCAAAGAAATTTTTGAAAAATAAAAAAAAACAAAACAGTTCTTGGAAATTTCACAATTGATAACATTATACATTTAGCTTATATGTAATCTTTATGTTCATTTAAAATAAAAATTTTTTTTTTTTTGAAATAAAAACGATCTTTATTTCAGATAAAATGAATATTTCCATAATTAGGATAAAGTGAACACATTATAATCTGAGTCCATTACTGCAGGTGATTTATGTTACAGATGAAGCCCATGAATGTTCAGAGTTCCTGAGTGTCACTGGAGTTGTTGCCTACATGCTTGTGGGAAGCTTCTGTAGCCTTTTCTTGGTAGGAATTCCGCTTTTTCTGAATTCTTCCCTTTCCTTCAGATATTCCCTTTTGCATTCTTCATAAAAGGCTGGATCATTATAGTAAGCAGTGAGACGTTCCTTCAACGCAGAATTTTCTTTCCGGCATTTTACTACCATCAGGATTCCAGAGTCCTTGCAACATTTGGTAAAATCTTGAACTTGTTCAGAACACCTCTCTCTGGCCTTTTCTCTCATTATTTTAGGGATCAAAACATCTTTTTCAACATGTCTGAGATGCTGCTCTGCGGGGTCCAACGCCATCTCGGGGGGCGGAGAAGGACGCAGCGGGGTGACAGCTCAGGGGCAGAAGGCGGGAAGGGGAGCTAAAATAAAAATATTTTAAAATAAAAAAAAAAATTGAGGTTTTTGCTATTGGGCATGTGCACTTGCCAGAAAGACAGAGAGACACAGAGGGACAGAGAGCAATCACTCCCCAGGGGGGATGGCCACGCTGCAGTCCCTTCTCCTCCATTCTCCTCTCGGGATCTTGGGCACGCACGCACACGCGCCCGGCATGAGTTTAAGCCACTGGGTCTGGGACTCAAACCGTGGTGGACTACATTGGAGTCCAGCGACATAGTCATTACGCTAACTGCTGGTCACAAAATAAACTATTTTTAATTACTTATAGGGTATTCTCTCAAAGGATGTCTTCTCAATTTGAATAGTGACTGTGATATGAAAGAATATTTAATTTTTAGATGTGGTAAAAGTATTACAATTATGTTAAACCAGAAAACCTCAGCAAACTCCTGCTCTTTTTGAAATGCATGCTGAAGTATTAGGATGAAATGATAGTGTGTCATTTTATCCAAAGTGGATGATATGGGTCGGGTAGAGTGGGAGGGTGTATGGAATAAGACCATCATATGTTGATAGTTTTTGAAGCTGGGCGGTGGCTGAATGGAGGAGTCACTGTTATTATAATTTCACCATTGACATTATTTATAATTGTACTATTGAAATGATACACTATTGTACTACTGAGATTATATACTATTATACTCTTGAAATGATATGCTATCTTGCTATTGAAATTATATAGTGTTATACTACTGAAAATTTCCATATAAAATATAAATACTGTTTTCATGATCCTCTCTCTTTTGAAAAAAATTATTAATTTAATTTAATTTATTATTATTTAAATTTTGCTATAAGGCTTGTGTGCTCACCAAAGAGAGACGGTGAGAGAGAGAGAGAAAGCAAGCTGCCAGTTCCAGGACACAACCATGGTCGGCATGTGGGATTCCAGAGCCTCAACCACCAGGCAGGCCACCTGCTGGCCCTCACCTCTCTTTTTAATTGCCAGAAGGTGTGTGTGCTCATCAGAGATTGACAGGGAGACAGAAAGAGGGAGAGAAAGCACTCCCAAGGGGATGTGATCACGCTGCAGTCTCTTCTCTGTTTCTCCATCCTGTTGTATACATGCACACATGCCCGGCATGTGTAAGCCATTCAAACCATGGTGGGTCATGTGAGATCTGGATCCTTTAACCACTAAGCTAAGGGCCAGCCCACGGCAAGAAACTTTCTGTGCTTCACTAGTGAGACATGCCCAGCATGGGACTCTGCCGGGCTGTGTCTGCTCAGCACACCCACAGTGGGGTGAGGGTTCTGCTGGTGTCCTGAAACGTCCTTTCCAGAGAAGCGATGGCTGCTGAGTACCTGCTTTTGCTCCACAGGGCCCGCTGGGGCGACCACAGGTAGCTGAGTGCCAGGTCAAACAGAGCACACGGCAGCTCCGAAGTAATCATGGTCATCTCTGGTCAGCTCAGACCTGGGTCGCAGACTGTCTGAGATCCTCAGAAACGCCTGTTCTGCAAAGCAGGGATTCCCAGTGTTTTGAGAAGCAAAAAGATTGCCATTGGTGTCACCATCATGCACTTTTCATTCATTGAAATCTACCTTCCAATTTATATTCAAGAACGTAAATGAACGTTTTTTGAAAGCAAATGAGGGAACCGGCAGTTAGCGTAATGGCTATGTTGCTGGACTCCCACGTAGTTGACCACGGTTTGCGTCCCGGACCCGGTGGCTTAAAACTCACGAGCACACGTGCCCTATAGCAAAAAACCTCTCTAAAAAAAAAAAGAAAGAAAGCAAATGAAACTTCATGCTGGCTTTCAGTTTTAAAATCAACATGTGTTTGGAAATTTGAATCATTTTGTGTCTCTGCTTATACTTCCAGCTGGCTCTCTACATCTGGAAGATAACAGGAAACTCCATGAAGTCAAAGTAAGATCCAGCTCAGGATCAGCAGATGGCATAATGGTTATGTTGCTGGACTCCACAGTTGACTGTGGTTTGAATCCTGTACCCAGCTTGAAACTCATGCCAGGCGTGTATGCATGTGTGCCCAAAATCCCCAGAGGAGAATGGAGAAGGGAGAGTGGCATGGCGATCCCCTCTTGGGGTGATTTCTTGTTTTCTGTCTCTCTGACTCTCTGTCTCTCTAGCAAGTACACATGCCCTATAGCATAAAATCTCTCTCTCTCTCTCTTTTTTTTTTTTTTAAAGTAAGGCCAACTCTGTTCCTTGTGTTATAGTTCCTCTTGGTCTTAGTTATGTTTCACAAACGGTTTGTCCTGTCATCTTAAGCACTGGTATACAAGGGTGTTCAAAAGTTCATAGAAAATGCATATTATAAAAAAAGGCAAAGATTTCAAATTGTTTACAGTAAAATACACTCATACTTTAATCCTATTTCTCCATGAATTTTTGAAGTTCCCTTGTACTAGTGAATAAAGTGAGAATTGGATAAAGGTGAGTTTCACAACTCCTGAGCCTCCCCTGGGAAGAATACATTGTCTTTCTCCTTCGGTGCTCACTCACAATGGATATGTGATTATTCTTTTTCCTTTTTTTTTTTAAATTTTGCCAGAGGATCATGTGGAGAAAGAGAGAGAGAGCAAGAAAGCACCCCCTCTACCGAGGTGGGATGTTCTCACTGTGATCCTTCTTCTCCACCTCTGCCTTTCCCCAAATTTGAACATGCACGCACATGCACCTGGTGTGCTTCTCCAGCCTCCAGGTCTGGACTCAAACTGCACAGTCAGCCATGTAGAATATGGGTCACATAACCACCCTGGTCCATGTGATTCTTCTCCTTCTTTTTTTTTTTTAGAGAGTATTTTTTGCTATAAGGCACATGTGCTTGCCAGAGAGACTGAGAGAAACAGAGAGACAGGAAGCCAGAGAGACTGAGAGAAATAGAGAGACAGGAAGACCCCGGGGGGTGGCCACACTGCAGTTCCTTCTCTTCCATTCTCCTTTTGAGATTTTGGGTGCACATGCACACACACATGATATGTTTTAAGCTGCCAGGTCTGAGACTAGAACTGTGGTCATCTATGTGGGTCCCCAGTGGCATAACCATTATGCTATTTGCTGGTCCCATGTAATTATTCTTAAATTATTGCCCAGTAGTTGTTTTTTCTTATTTACAAATCTCACGCCTCAGCCAGATAGTATGTTCCTGGAGGGCAGGAATGTGAGTTTCTTTTGGCTTCAGATGGCTGGAATTCAACTCCGTGTAGCTCATGCAGGAGTTGGGTTACAGGCTCTGTGGGAAAGGCAGGGCTGTGTTAGGGGAGTCTGACTGTTGTCAGGGCTTGTTCTCACTCCCCCCGGCATCTCAGCTCCTCTCTTCTCATTGGTTTTATTTTCTATTACAAGTGGTTTTCTCTGTTAGGTGATGGAGACTGGCAGAGGAAGTGAGCAGATCTGGTAGAATAGCTGAAAATTCTGTCTTCTCATCTGTTAAATAATACATTTGACTGGCCTTTGTCCCTGGCTCCTGGGAAGAAACCTCTGAACTTTTGGAATTTCCAAGGTACTAGGAGTGTCTTTGGTATTCATCGTGGGCCACTTGGCTCTGAGTTTATATCAAAGACATGAGTCACAGCCAACCCCTTGGGAGTTTCAGGATTGAGGGTGGCCAGGAGGGAACGATCGTGAGTGGGGGCTGCGAGCCGACCTGATCTCCTGGAGGGTGGAGGGTGGAGATTGAACCCAGTCAGTGTCCACGATTCGGTCCATGGTGCCCGTGTAATATGACCCAATACCGAGTCTGGTAACCGGGTGTCGGGGTGCCATGGGTGTGATGCATTCTGGGGACCTGGGAGCTTTGCCGTTGAAATCCCCCCATATACCTCCGTACGGGTCCCTTCATTTGTGCTCCTGACTCGTGCCTTTCACCACTGTAAAACTATGGATATAATCCTAAGTATCGTGTTTTCCTGAGTTTGGTGTGTTGTTTTAGCAAATTATCAAACCCAAGGAGGCTGTGGGAACTCCCTAACTTGTTAGGAGAAGTGTGGGTGGCCTCAAGACCACCTTGGTGCCTGAGGTGAGGGCAGTCTGTGCCCTTAACCTGTGGACTCTGACCTAGTTCAGGGAAGCCTGTGTCAGAACGCCATTGCACCAGCTCAGCAAAAGAAGAGATGTCTTTTCCTCTAACATCTGAATGGAAAATTCCTAAGATGTTGGACATACTGAGTAATGCTGCCACTTTGAGACTGAAACTAGCTGGTGTGAGGAAGAGCAGTTCTGCAGAGGAGTCAGGAAAGTGGGGAACAGCGTGGGGTGACAGGAGAGTGCTTGTCTTCCACGGCACAGATCCCATATAATTTCATGACCTCCCCCAGCATGCTGTAGCCAGTGGTCACTAAATACCTGTGAAAGAAAAGCAGCTCAGAGTAGGCTGTGGAATTTAAGGTCCACTTAAACATAAGATCCAAGTAAACATGAATCTGAGATGTGGTTATGCCCCACAAACAATCAGGGTTACTCCCTAAAAGGTGTGTTTTAGTTTCTAGTAAACAAACTGTAATGCTATGAGGGATTATAGATTTTTTTTTAAGATTTTGCCATAGGGCATGTGTACTTGCTGGAGAGAGACAGAGAAAGACAGTGAGAGGGACAGTGAGAGGTCACCCCTGAGGAGAGATGGTCACACTGCATTCCCTTCTCTCCACTCTCCTCTTAGGATTTTGGGTACACATGCACACACACTCAGCATAATTTTCAGGCTGCCAGGTCCAGGACTCGAACCACCATCAGCCATGTGGGAGTCCAGCACCTTAACTATCATGCCACCCGCTGACCCCTGAAGGATTATAGATTTTACCATGTGACCCTTTTCTTCTTTCCAGTGTTCTCCAGTTTGTGATGTAAAGAGTAAGGTGTAGCCAATCAATTGCCTGCATTATTTAAACAGATCAATGGAAACTCTTGATAACAGCTTGTGACCACCCCTCTTCTTGCCTTTATTTTTGTATAAATCAGCTGTTTCAGTCACCGTTGTGATGAGCACACGTCTGGGAAACCAGTGTCTGTTTATGAAGCCAAATTTGTCCTAAGCCCTGGCTCAAATAAACCACTTTTATTTCACTTATTAGTCTTCATTTTAGGTTGACATAGCCATTTGCTGCCTTGTATATGTGGGCCTTCCTTGTCGTTAGGTTGATTCCATAGGACTAGTTCTGGTCAGGGGACTGTGAACAGAATTGACGTGACTTGATTTTAGGTTAAAGGAGATAAGAGCATGGATTCCCTTTCCATCTCTCTCTTTGTTACTGGGGCCTTGAAGGTCCTGTGTTCTAGATGGCATACCACAAGCCAGAGGAAGGCCACTCATCCATGTAGGCCTTACTGTATTCAAAGCAAGGAGATTTAGGAGTTATGGTGGATAGACGAATGGCTCCCAAAGGTATTAGGTCTTAATCTCTGGGACCTGTAAATGTAATTTTATTTGGAACAAAGAGTCTTTGTAGATAGGATAAAGTTAAAGATTTTGAGATGAGGAATTATCCTGGCTTACTTGGGTGAACATGCCATCGCGAGAGAAAGGCAGAAGGAGATTAGACACAGGAAAAGACAATGAGACCATGGAGGCAGAAACTGTTTTCTCATAGTTCTGGAGGCTAGAAGCCTGAGGTCATTATCACTGGGCCAGGAGCAGTGTGTCAGCAGAGCCACACTCCCCTTGAAGCTCTAGGAGAGAATCCTTCGTTGTACCTCTGAGCTCCTGGGAGCTCCAGGTGTTCTCTGGCTTGTGGTAACATCACTTTAGTCCCTGACTCCGTCTTCCGTGGGCTTCTCTGTGTCCTCACCCCTACGTCTGTGTTTCTTTTCTTTTGACAAAGCATCGTTGGGTTTAGGGCTCATCTAGATAGTCAAGGGTTATTTCTTCATCTCGAGATGCTTAAATTAATTATATCTGCAAAGATCTTTTTTCTCAAGCAAGATCACATTCACAGTTTTGGGACATTATCTTTTGGTGGCCATTTTCAACCCACTCTAGGCACCATTGTCTCTGATAGCAAGTCTGGGACAGGTAGTGTCTCTAAAATGTTGATTCAGTAAAACATTTTATTTAATGAGCAGTTTGTATTTACCTAAATAATATATTTTAAAAGAAATGTGAAACTTACCTTCCTATTAGTATTGGTATTGACCAATTATTACTTTCTGGAAAACACACAATCCAGAACTACCTGTGTAGTGCTTGTGAATTTTCCCCACTAGGTAGAGCATATGTCCTATCTGGTGACTGCTTCCTTGGCTTTGTGTTATAGGCCTAGAATAGCATCAGCATGTCTGACACACCAACCCCATTTTTACCATAACGATTTGATTGATTCCTGTTATGCGGATGAGGTGCTGGGTGAATAGCGTATGACTAAATCCCAGGCTCCAAATAAATCAAAGGAGTTGACAAACATGACTTGTTTACTTGTGGAACTAAACCCAAACCCAAAATTGCCTTGACATACCATTCTAAATATCTCCAAGTCTGAAATCTTTGGTTCAGACTTCCTCAAAGGGCTAAGGGTTACATTACACATCTTGAAATATTGATGGCTTAGATCCTAAAATGGTGTCTTATGTGTGCCAAAGAAGCAGAGAAATTTAGAAAAGTATCTAGAAGTTTGACTTGTTTTCAGGTATCTCCATTTAAAATTAAACTGTTTGGAATCGATTTTGAAGTTAGGCTCAACGAAAAACTGGAGAGCCTACTGTCAAGGTAGAAAGAGTCCTGCAACCTTTGGGGATCTCAGCACCATTCCTGGCTCTACAACTCCAGGGCTGTGCACCCTTCTGCAACTTACTTGGCTTTTCTGAGCCTCATGTTTTCAATAAAAGTAGAAGAGTATGTGATCGAACTCTAAGGTTCCTTCCAGCTTTAAAATCCTCTAATTCCCTGAAAGGGCATCTATTCTATAGCAGACCACCAGGTGAAAAGCCAGCTCTTTAGAACATACCTCTTCCTTGACCGAAGCACAGGCAGCAGCAGGCCATTACAGCACGATCTGAACAGGGCAGAACACGAAGCGGAGCAATCGAAACAGAAACTTGGAACTGGTGCCAATTTATTTCTAAGATGTGTTTTTCCTTTTTTTCTGGCAAATTTACTCTCACATACAGTCAGCCAAGAAAGTGCGAGCTGGCAGGATGTGCTCAGACAGGCCTTTCTGCTTGGGGGCAGCTTCGGAGTCCTGGGCCCCTCCAGAGACACCTCCTATGCATCATTCTCGCCATCAGCTCTCCTGAGGGAACATTGGCTGGGGCTGGAGTCTCTACTGTGTCTTGTCAAACAGATAGAGGCTGCCATGCCAGAGCACCTGTTTGTTCAGTCAGGAGGTGGGGTACCCCTCCTAGCAGAAGAGTGTGCCCACAGAAAATGTCCAGAGAAAGGGGAGCATGTCTGAGGGGACAGGCGTGCTTAAGATGAACCGATGAGGGGAGGCTTTGGCAGGTTTCCTGAGGCTGAGAACATACAGTCACTCAATTTTCTGCCAAAACAATATTCCATCACTCAACAAATGACATGGCCTCCCAAGCCAGGAACCTCACATGCTTCCCCCAGAGGACTTCATGTGGACAGAGACAACTGGCTTGTCTTTAGCAAACAGCTTGCCAAACTCTGTGTTCTCTCTGTTTTATAGGTTGGAGGTATGGAAACAAGAACTAGGAGGCTTTCCTTTGAGCAATGTGTGTTTCCAACTTGAGAAGCATGGGGGAATGTAAAGCTGTTTTTTCCTTATTATATTTGACACCCTTGGACAGGAAGAATAAATGATCCCAACCTTGTGACCTATGCACTTTGAAGATCTCATGAGAAGATGGACATGACTGGCTCTGTGAGAGCTATTGGTAAACCGTAGCAATCTAAGAGCAGGTTTCCATGTGGGTGTGGCATGGACACTGCTCATGCCTTGTTTTTTAGGTCAGACACTCTTGGCAACATGATACCCAAAGTGTCCATAATACCACTGAAAATTATCCATTTTACCAAGAATCAGGAAAATCTCTACTTGAGTGAAAAAGTCAGTAGATAACACCACCAAAAGGACATAGATTTTTAAACTATATTAGAAGATTTTCTGAAGAAATGGTTAAGTGTGGAAGTAAGGTAGTTGTGAGAAATGTTTTTCAAGAGGTCACAGTGTCAATCTTAGAATTTTCTAGAATCAGGATAAAGTTGAGGGGGAAGGAAGGATGTAAAAAAGAAAACATTGGGACAGAGCTAAGATCCCTCCCCCATGACTGAGAAGAGATCTGCTAGTTTTGCAACCAGGCCAAGGGCAATGAGTGACTTCCAATCCAATCCTGCACATGTCAGTCCTGAAGGCATCATCAACATGAAAATGAAGAGACGTTTCTGCTATGGGGCTAAGGCAGTGTTCAGGGTGGGCACGAACTGGACACCTAGCTGGAGAAGACAATTCGGTTGAAGGTGAAGAGAGATGAATGCACTGAAGACCAGGAGGTGACTCACTTGGAGAACAGGGACTCTGACAGGCAACTATTATGAGATTTTTTTTTCCCATGAGTTAGAATATATTACAAAAACTTTTATTCTCAGGGAGACCCAACGTGCTGTGTGTTTGTGTGTGGGGGGGGAGGAGGTGGGTGTATATGTCCGTGTGTTTGGATTTTATAATATGTGAACAATAGGGTTGACATAGGGACAATTTTTTTTGAGAGGTTTTTGCTATAGGATGTGTGCACTCACCAGAAAGACAGAGAGACAGAAAGCAAGAAATCACTCCCCAAGGGGGATGTCCACACCACAATCCCTTCTCCACCATTCTCCTCTCGGGATCTTGGACACACACACACACACACACACACATATGCACCTGGTGTGAGTTTAAGCCACCGGGTCTAGGACTCAAACTGCGGTTGACTACATGGGAGTGCAGCAACATAACCATTATGCCAACTGCTGGTCCTCATAGGGACAATTTTGTGGACTCAACACATTCACAAACACACATGATTCAAAACAATTTTTCTGAGTCATGAGAGCATTAGAGGAAGGATTCATGATCTGACCCTATTGATGTTAGGTTTGGGGTGAAATCAGAGATTTCTATGTTTCATTGAGCAAGTTGTACTTCAGGATTCTGTGACCAAGTTCTACTCTCCTGGTTCCATATCATTTTTAGTAACATCCCAAACTCTGCCTGGAGAAGTAATTCTCCACTTTCAACAACAACCTCAGAGTTAAGACTATGGACAATTCAAAGTTCCCTTTCAACTATCAGAAAATGGAAAGTGAACCTAGAGGCATCCTTCCTAGTACAAGGATAACTATATTTGGCTCCACTGAATTTTTGTTGTGCTTCCAGAGCCTTTGGCATATGCTATAAACTCTGAAAACACACACATACACACACACACACACACACACATACACACACAAACCCAGGTTGGATCACTTGATCGCCAGAAAGAGTGATTAGAGGAGTGTGGGGCTTTGAGTCAGTTCAGCCTCTGAGGAGTGAGGAGGTATGGAGATTGAGTTGAATCATGTAGCAAGTGATTTAATCAATCATTCCTATGTAATGAAACATCAGTTAGGATTTTAGACACTGAAACTCAGTGGAGTTTCCTGGCTGATCAACACACTGAGGTGCTGAGGGTGACACACTGAGATTCTGTGGGGACAGGGCATGGGAACTTTGTTTTTGGAACATTTCAGACTTCACTGTATGTGATGAAAAGGAAAAAAATCTAAATAATTTTTTTTTCTTCTATAGGGGATGTGCACTCACTGGAAAGACAAAAGACAGAAAGCAAGAAATCACCCCCCAGGGGGGATGGCCATGCTGCAATCTCTTCTCTTCCATTCTCCTCTTGGGATGCTGGGCATGCATGGACATACACCTGGTGTGTTTTAAGCTGCTGGATCCAGGATTTGAACCATGGTCAACTATATGGGAGTCCAGGGATGTAACCATTACTTCATCTGCTGGTGCTCCAAGACTCCTCATTCTTAATCATATACAATATTGTTATCTTCATTCTTGTACATTTTTTTCTTGCCTTTTACCTACCCGTGTTATACTGACCTTACAAAATAAATTGGGAGGCATTTCCTCATTTTCTGTACTCCAGAATAGTTTTTACAAAAATGTATTATTCTTGAATTGATTCAATTTCTTTAACAGTTATTGGATTACTAAGGTTTTGCATTTCTTATTAATTTTTATTTATTTTCAAATTGACTTAACTATACATATGAAGGAGAATGTTGTGATGTTTCAATACACATACACAGTGAGGAATGATTAGGTCATGGTAATTAGCACATAAATCACCTTAAACCTCTATCATTTTTTTTTTTTTTTGGTCATGAGAACATTTACATTTTCTCTTCTACTGTTGAAATGTATGTTGCATACTTGTTATGCATGGTTTCCCTACTGTGCATTAGAACACCATAACTGAGTCCTTCTATCTAACGGTAACGTCTTCTCGTCCTCCCTCCTTTCTATTCTGCCCAGTCTCTGGTACCCTCTATTCTATTCTCAATTTTATGAGGTCATTGTTTTTTTCTTTTTTAGCTTCTAAATTAATGAGATTATGTGGTATTTGTCTTTCTGTTCCCGGCTCGTTTCACATAACATAATGTCTTTTAGGCTCCTTCATTTAGTCCCAAATGATAGGATGAATAGTATTGCATTGGATATAAATATATATGCCACATTTACTTCATCCATTCATCTGCCGATGGGCACTCAGGGTGATTCCATAGCTTTGCCATCATGAGTAGTGCTGTAATTAACATCAGGGTGCAGATGTCTCTTTGACATACCCATCTCATTTCCTCGCGTTATATATTCAGTAGTAGAATTGTTGGGTCAGGTGTTAAATCTACTTTTCAATGTTTTGAGGGGTCCACATACTGTTTTTCATAATAGCTGGGCTAATTTACATTCCTTCTGTATAAGTTTTGTTTGAACAAAGCGTTTCCTGATATTGTGTGTGTGTTTTAAATATATTTATTTCTTCTGTGAGAGAGTGACAGAGACACACATACAGACTCACAGTGGTGTCCCCACCAGAACCCACCCTCAGTCTCAGCCAGCCTGGACTACAGGCAGTGCATGCCTGGTGTGCTCAGGGAGGTCCCAGGGTGCAAACCCTGGTCTTTCCCCTGGAGTCCAGCTGTGTAACTGCTGCCTGGCCTCCATGATGTTTTCTAATATTGCTAACACTTGAAGATTTGCTCCTACTTGTGTTTCTGATTTATTTATTAATTTTATTCATAATTTTGCCAATTTATAAATATGTTTATAATAAGACTAAATTTATTAGTTTTCCTAAAGGGCTTATTTATTCTTCTCTATTGTTTTTTTTTTTTTTTAGCTTTGGAACTTTTCTTTATCATTACTATTTACTTTTTCCTACTAAATTTCTTTTGCAGCTTTTTTTTCCTGATTTCTGGAGATGTACGCTTACATAGTTAATTATCAGCCTTTTCCTTCTTTCTTTGTTTTGTTTTGTTTGCTATAGGATACGTGTGCTCACCAGGGAACAGTGAGAGAGAGAGAAATAAGAAATTGCACTCCAGGGGAGATGACTATGCCCAATCCTTTCTTCTCTGTTTTCCTCTTGGGACTTTGGGTGCACACACATCCACCTCCAGTGTGTTTTTCAAGTTGCCAGGTCTGGGACGCGAACCATGCAGTTGGCTATGTAGGATCCGGCCACCTTAGCTACCATGCCACTTGTCTGGCCCTCCTGATCTATTCTTACATGCTCTTTCCATTTTTGTTTTCTGTGTACTGGGTCCTTGTGATTAGGTGTATAATAGTTTAGAATATTTAAACTTACTGGCAAACTAAACATCTTATTATATACAGTGACCCTCATTACCTCAGGCAATGCTTTTTTGCTTAATATTATTTCCCTAAAAAAACTATAGCTACAATAGTTTTCTTTTGACTAGTATTCACCTGTGTGTGTGTATATATATATATATATATATAGAAATACATTTTTTAAATGGAAACAGAAACACTAAAGGGGGAGGGTGTGTATATATATATATATATATATATATATATACACACCCTCCCCCTTTAGTGTTTCTGTTTCCATTTAAAAAATGTATTTCTTGAAAAAAGTCTATTAACCATTTTTTTAAAACTGAAGAATCAAATCTGTAAATATTTATAAATTACTGATTTATTTGTGTTTATAGCTTCCATAGAATTATGCTATTTTGTAATTTCTACTTCTCTTACCATTTCCACATTGTCTTTCCTTCCTTATGTTCTTCTGGATGGATTAGTTAGTTTTTCTCATTTTATTTATTTATTTTTATGGTAGTTTAAAGTTATGGACTTTATTTCTCTCCTTTTTATGAATGCATAGAATTTAATACTTACAGTTAATTTGCCAAAGAATAAAACTAATACCTAAATCCACTCACTAAATAAGATGAAGTCCTTAAAATGCTCGTCTCCATTACTCCCTATTTAACATTGTAATATCGGTACTAATGAGTTGAAAAAAACCACTCTCTAAGGAAGACATACAGATAGCCAAAAGGCATATGAAAAAATGTTCAATATCCCTCATCATAAGGGAGATGCAGATCAAAACCACAGTGAGATACCACCTAACTCCAGTCAGAATGACTAAGATTAAAAAAACAAAAAATGATAAGTGCTAGTGGGGGTGTGGTGAAAGGGAAACTCTCCTACTATGTATTATATATATATATATATATATATATATATATTTTTCTTTTTTCTTTTTGAGAGGTTTTTTTGCTATAGGGCATGTGCGCTCACCACACAGAGAGAGACAGAGAGACAGAAAGCAAGAAATCAGCCTCAGGGGGGATGGTCAGGCCGCAATCCCTTCTCCTCCATTTTCCTCTCGGGATCTTGGGCATGAATGCACACGCTCCCAGCGTGAGTTTTAAGCCACCGGGTCTGGGATGCGAACCGAGGTTGACTATGTGGGAGTCCAGCGACATAGCCATTACGCTAACTGCTGGTTCCCCCTACTATATATTTTAATTCTAGCTTTTTTTTCTGTAAAATTTATTTATGTTATTTCTTTCATAAGTGAGCGAGTACAAGAGAGACAGAGACAAGCACCCTCAACAAAGTCTGATCATGGTGTGATCCTCGAACCCTTCAGGATGTTGGCATGGGTGAGCTTGGTGTGTTTCAGATTGACCCAGGATCTGAACCCGCAGTAGGCCATGTGCCTTCCAGCACTGCAGATCAGTGCACTACCACTGCACCACTGAGGCTGGGCCACATTCCATCTCTTTTTTTATGACTCCCCAAGAATATTATTATTATTATCATCATTTTTCTAATTTTATACATCAATGTCTTTCTAGATTTATCTGCATATTTTCCCTTTCTTTGCTTTCATTTCTTTTCATACCTCATTCTTTCCATCTGGGGTAATATCCCTTTTTTCCTGAAGTATATCCTTAAGAATTTCCTCTAGTGAGGGTTTGCTGCTAGTAAACCCTTTCGAGTTTTTGTATTTTTTTTTTAAAGGACTTTTGCTTCTTCCTGGTCCTTGGAAAGCATGTTTGACACGTAAAATCTTTTTTACCCTTATGCCATCACTTATCTGTTAGTTTAAATTTGCCTGTAACAGATGGTGATTAGAGGGCTCCTCTCAGTGTGGCCTCACCTGGAGGCAAGCTGGACTGTTATGTAGATTGTGGATTTAAAGGAAACTGGAATAATTCTTTCCCTTCTGTTGTAAGATTTGTCTGTCTTACCCGAGTGCTACAGGGCTCAGAGTGCTTACCTCTTGATTAAAGCACGTGGTTCTAGCAGTCTCATTATTAAAATGCAACTTTTCA
>NW_006159840.1:430951-434162 GCF_000334495.1 Tupaia belangeri chinensis | reverse complement strand
GGTTATTACAGTCAGCAGAGTTAGTGGAGGGTTAGTTCATGGGTGCTTTCCACTGCAGTAATGTCAGCATGGAATGGAGTCCCCAGTGATGAACAAAATAGTTATTTTTCTTTATGTGGTCCTTTTGGGAAATTAATGAAAAAAAGAGAATTATCTATTTAATTTAATTTATTATTATGATTTCTTTTTGAATTATTTATTTTATTTTATTTATTCTTCTTCTTCAGTTTGACCAGGGAGAGACACAGAGAAAGAGAGAGAGAGAGACAGAGAGAGAGTGAGAAAGCAAGCCCAGTCCAGGACTCAAACCGTCAGCCAAGTGGGAGTCCAGCGCCTTAATCACCCTGCCACCTGCCCACTTCATTTAATTATTATTCCTTAATTTGTTATAGGGCACGTGTGCTCACGAGAGACAGAGAGAGAGAGAGAGAGAGAGAGAGAGAGAGAAAACAAGCCTCCACATTTGGGACTTGAACTACAGCCATGTGGGAGTCCGGTGCTTTAACCACCATGCCACCTGCTGGCCTGGAAAATGGATTTTATAACAAGTTTATTTACTCATTTGTTCTGAAAGGGACAGAGAAGAGAGGAGAGGGAGAGACAGAGATAGAGGGGGAGAGAGAGAGAGTGCAAAAGATAAAGATATAGGAACTTCCAACAGGGTCTTCACGCCGTTATCCACCCCTATTCTCAGCCAGCCCAGATGACGGGCATGCGTGCACATCCTTGTATGTTCAGAGAGGGCCAGGGATCAAACCCCAGACTCCTCACACGTGGGTCTATTTGAGCTATTATGGAACCTACATCTGGCTCCAGAAAATGCATTTTGCCCCATTTTTTCTGGCTAGAGGGTGTGTTTACTCGCTGTAAAGAGACAGAGACAGAGAGAAAGCAAGAAAGCAACTCCTGTGGGGAATGGTCAGGATGCAGTTCCTTCTCCATCTATCTCTCATTCTGGGAATTTTGGCAGGCACGCACACATGCCTGGAGTGTTTTTCAAGCCACTGGGTCCAGGATTTGAACCACATGGTTGGCCATGTGCGATCCAGCTCCCTTAACTACTAGGCCATGGAGCTGGCCTGAAAAAATATTTTTATTGGAGGAAGGAAGAGGGACAGGTTCTGAACAAGAAGCACTGCCCAGGAAGCCTGCCCTGACTGAAGAGGTAAACTTGGCCAACCTAGACAAGAAGAGGCTGAGATGCCTGCTTGGCCATCCCAGGAGGTGGGATGGAGTGCTGTGGAGTGCTGGCCGTGGGTTCAGCATTTCTTTCAACTCCAGGACCCTGAGCCCCTCACACAGCGCCTCCCTCGTCCTCAGTGGGTGTTCTTGCCTCCAACTTAGCAGAGAGAAGAAGGCATTAGATGAGAATGTCCTCCACTAACTCATGCTCCGGGCTCCCACCCCCCTTAGGGTTTGGCTTTGCAACCTGCTCCTTCTCCTTTGCTTATAAATAAGCTCATGTGTCTCCCATGGAAAAACAGAACCAAGAGCAGTCCACAGTAACAAAGGCAGTGCAAAATTCACTGTAGAAACGGGAAATATGTAGTTACGAAGAAGAAAAATAAAACCCACGTGTAAACCTCCATCAGAAGATAATCACCTTGGGGCCAGCAGTTAGTATAATGGCTATGTTGCTGAACTGCCATGTAGTCAACGGTGGTTCGAGTCTCGGACCCGATGGCTTAAACTCACGCCAGACACATGTGCGTGCGTGCCCAAGATCCCGAGAGGAGAATGGAGGAGAAGGGATTGCAGCATGGCCATCCCCCCTGGTGGGTGATTTCTCACTTTCTGTCTCTCTGTCTCTCTCTCTTTCTGGCGAGCACATGCCCCTATAGCAAAACCCTCCCTTCCCCCCCAAAAAAAGAAGATAATCACCTTTGACTTCACCCTGTATTAGTTTTTGGATTGTCTTCTGTATGTGTATTCTCTCTTATTCTCCCTTATCCAGCCTTTCCCTCACGTATGAAATTGGGGTGATAGTCTAAATCTGTTTTCTAGTTTATATTGCCTTATAATTGCTATGATTCTTCTGTCTTTAGAGAGTCTTCCTTTCCGTCATAAATGTGAAGAGTCTACACTCTCTGTCTATGCTTCCTTCATCATGTTCAGTCCTCAGACTAGTTTTAATTGCCAGAGGGTGCATGTACGAGAGAGAAAGTACCCTCCAGTGGGTGTGGTCACATCGCAGTTTTTTCCCCTCCATTTCTCTATGCCATCAGGATGGGGGGCATGGATGCCCACGTGCATGGCATGTTTTTCAAGCCACTGGGGTTAGTACTTGGACTGCGGTCAGCCATGTAGGACCTGACTCCCTATGCACAGGGCTTACCCACCGCACTATGGGCCAGCCCCACTCCGTACACTGTCAGTGACTGTGTGAACTAGAGGTCAGTAAATGCCCTTGAGGGTCTTGGTGCCGGCAGGTCTGGCAGACATTTTTCTTCTTCTTTTTAAATTTTGCTATAGGGCAAGTGCCCTCACTAGAGAGAGGAAAAGTGGGAAACCATCTCTTCCTCCAGGGGCAATAGCCATGCCACAATCCCTTCTCCTCCGGTCTCCCCCCAGGGTTTTGGGTGCACACACACATCCCTGGTGTGATTTTCAAGCTTCCAGTCTAGGACTTTAATCACTCAGTTGGCTGTGCAGGATCCAGCCTCGAACCTCCATGCCACTTGCTGGCCCCCCGCAGGCATTTGTCATCCCTCATCTAATAGAACTCGGTGACAGTCATTACCATTGGTTACTGCCTCCTGGAAATTCGCTACTCTCTAATTTTCATAAAAACTTCACCCTGCTGTCCTTTTTTCTCATTCCTTCTTAGAAGACGTCTTGAGCTCCCTGGGAGTCTGACTTACTAAATGCGTGGGCTTCACAGGCCTCCCGTGGCCCTTTCCTCATGCTCTAGTCTCTGGGCTTCCACATCTGTCAGTGATTCTGTCTCAAGGTCACACTTCTCCCATGAGCTCCAACTCACAGAGCTGATGTCTCACTGGGGCCTTGAACTCAGCGTAACGAAGCAGAACTCACCACTGCATGCGAGAGGGCTCGGTGGGCTAGACTGCACAGGTGGACATCGTCCCGCCTGCCTTCTCTCAGCCAGAACTCACATGCATGCACCTAGCAGCAAGCTCAGGACAGGGACACGCTCAGGTGACTGGCTACTCCGAGGGACGTTAGACAGTCACTTGAACGGACGACTCCTGCT
>NW_006159840.1:402171-430718 GCF_000334495.1 Tupaia belangeri chinensis | reverse complement strand
TGCTGAACCCATTGGTGGGCGATCGGAATGGCCTAGTGAAAATGTTGGAAATAGTCTGGCAACGAAGTCTGGTTTGAGAGCACTTTGGAGGTTATGCAAGAAGAAGTCAGAAAACAAGGACAGTTACTCAAAGCAGCACGTCCAACATGGTTTGCGTATCTACGGAGCCGTCCAGAATGAGCTCAGTGAGAGAGCATGAGGTCAGCGGGGAGCATCTCCAAAGCATCCAGATGGGGCTTTTCTCAGCATTTTCAGGAGGACACCCAGGACGGCTGAGGTAACACTTGGGCATGCTTTCAATGACCGCGATCCTCTTATTTTCCATTGCAGTTGCAAGTAGGAGGATGTTTTATGCTTTTAGGTTCTGGTCATTTTCAAAGGTAGCTGGACTATCTCAGTTCTGCATTTTCTCTCAATCCCTCTGCTTAACTTGCTCTCTCTCCCTATTCTTCCATCTCTTTCTGCCAAGTCTCTTCTAGAAAGTGTGACCTCAGAAGATGGAGGAGTCTTAGTTCGAACGTGCCTGGATGCCTATCCTCGTGTTCCCTTGGCTTGTGCCATTAGCTATTTGGTGTCTCTGAGGTACAAGGCATTGGTCCCTCAGACCAACTAAGGGGCTTGACAGTTGGAAGGAAAGATCTTTGAGTAACTGTGTATGCTTCCTTACCTGTCAAACAGTGAAAATGAGTCACTCTAATGGACCATTCTACATAGAAAGATGTTCACTGAGCTGTGCTTTTGAAGTCATCAAGGATGTTTCTAAAAATAGCAAACATGGATAAATAATGTACATTAATCTTTTTCTTAATCATAGCTCTTTTCCTCCCTCCCCCCCTTTTAAAAAAATTTGCTAAAAGGTATGTGTGTTCTTGGACCAGCAGTTAGCGTAATGGCTATGTTGCTGGACTCCCACGTAGTTGACAGCAGTTCGAGTCCTGGACCTGGTGGCTTAAACTCATGCCGGGTGCATGTGTGTGCGTGCCCAAGATCCTGAGAGGAGAATGGAGGAGAAGGGATTGCGGTGTGGCCATCCCCCCTGGGAGGTGACTTCTTGCTTTCTGTCTCTCTGTCTCTCTCTGTCTTTCTGGCGAGCGCACGCGCCCTATAGCAAAAACCTCTCCAAAAAAAAAAAAATGGTATGTGTGTTCTCCAAAGAGAGAGACAGGGAGAGAAAGTGAGAAAGAACCCCCTGTGGAGCATGGTCATATTGCAATCCTTTCTCCATTTCTCCTTCCTCTTGGGATTTGGGGCATGCACACATGCACTGAACAGTTTTTCAAGTCGCCAAGTCTTGGACTCCAACCCTGGAGTCAACTCTATGGAATCCAGCCACCTTAACCACCACTCCACTGCTGGCCCTCCCTCCCTTTCTATTCCACTACTACCATCTCCACTGCTCATGCTTTCTGGTTTTTCTTGTGAGGTACCACTTGTGACGTTGTTAAGAGCATTGCCCCTCGAACCAGACCACAGGCAGATCCCAGTCTGCCTCTTACCAGCAATGTGACCTTGGCAGGTCTTTTCACTTCCCTTCCTGCCAGTTTCCTCATCTGTAAAATGATAAAAATGATAGGATCTACCCAAAGAATGAGTATGAGGATTAAATGAATTAACTCTTACAATTCACTTAGGGCAGTGCCTAGTGTGTATTTGGCTTTTAAAATTGTTATTATTGTTATTTCAAGGTTTTTGCCATAGGATGCGTGCGTTCACTGGAGACAGAGAGACAATGAAAGGGAAAGTAAGAAATCTTCCCCCGAGGGGATGCCCACACCACAATCCCTTCTCCTCCATTCTGTTCCTGGGATTCTGGACATGCACACACATATGCCTGGTGTGAGTTTCAAGCTGCCAGGTCTGAGACTTGAACCACAGTTGGCCATGTGGTAGCCCAGCACCTTAACCACTATGCCACCTTCTGGCCTAGCTTTTGAAATTATTACTCACTTTTAATCCACTCAGAAAGCAATGGACAGAGTGTTCAAACTATTGATTTCTGGCTAACAATCTTTGGCGACTCTGCATCACCAAGCAATGAAACATACGTGTCACTCAGGGCCTCTCAGGGCTGGCCATACCTTTCCTTTCCATCACGTTTTCTTACTCATTGGAATCAGCCACGGGCTTATTCTTCAGGCCCCCGCGGCTCCTTCCATTCCTTCTCCCTAGCTCATGGCGTTCCCCGTGCTGGAATGTTATCCTTCCAGCTGGAAGTTTCACTTCTGTCATGGTGCTTTCTTTGCAACCTTAGTAGACAGGACCAAAAATGGCTGTTTACCTGAGGCTGCTTCCCAGTCACCTGAGCACCTGTGTGACGACCCGAGGGAGGGTGGCTGTGCCCTGAGGAGTTGGGGTGGATGCGAGAAGAGCAGACGGTGTCTCCTGCAGCTTGGGCATTCGGTGTGGGTAAGGCTAATCTTTACACTTCCATGCAATGCAACCTCTCATCTGCAAAGTGAGGAAAATAGGAGATTCTTTGTGTCCCCCCTTTTGAGAATTGTTAGAAGGTTTAAATGAAGTCAACAATGTGAAAGTTTTGTGGGAAGAATAACAAGAAAATGTCATCAATACTCTGAACAGGATTTATGAGAAAGACTATACATAATCAGGACCAGCTCAAATGCTATGTGCAGTCTTGTTCAACTTTCGCAACAAAGCGCAGGAAGGTGCAGGGACTTACCCAGGTTCCCATGGCGGGTTGGGAATGGACTCAGATTAAGGCGAGCACTTGAATCCACATCCATCTGACCTGGTTCTTGGCAGTGGCCACCTGCCTCCAGCCCCAATGAGTGATATCAGCACAGCTCCAGAGCAGGCACTAAACCAAGGACAGCACCCACGTCAGCTGGGAGGCATCTCCAAAATGCAGCCCCAGAGTAGGCCAGAGATGGAGCCATCAGGTCTTAGAAGGGCCTGAGGCTCTGCCTTTGGAAAAAATTCTCCCAAAAGACTCAATGGCTTATCCCTGTTTAAAAACTCCAACTCTTAAATATTAATTAGTTGACTATAAGCAATGTCCCAGTCTTTGTGCTAGGCTCTAGGTTATAGATATGAGTAAATATCACTCTTGTCTTTAGGGATTTTTGTTGTTGTTGTTGCCTTTTTTTTTTTTTTTTTTTTAAATCTTGCCAGGAAGGTGTGTGCTCTCACCAGAGAGAGGAGAGTGAGAGCGAGACAGAGAGAGAGATCACCCCCTGGTGGGGTGTGGTCATACCACAATCCCTTTGCTCTATTTCTCCCTCCCATCAGAAATTTGGGCATGTATGCACATATGCCTGGTGTGTTTTTCAAGCTGCCAGGTCCCAGATTCGAATCACAGCCATGTGGGATCTAGTTCCCAATGTACAGGACTTAACTATTAGGTTGGTACAAAAGCAATTGTAGTTTCAGTCGTAAATCATTATAACTAGACTCAAACACATCTTTATTAGTCAAAGTAGGAGTCACTACACTTAACACACTTTTGCCAGTGAGAAATGTGTTTGCTTATTCCTACGGCATAAAAATCCATGCTTCGAGGTTCAGTGAACTCTTGGGAAGCATCTTCTGCATCCTGCTGTCTATGGACGTGTTTTCTCTGCAAAAAGTTGTCAATATGCTTGAAAAGTGGTAGTTGGTTGGTAAGAGGTCAGGTGAATATGGCGGACGAGGCCAAACGTTATAGCCCAATTTGTTCAACTTTGGAGCGTTGCTTGTGCAACATGTTGTCGGACCTTGTTGTGGAGAAGAACTAGGACCTCTCTGTGACCAATGCTGGCTTCAGGCATTGCAGTTTTCAGTGCATCTCATTGTTTTGCTGAGCATACTTCTCAGATGTAATGGTGTCACCGGGATTCGGAAAGCTGGAGTGGCTCAGACCCCACCAAACGGTGACCATGACCTTCTTTGATGCGAGTTTGGCTTTGAGAAGTGCTTTGTAGTTTCTTCTTGCTCCAACTGCTGAACTGGTTGTCACGTAAAATCCCTTTCATTGCATATCACCATCCAATTGAGAGCTTCTTGCTCCAACTGCTGAACTGGTTGTCACATAAAATCCACTTTCATTGCATAACACCATCCAATTGAGAGATTGTTGTTGCACAGAATAAGAGAAGATGACACTTCAACACAACAATTTAAAAAAATTTCAGTGAGCACATGAGGCACCCATTTTCTGAGTTTTTTCGTCTTTCCAATTTGCTTCAAATGTCGACCGGCCATAGAATGGTCAACGTTGAGTTCTTTGGCGACTTCTCATGTGTTGTAAGAGGATCAGCTTCAGTGACTGCTCTCAATTGGTCGTCAACTTCCAATGGCCAGTCTCTACACTCCTCCTCTTCAGGGCTCTTATGTCCTTTGTAAAACTTCTTGAATCACCGTTGTACTGTATGACCATTAGCAGTTCCTGGGCCAAATGCATTGATGTTATGCATTGTCTCTGCTGCTTTGTTGCTTTGTGACCCATTTTGAATTCAAATAAGAACATTGCTTGAATTTGCTTTTTGTAAAACATCATTTTCATAGTCTAAAATATAAAATAAACAGCAAGTAATAAGTCATTAGCAAAAAAAAAAAAAAGAGAGAGAGAGAGAAATACACATTAAAATGATGTATAGAGTCTGTAGGTGGTGTAGTGGTTAAAGTGTTGAATTTCCACATGGCTGACTGTGGCTTGAATCCTGGGCCCGGTGGCTTGAAAATAATGCCAGATGTGTGTGCATGTATACCCGAAATTCCAGAAGAAAAATGGAGGAGTGGTGTGATCATCTCTCGGGGTGATTTCTTACTTTCTCTCTCTCTGTCTCTGACAAGCACATGTACCCAATGGCAAAAGACTTAAAAAAAATAAAAAATTAAAAAAAAAGGAAAGATGTATAACATGGCCATCTTTTTTTTTTTGGAGAGGTTTTTGCTATAGGGCATGTATACTTGCCAGAAAGACAGAGAGAGACAAAAAGACAGAAAGCAAGAAACCACCCCTGGGTGAATTGCCATGCCACAGTCCCTTCTCCTCGGGATCTTGGGGATACACACACATGCACCCGGCATGAGTTTAAGCCACCGGGTCTGGGATTTGAACTGCGGTCGACTGCATGGGAATCCAGCAACACAGCCATTATGCCAACTGCTGGTCTTAGGGCTGACCCGTCTTTAGGATCTTATATTTCAGGAACGAATAGACGACACGAACATTTACAACACAGTGATAAATACGATAACACGTACCCATCTATGGGAGGGTGGAGAAGTGGATGTCAGAGTCTACCTCGACTCCAGGAAGGATTCTGAAAGATTAACCCTGGAGCTGACACTTGGCAGAATGAGCAAGCCTCGCTCAGCTGGAGTAATGCCAAGATGGCGTTTGTTAATCACAAAACAGTTCAGTTCGGATGTGGTACTGGGAAGGTTACTCTGGGGATTTTTAAGATGGAGAAAGGGTCGTTCTTGTAGTGCAGTGGTTCAGTGCTATGTGTGGGGGGCTGGATCCCACATGGCCAACCACAGTTCCAATCCAGGCCCCAGCAGCAAGGTGTGCAGGATCCTGATGGGATGGAGAAATGGAGAAAAAAGGATTGTGGTGTGACCGGGATTTATTGGGGGTATCTTCTCTCTCTCTCTCTCTCTCTCCTTCTGTCACTAGGATTAAACAAAAACAAAAACAAAACAAAACAAAACAGATTAGAGTAGGAACGCTATCCCCACAGCAGTTAACCCGTTCTGTATAACCTCTCCCCTCCTGTCCAGGAAGCTACCCCCATTCACACTAGACCCTTTCAGTACCAGGATCAACATGGTACGTGGGTCTTCCCTTCCTGAACGGCACATCGGAGTCTTACTTCCCACCCCTCCTCCCCGCCTCCCTCCCAGGACCTGCTTTCCTCCACGGCCTTGGCCTCTCTTTCTGGGCCTCCAACTCTCCAGTCCTTACAGTCCTCAATCCCTTTTTGGGCCTCTTTTGCCGTAGCACACAGCCTGGGCCCCTCTGACAGCTGTTTCAACAATGCGTTGGCTAATGTGCCTCCTTTGCCCAAGTTTACTTATTTATTTATTTTAAAAAGTTTATTTATTTATATCTTCAGAGAGAGAGAGAGAGAGAGACATACCCCTAGGAGGTAGTCACCTCAGCTTCAGCCACTCTGGATCACAGGAATGCATGTGTGCACCTGATGCGTTCAGGGAGGTCCCAGGATGTGAACCTGGGGCCTTCCTGTGAGGGTCTAGTTATGTTACTGCTACACCACTGTACAGCCTGAAAAAGAGTATTTTTAATACATAAGGAAATCACTTTAATAGCATCATTTTAGGGAATCTTAAAATACTAGGTTGTCGGGAAATTTATGACATGTTTTTCTATGCAAATGTAAGTCATGACTTGCCCAACAACCCAGTATTTTATATAAAAACATAGCCTAAGGCAGACTAAACATTAAAATTAAATGAACATAAATTTGTGTCAATACTAGTACATTTTGAAATACAGAGCTCGTGTGTAAATACTTGTATTGGGTGGCATGGGAGCCGTGCTTTTGTGAAACACCATGTGAATTATTTAGGATGAACTTGGCAAACGCTCTGCTTTATGGAGGTACTGACTGCGCTTACATTTATGCTGTTTTCAAAACGATGCAATTGGTCTTTTGCCTGCTGAGCTCTATGAATTAGAAAGTGGAGACCGAAGTGTTACTTTGTAACTGACAAAATATTTTTACTCAAAAACTTTTTTTTTTGCACATATTGCATATAGATACAACTTGCCCTAGTTTATACTATGGTCTCGGGGCTAAATTAAACTGTGTGTGCTATTGGCCAAATCCTCAGATTCTGAAGGCTTCCAGGCGAATCAGAATTGTCTTCCTGTTTCAGGGGTCTGTTAGTGACCACACTGGTTCTGGTGCAGACACCCCTGACGCCTGCGTCAACTGCTGTGTGGCCCACGGCTGTGAGCTGGCTTATTGCATTCTGGCTTGTCCTCTTGCTCTCCATGCCTCTGGTTCTCTGGCCCACGTCCTTCTGCCTTGTCCAGTGGCTGAGCATGGAGGAGAAAGTCCTAAACTAGGGTTTCTCCTTTCCAGTCACTCAGACCCAAAGCTCCTTTTCATTCATCTTCATTTGAGCAGCAATCATGTTTCAGCACGTTTGTCCTAAGTCCTTCCTAGTCTGCTCAGCTCCTAACCCTCATCCCTACTTGCTCCTTGGGGCATGACCTTGGTTCCCCCTTTACAGAGTAAATCATTGTGGGTGTTGGATATTTCTCTGAAGCCTCACTTTGGTTGTTTCCCATGTGTTTCAGAGAAGGGGCCATGCCTCATCTCCATGGTTGACCTTTCCATTCGACCTGTTCCCTTCTCTCCCGGGGAGCTTTATCACAGCAGCACCTGCTATCTCCCTGCGCCCCCTCCCTTCCTGGGGAGCTCTATCACAGCAGCACCTCCTCTCTCCCTCTCTTCCTGGGGAGCTCTATCACAGCAGCACCTGCTCTCTCCCTGCGCCCCCTCCCTCCCTGGGGAGCTCTATCACAGCAGCGCCCCCTCCCGAGCCCTTGCACATTCTAACTCTCCCTGACACTCCATCTGCTTTTCTAGCGGTCTTTTCAGCTGGGCCTCAGCGCTCTTCTCCTGCCCTCATCAAGCTTCTAGTAGAACACTGTCCTTTCCTCACCCACTCACTACTCCGTCTTCCATCTGCAACTAGCCAAGCTCTTCACCTATATGCATCTCGAGGCTTAGCTTGCTCTTTCGTTCATTGCTCTTTACAGTATGTATGGCTTTTCCTCAGCCTTTTATGACTGCAGTCTGTTCTGCTGACAGGCCTTCCTGAAAAGTTTCCATCATTAGATGACAAACTCCTTAGCTCAGAGGCTCTGCCTGCTTTGTCTTGGTGTCTTGCCATCTTGAACCCAGTGAAGTGCGAACTTCGAAGTGCTTCCTTCTCATTCAGTCTACACTGATCATCTAATTAAAATTCCAACTCGCTCTGCACCTCTAGCATTCTTGCTGCCCCTCATCCCTTATTTGCTGTAAGAGTGTTTACGGGCAGGTCACTTTTGAAAGAAGGATGTCTTCCCAGCGACTTATAAACGTGTAACTGAGAGATTTGGGATCATCCCAACTGGACCAAAGTGGCTTGAGAACCCATGATGGCCCTAAAGTTAGGATTCATACAACCCGACCAATTGTATTACATCTTATATATGAAGGGACTTCAAAAAGTTGGTGGAAAATGTATATTATGAAAAAATTATGCATGGATTTTTTTGGCACTAGAATAAATTTATACTTGAATTGTGTTTTCTCCACAAACTTTTTGAGGTCTTCTGAGATTTTTTGAGTTAAGTCTATAATAGGGACACCCATGGAATAAGAGTTGTTCTGCCATCTTCCATGATGGGCGTGAGGGAGAGGAGTGTGTGCTGGTCCCCGTGCTGGTCTGCATGCTGGTCTGGATGCTGGCCCATGTGCTGGTCTGCATGCTGGCCCATGTGCTGGTCTGCATGCTGGCCCATGTGCTGGTCTGCACGCTGGGCCTCGTGGTCCATGTACTGGTCTGTGTGCTGGCCCATGTGCTGGTCTGCACGCTGGGCCTTGTGGTCCATATGCTGGTCCATGTACTGGTCTGTGTGCTGGGCCTCATGGTCCATATGCTGGTCCATGTACTGGTCCTTGTGCTGGTCCTTGTGCTGGTCCTTGTGGTCCATACGCTGGTCTGGTCTGTGTGCTGCTCTGTGTGCTGGTTCCTGTGCTGGTCCTCACGCTGGTCCGCATGCTGGTTTGCATGTTGGTCCTCTTGCCGGTTCGTGTGCCCGTGGACCTCCCGCACCTGCTGCTCTGCTGGACTGGCCCAGCTGCATGGGAGATGACAGTTACTCAGTCTGACTTGGACCCTGATGTCTGACAACCAGACATTAAGACACTTGTGGGACACAGATAAGGTCTATTATCTGTTGACGAGGATGCGTATGGTGGTCTCAACTGGGCTGGACTGAGGTGTGTATCATGCTGTGTAAAGTCTCTTCACAATCTAAATGATGTATAGTGATTTAGTGTATGAATAATAATAAAAATATATATAAATAAATAAAGAAAGAAACTGACAGGCAGTTCAGAGGAGGCCTGTGGGGGCAGGTAATAACTGTGGTCCTTTGCTGGGGTTTGGGCTTCAGTGCGGTCCCAAGGGAAGCAGGGCCCTGCTGCAGGCTGCTCCGGGAGTGCCCCTGCCTGAGCGGCTTCCTTCTCAGTGCTGTTAAAGGCAAGTGGTGGAATAGTTTCTGTGGAAGACACTGTCGTTCTTCTCTCTCCTTCCATCCAACTGTACTAGAAGGTTTGCCTTCCACTCATGTTTCATTTAGCTCAGTTAACTTTAAAAAAAACCAGCATGCATGAAATGAGGGCACATTAGCTTGATTAAAGGGAAAACTATAGTGAGGATGGCAATGCGGGGGTGTTCTGGGAAGAGAAAAGGGCAGGCTAAAGGCATTGGAGCCCATCCATGAGTTAAATCCGGTGCCACAATCTGCCCAGTGGCTGACCCAGGGCTGGGTGCTGCAGAGATACCAGTATCAGCGTGGCAAGGCCTGAGTGTCAGCCTCGAGACTGCTGAAATCTACTGACTGGAACAGAGAGGCTGTGAGCACGCTCAGAAGATAGTGATGGGAATGACACTTTATTGCAGCAGAACGCTTTTGTCCCAGTGTAAAATGTCGGGGCATATGGTTCCCAGAGCAGATCAGAGACAATGCTAAAAATTACCCTGCGACAAGAATGATAATTTCCTCGGGCTGTTTCTAATTGGAAGAGCAGATGTGGGCCTCAGCTGCAATGTGTCTCTGGGGCTGTCTGCAATCCACGGCAGTGTCATGTTTGAGATTGTCACCCCAGGGACACAGCCAGCCCTCCCTGCGGATGCCATGGAGGAACAGGACGTGTGTGCCTTGCAGTCAGTCAGTGCTAACGTAATTCCAGCAAGCTCTCTTCCTGGGCCCTTGTGTGTTTGTCACACTGAGTAGACTTAAAATCCGAAAATCTGGGGTGAATCATTGGTAACTCTGAGTCTCTACCACCCCACCTTGCTCTTTTAAGGATAATGAAGTGCAGGACCAGCAGATAGCATAATAGTTATGTCACTGAACTCTCTTGTAGTTGACTGTGGTTCAAGTCCTGAACCCAGTGGCTTAAACCTCACACGGGGCATATGTACACACATGCCCCAGATCCCAAGAGGAGAATGGAGGAGACAGTATTGTGGCATGAACATCCCCTCTAGGGGGTCATTTCTTCTTCTTTTTTTTTTTATAAAGATATTATTATTGTTATTTTCACATGAGTTTTGTGAGAGAGAGAGAGAGAGAAAGAGAGAGAGAGAAAGAGGAAGCAAGACACCAAGTCTGGGACTTGAACTGTAGTTGGTCATATGGGAATTCCAGGACTTAACCAGCATGCCACCTGCTGGCCCCTGGGGGTGATTTCTGACTTTCTGTCTGTCTCTCTCTGTCTCTTTGGTGGGTACACATGCCCTATAACAAAAATCTGTCTCTTAAAAAAAAAAAAGAAAAAAAGGATAATAAAATGAAACCACGACTAACGGCAGTGCATTTGTCTGCTTAAAATAAGGTCACTTAGAGTAAAACCGATTCTCTTTCCATAGAGCGACACGGATATTACCCTACGAATGTGGCGCTTACTCTGGGACTCCTGTAAGTAGGGAGAAGTGTGAGCACGATGCTGAATGGACGACTGAGGCGCCTTTGTTGCCTCACCCTGGGTTTCCCTCTGCTCCCCTGTCTTGCTAACAGTTGCACTGTACCAGGATGAAATCCACTCACGCCTAAAGAAACCACGCACAGAGGCACTCGGCCCAGATGTGCTGACCCGCAATGACTTCGAATCCAGAATCTCTCTCATAAATTGCAGCACCACCTCTAAGGAGCTTTCCCCTGGAGAACCCCCACAAGCTTATTTTAGGCTCCCTGGAAGTCCCCATTCTCACCCAGGAGCTGAGTGACACTGGAGACTGTCTGGTGACCAGAGAGTCAGGGCAGCTGGGTGACTCCTAGTGGGAAAACTCACTTAGCAAATTCATCTCTACAGCAGAAACTGCATTTCTTCCACTCGGCGGTAACGTGTTCCTCGTGTGCGTCGTTTCCTGTAGCCGGGGCCGGGTGCATAGCTTCGGAACCGGAGGCGATGTTTTAGGGCCGCCTGTACCTCTCGTGGACAGGGCCGCTGTCAGCAGGGAGGCAGTGGTGCACGAGGGCAGTGAAGGGAAGCTCCTTGGATTTACAAAGGAAGTTTCAGATGGGGTTTGCTGGCGTTCGAAGGACCGGAAGAGGAAAAAAGAAGAGGGAGAAAGAAGCGAAGGGTGTTTCGTGCCAGGCTCAGGGAAATGTGTGAAATGCAGCCTGCCTTAGCTCGCTCTGGAAGGTGAATCGGGCTTCGTGGGCACTCCAGTGTGTGCTGCTTTCAGCCTGACACAGAAACTCCCCCCTCGGCACTTTCATGATGGCTTTGAGGCCGTGAAGAAGAGGGGTATCTCTTCACAATAGAGTGTGTGTGAGAGAGAGGAGCGCCCTCCAGAGACCTGCCGCACTGTGATTCCTCCCTCTGGCCCCCCGGCCCCCCACCCAGTTGGGCCCTGGGCACCTGCGTGAATACCTGGCATGTTTCCGGCTGACCCAGTTGGGGATTCAAACTGCACTTGCCATGCGGGATCCGGCCTCCTGAACTAGCGTCGATCACATTACCGCTGTCCCATGGAGCCAGCCGTCTTAGAATTTTATTGTTGAAAAGGATCTGAAACCAGCGTCCAGCTGCCTGGAGTGACTCTGGGGCTGTGGGAGACAGGCCTCTCTGGCCCTCTCCTGGGCAGGCTGCTCAAGCAGCCCTGAACGCCGCGAGCAGAAATCCTCCTGGGCCAAACGAGTCCTCAGTGCCTTTACCCTTTCTGGGCCACACAGGGTCTGGACGCTGGCACCTTCCTGAGGTGGGCCTGTGCCGATGGAACCGAGCCTGCGGGTTCCCAGGGAGGCATCTGGGAAGCCAGAATTGGATTTATGTCTAGTCTCGAGACCACGGTAACTAGCAGCCCAGGTGCCTCTCACCCTGATCTAAACACATGGGTGTGGCTGCCTCTGGGTGGCTCTGGGTTTGACCTCTCCACCTTGACCACATGTTGGATGGAAGATTTTGCAGCTTGGAGATACGGTCAAGGGAAGAATGCTAATTATAGCCTATTTACTTTTCAGTGTTAGACTATTCTGTGAGTAGATTATCCAGTCTCTTTTATTTTCTTATTTATTTATTTCATTTTGGACATGGTACTGATTTGATAGCAGGAATCAGGAGGACAGAGAAGGTCAAGTCCTTGTCTAATCCTTGTCTGACCGTAGGGAGGAGACTGACGTCAGGTGTGAGGGCAGCCCTGTTACTGCAGTCGGATTCGTCATCCACAGCCAGGTCGTTGCAGAAACCCTCAGGGAGAGCAGCTTGCTCAGATCGGCCAAGCTCTGATAAGGGCAGAGGGACGGGACCCTGTATGGAGTCCCAGGGGGAACTGGGACAAGCCTGGGAGTCAGCAGCAGAGGGTGGGGTTCTGGGTCATTAGGAGAGAGCAGGGCTTCTTGGAGCCTGGCCAAAAGGAAGCAGACGTTGTAAGGAAAGGGGGCATCAGGTACCACCTTCGTCCCCACCCCCAGTAGCTCCGCCCATAGCTAAAGCAGGTGTGCGTGGGTGTCGCTTTGCCTTTGCAGGAAAGCATGGGCATGATGGAAAAAACACAAACTGAGTGTTAGTAAAGGTCTAGCCTCGAGGCCTGGTTTTGGGAAGTAGTGTGGCCTGGGGTATATCGCCTCATCCCTGTAAAGTCAGTTTTTGCCACCTGTAAAATGGGGGAAAAATTGGTTGGGCCTTGAGATTCTTTCAGCCCTGAATTAGGTTCATGATGACAAAGTGGTGAAGAATTTATCATGCCTCTGCTAACAGGCAGACTCTCTCCGGGCGGGCGCGGTGTGCTCCTGTGTACGGTGGCTGGGAACACAAGAGGAGCTTTCCTCGAGGAGAGCCTACCGTTGTGACAGGGCGCCTCTCACCAGCTCAGAGAATTTTAGGCACAAACAATACAACTGAAAAGAACTTAAGTCCTGATGTAGATCATCTGGGGAAAGTTTCATGGAAGTTAATATGTGAAATAAGGTTCGGCAGTATAAACGCCCGCTTTGTATTTATCACATCTACGTAGCTGGGACTACATCAGGCTAAGCTCCCATTTCACTTCCTAGAGCAGCCAGCTTCCTCTAATACCAATACTTAAGAGAAAGAAAACACACTTCACTTTCTAATATGCACTTTCTTTGCTTAAAGTACTCAGATCCCAGAGTGGGCAGTTCGCACAGCTGGTAGGTGCAGCGCGAAGCCGCACGAGGGGCAGCGCAGACCGCGAGGAAGTCGCTGGGGCTGGCTCACAGGCTGGTCCGGAACACCCACCAGCCGCCTGTCCCTGTGTCCTTCACGTCTGAAGTATCTGGCTAATAGGCAGTGGGTGTTTGTTGTATTATTCTTTCTATTATTTTTATTTTATTTTTTGAGAGACAGAGACAAAGAGAGGCACACCCGACAGGGCCTTCATACCTGACCCAGCACAGCTCAGCGGGGTGAGGTCATATCCTTGTGTACACCAGGGAGGCTTCCAGATGGGACTCTGGACCTTCCCATGGGGATCCTGCATGGCAGAGGACTGCTTTCTTACCACGCCACCATCTGGCCCTCTTTCTACTTTTCTGTGTTTAAAATGCTTCATGCAAAGGAGATTTGAGTGAATCTATTTAATGGGGAATGTAGGGCACAGCACTCTGGTGCTTTAATAGCTGTCAGTGTTTGGGACCAGGCCGCAGAGAGAGTTACGGGTTTTGGAGCCTTGGGATTTGTGGTAGCTCTGCCCTGCCCTCCTGATGGAGACATCCAGGCCTTTGCTCCTGTCACTCCTGCCTTGTGACCGGGGTCTCCTGTAGCCCAGGGACTTGAAGCTAAAGCGGGGGCTCCTCTGTGGCTGCCCTGTCTGGAACCATCTCTGCACCTCGAGTTGGGGCGACCTATGGTTCGCTCTCCATGCAGCAGGGATATGTCCCCGAAGCAGTTACAGCAATGCTAAGGCTTCTCAGGGTGCAAGGGGATGGAGGTGGTGACGCACATGGCAAGAGACTGAAGGCCTCGGGTCCCTCCAGCCCTAAGGAGCTCTAAGTGACTACTTTTCCAGAGCACAAACGTTTACAGCAGACACAACAGCATGACGACAACAAGCCCCCACACCACACGCAGAAATGGAATCTGAGTACAGTATCAGATGCATCTTTGCAGGTCTCGGGGGTTATGGGGCATAGAAAGGGGGTAGAAAGATCACTTTAAAGAGCGAAGTAGCCCTTTGTTCTCAGTAACAGATCTCTGCACATCTTCTCATGGCACCTGGCCACAGTGTTGAAAGCTGAAGATGAAAAATGTTATCAAAAAGATAAGCCAGTGACTTCAGCTGCTAAGATTAGCTACAGTCATCCCTGTGTGGAGGACTCCCAGTTCTAGATAAGTCAATTTCTTGACAATTTTGGCCCATTTTTCACATAGAGGAATCCTAGAGATGTTCACCTTGGTTAACCCTCCTCCTTTAACTTATTTTTTTTTCCAAGAGAGATTTTTGCTATAGGGCGTATGCACTCACCACACAGAGAGACATAAAGCAAGAAATCACCCCCAAGGGGGATGGCCATGATGCAGTCCCTTCTCCTCCATTCTCCTCTCAGGATTTTGGGCACACTCGCACATGCACCTGGCGCGAATGTCAGGCTGCTGGGTCCGGGACTTGAACCGTGGTTGACCATGTGTGAGTCTAGCACCTTAATCAATATGCCACTTGCTGGCCCCCCTTTCTTTCTTTCTTTTTTATCCAAGCAAAGAAAGTGCATATTATTATAGAAAGCAAAATGTTTTCTTTTTCTTAAGTATTATTAAAGAAGGTTGGCTGCTCTAGAACGTGAAATATGAGCTTAAACTGATGTGCTTAAGGCTTTGTAAATACAATAAATATGAAATAAAGACTTTATATTGCCAAACTTTATTTTAAATATTAACTTATTATATGTAAAACCTACCCCAAATTATATTATTATTTAAGTTCTTTTTGGTTGCATTCCTTCTTCCTAAAACTCTGGATACCTAAACTTTGGACTCTGTGTCTTATGCTCTATTTTTCACTTAAAAAAAAAATTTAGCAGGGCCAGCAGGTGGCATAGTGGTTAAGGCTCTGGCCTCCCATGTGGTTAATTGTGGTTCAAGCCTTGGACCCAGTGGATTGAAAGATCATGTTGGGCATGAGCACATGAGTGCTCAAAATCCCGAGAGGAGAAGGGAGGAGAAGGGATTGCAGTGGGGCCATCTGCTCAGGGGTGATTCCTCACCTTCCCTCTCTCTGTCTCTTTTGCATGATGGCTAAAACTTAAAAATAAAAAAAACCCAAAACAAATTTAGTTCATTCTTTCTTCCTTCCTTTCTTTCTTTGTTTCTTTGTTTGTTTGTTTCTTTCTTTCTTCGGAGAGGTTTTTGCTATAGGGCACGTGCGCTCGCCAGAAAGAGAGAGACAGAGAGACAGAAAGCAAGAAATCACCCCCCAGGGGGGATGGCCACGCCACAATCCCTTCTCCTCCATTCTCCTCTTGGGATCTTGGGCACGCACGCACACGTGCCTGGCATGAGTTTTAAGCCACTGGGTCCAGGATGTGAACCGCGGTCGACTACATGGGAGGCCAGCGACATAGCCATTATGCTAACTGCTGGTCCCTTAGTTATTTATTTATTCTGAGAGAAAGAAACAGAGAGAGAGAGAGAGCACACCTGACAGGATCTGGATGCCATGATCCACTCGCAGCCTTCAACCGGTCTGGATTATGGGTGAGCATGTGCCCAGTGTACTCAGAGAGGTCTCTAGATTTGAATGAGGAATCTTCCCAGGTGATTACCTTGGGGAGCATTGTGTTTTACTACTGTGCAACTGTCTGGTCCCTCTATTTTTGACCTTAATGAAATCCTTAATTCTTTAAAAATTAAGATTTAAATACTTTTTATCTTAACTTGGCCCTGAAAATTGGTGTGCTACTCTCTTAAGGAACTTCAGATAAAAAGAGCAAAAACAAAACCAATTTTATTTTTTTCCAAATTAGATCAAATTTTCCCCTCACTACCTTAATTTCATGGCTCTAGAGTAAAATAAATTGAATTGCATTTAAAGTAACTATTAAATATTAATCATTTCTAATTTATCTGCAGGAGACATACTATTTTAGACGATAGAAGAAATACGGGCTTTGAAACCAAACAAGCCTAGATTTAAATGCCAACTCTAATATATGCTATGACTTTAGGAACTTTTTCTATCCATTCAAAGCCTTGGCTTTCTTGTCTTTGAGCTGGGGCTATTGGCACAAACCACTTCAGTTGGCTGTAAGAATTAAACGAGAAAATGTACACAAGGTGTTCTCTGTGGAGACAGTAAAGGCTCAGTAAGAGAGACCTTCCCATTTTTTGGACATGTTCTGCCTTGGTCAGCCACATCCTATGGAGACGGTCCAGTGATGCTCACAAGAAGGAGAAGTGGGGCAAGTGGCAGCTGTAGGAGCAGACCGGAGGAGACCTGTCAGATGGAGTGAAATAAATGAACACACAAAAGACATGAGACTGAGCAAGAGGCCATTCACACAGAAGAGTAGAAAACACCATACTCCAGAGAACCAGAGCAAGCCACAAGGAGCTTGGGGCAGATTTGCTTAACCAAGTAGAGAGCGAAGGACATGGGGTAGGTGGGTAATTCAAGGACTGAAAAATAAATGAGATTAATCAGAATAGAAGCATTAAAACAAATTTGCTAGAGTGTGTGTGCACACACTAGAGAGAAATAGACAGTGAGAGAGGAAGAGCAAGGAAGCACCCACCAGTGGGTCCAGTCATAGTCCTTCTTCCTCCATTTCTCCATCCTCAGGATTGGGCTTGCACATGTGCTGAACGTTTTCCAAGTTCTAACTGTGTGGCTGGCCGTGTGGGATTCAGCTACCTTAACCACAGGCTGTATAGCTGAGGACAGCCAGCGGCAGGGCCTGAGAAGGAATCATACAATGGCCTTAATACCTCATATCTGTGCCTGGGGCGTTTACCAGATGTCTACATGTCAAGATGCATTTTTTTGCTCTAGCTAATATAATTAAGTTGTTGGGAAAGTCATGACATATTTTTCTGTGCAAAAATGCATCATGATTTTCCCGACAATCTAATAGATGTCCTTAGTCTCATCCATGGGGTTTCCTCCAGATAATCAATATGTGAAGTTGTAACTTTAAAAGAGGCAGCTCCATGGCTGCATGTGCCATGGCAATGTTGATGCAGGACGCTATCTCCTGCCTTCATTCTATCTTTTGTACAACTATTTATATCTGAAAATTCCAACACAATTTACTTCTTACATAGGAACATTAGTCTTTCTTTCTGTGTGTAAAAGTAGAAACAGCAGCGAGGCTGGTAAGGTTATAACAATCTGGTTTTGTAAATAGGGACAGGGAGGCCCAGGCTATTCGCTCGAGTCGCACACCTAGAAGTTGATTCTTCTACATGTTTCCTTGCCAAATTCTCCGTAGTAAAGATTCATCCCTACACTAGATATAGCATGGAAATTCCAATTTTTCCTTATTAAAATACTTATTTTTTAGAGTGTGGTTTAATCCATTGTGCTGCTAATAACAGAAATACTTTTTTTTTTTTTTTGGAGAGGTTTTTGCTATAGGGTGCGTGCGCTCACCAGAAAGACAGAGAGAGACAGAGAGACAGAAAGTGAGAAATCAACCCCTGGGGGGATGGCCATGCTGCAATCCCTTCTCCTCCATTCTCCTCTCAGGATCTTGGGCATGCATGCACATGTGCTGGGCGTGAGTTTAAGCCATTGGGTCCAGGACTCGAACTGTGGTCGACCAAATGGGAGTTCAGCCACATAGCCATTATGCTAACTGCTGGTCCCAATAACAGAAATATCTGAGTCTGGCTGAATGATAAGAATAGAAGTTTATTTAGCTCATGGTTTGGCAGTCAAGGTTCAGGGACCATGTCTGGTGAGGGCCTTTTTGTTGGTGGGGACTCTTCAGGGTCTTGAGGTGATGCAGAACATGGCAATGGGAAGGGAAGAGTTTGTGAGTCTGTGTCCATGTCTCCATTCATGTCTCGTGATAAACTCAGGAGTATCAAATCATGGTGGCTCTGCCCTGAGGCCCAGTCACTTGCCAAAGACTCCTCCATTGTTGGATTAAATTTCTACCCTCTTAATCCCATCGCATAGGAACTAGATCTTAACACATGAATTTATGGGGACATTAAACCATCGCGGGGTGGTTTTAGGTTCACGGCAATACTGAGCAGAAAGTAGAGTCCCACGCTGCCTTCACACAGCACACCCTCCTCCACTGTGGGCATCCCCACCAGAGTGGTGTGTTTGCTGCAGCCAGTGAACCTACATGGTCACATAATTATCAAGAAGGGCGACAGCTGGACCTGAGGTTCACTCTTGGTGTTGTACATCCTGTGGGTTTGACCTGACATACATTTATTGTTACAGCATCATGCAGAATATTTTCACTGTCCTGAAAATCTCCTGTGCTCTGCCTGTTCGTCCCTTCTTCTCCAGTAACCCCTGATTATTTTACTGTGTCCATAGTTTTTGCCTTTTCTGCAATATCATATAGTTGGAATCATTTAGTACGTGGCTGAAAGTTCCTTTTTTAAAAAAGTTTTTGCTATAGGGTTTGCGAGTTCTGACATATTAGAGAGATAGAGAGAGAAAGAGAGAGAGAAAGAGGATCCTCCCCTAGGGAGGATGGCCAGATGAAAATTCCTTCTCCTCTTGGGGTTATGGGCACACACAGACACGTGCCCAGTATGGTTGTCAAGCTGACAGAGCTGGTACTTGAACCTCACAGTTGGCCATGTGGGATCCATCCCTTAACCTCTACACCACTTGGCTGGGCTGAAAATTCCACTTTTAAAGGCACAACTAATGTCATAGTGTTTGCCAGTCACTGCAAGCCTATTTAAAACATAAAAGTGGCTCCAGGAAAATAGAAAGCGTTTTTTTTCCTTTGTTTTGTTCTGTTTCTAGACATTTTGTTTGGGAACCTCTATTTCCAACAGGCTTGTTGACTCCCTGTCAGCAGTCAGGAGCAATGAGAAGCTGGGTGAGGACGGTTCCTAGCAGGGGCTCTGTAAATGCGGTACTCCTCTGGAAGAGGGCAGACGGGGGCAGATACAGCCCTTTGCTGATGAGGGCTGCACGATCTCCTGAAAACGCTGACACACACGGGCAGACAGGGTTGTCTGGAGTGCTTGTGCAACTGTCATGTGTACTTAGGCTTGCAGGGTCAAAACAGAGGGTGATTGATGTGAGATTTAGTCGCTGGATGGACATGGAGGATGGTCTGTTTCTTTTGGAGTGACAGGGGTTCCCTGGGGCTGCTGAGGCAGGGACAGGCCTTTGGATGTTGTCTCTCCTGTACTTGACTGAACTGGCCCAAATATGACCCAGCAATCCCTTCTTCAGAGCTTCCTTTTCTGTATCTCTCCATGACAGTCTTAAGAAATGTGAGGCCTAGTCACAACAGGTTTACACCACTGTGGAGTCCCACTCTTTGCCCCTCTCAAGGCAGCACTTAGCCTGCCCTGAGAAGCTTTGCCTTGTTTACTCCTTTTTGAGCAAATAAGGAAGCGGTTTTGCTATTTTCATTTTTGTCACCTGGGACGTTTACGGGTATTTGTAAAATCTCCCCATCACAGCCTGAATCCTGCAGAGGGGTCCAATTAGAAGAAGACATCTGGGGCCAGCAGGTGTCATGGTGGTTAAGATTCTAGACTTCCACATGGCTGACCAGGTTTGAGTCCTGGATCTGGTAGCTTGAAAATCATACTGGGCTCGTGTGCATATGTGACCAAAAATCCCAAGAGGAGAAGGGATTGAAGCATGGCCGTCCCCCTATTGGGTGATTTATTACTTTCCCCCTCACTGTTTCTTTCTGTCTCTCTCTGGCCAGCATATGCGCCCTATGGAAAAGAGAAAAAAAAGAAAAGAAAAGAAGAAGGCATTCTTTGAGGGAGACCAAGGCAGATGAACCTGGCTGGAGGGTGTGTGTGATGAGTATGAGCCACTGATTGGACCAGTAGGGAGTAGTTCTTATCTCATTTTGCAGTGATTAGAACAGAACTGCAGATACTCCATGCAAATGGAAAATTAAAAAGGACTGGAGTTGCAATACTGATTTCAGACAAAATAGGCTTCAAGACAAAGACTATAAGAAGAGATAAAGAAGGGCATTATATAGTAGTAAATGGGCCAATTCATCAAGAAGACATAATACTTATAAGTATCTATGCCTCCAATTTAGGAGCACCTAAATACATGAAGGAAAGACTGCTGGAGTTAAAAGGAGAGATAGGTTACAACACTATAGTTGTTGGGAACTTCAACACACCATTATCTCCTTTAAAAAGATCTTCTAGGGACCAGCAGTTAGTGTAATGGCTATGTCTCTCAACTCCCATGTAGTCGACTGTGGTTCGAGTCCTGGACTCAGTGGCTTAAACTCATGCTGGGTGCGTGTGTGTACATGCCCAAGATCTGGAGAGAAGAAGGAAGGAGAAGGGATTGCCATGTGGCCATCCTCCCTGGGGGGTGATTTCTCACTTTCTATCTCTCTGTGTTTCTGGCGAGTGGATGTGCCCTATAGCAACCCCCCCCCCCTAAAAAAAAAGATCTTTTAGACAAAAAATAGTCAGAGAGATACAGGACCTAAATGATACTATAAACCAAATGGGCTTGACAGACATCTATAGAACTTTCCACCCTAAGATCACAAAATATACTTTTTTCTCACCCTGGCATGGAACCTTTTTAGAGATTGACCATATGATAGGACACAAATCAAGCCTTGACAGATTCAGAGCCATAGAAACTATATCCAGCATCTTCTCTGACCACAATGGAATTAAACTCGATATTAATTTCAAGAACACCTTAGAAAATATACAAACACATGGAAATTAAACAACCTTTTTCTTTTTCTTCTTCTTCTTCTTGTTGGAGATGTTTTTGCTATAGGGTGCGTATGCTTGCTGGAAAGACAGAAAGTGAGAAATCACCCCCCCAGGGGGAATGACCACTACACAATCCCTTCATCCCTTCTCCTCCATTCTCTTCTTGGGATCTTGGGCATGCGTGCACACATGCCTGGCGTGAGTTTAAGCCACGGGGTCCAGGACTTGAACTATGGTTGACTACATGGGAGTCCAGCGACATAGCCATTACGTCAACTGCTGGTCCCTAAACAACCTACTTCTAAATGATTTCTTAACTACTGAAGAAATTAAGTCTGAAATAAAAATAATTATGGAAATAGATGATAATGAGAACACAAGTTTCCATAATCTATGGGACATGGCAAAAGCAGTCATAAGAGGGAAATTCATATCAAGTAGAATGCAAAAGAAAAAGATGGAAAGGTGGTAAATAGACAACCTTACATCTTGCCTCAGGGAATTGGAAAACAACAACAACAAGAAAACACCAAAAAATGCCAGGCAAAAGGAAATAATAAAGATTTGAGCAGAAATAAATGAAATAGAAAATAAACAAACTGTACAGAAAATAAATGAAAGCAAAAGCTGGTTCTTTGAAAAGATTAACAAGATCAACACACCATTAGCTAGACTGGCAAAGAAGAAGAAAGAAGGAAATCAGATAAATAAAATATGTGATGAAACAGACAACATTATAACGAACACAATAGAAATACAAAACATCATTAGAGGATACTATAAGTGACTATGTGCCAACAAGCAAGAGAATGTGGTGGAGATGAACAAATTCCTGGATGCATATAATCTACAAAGATTGAATCATGAGGACATAGAAGACCTAAATAGACCCATAACACACCATGAGATAATAACCTCCTGACAAAGAAAAGCCCAGGTCCGGATGGCTTCATTTCTGAATTCTACAAAACTTTTAAGGAAGAGTTAACTCCTATCCTACTCAAATTATTTCTAAAGATCCAAAATGAAGGGAACCTTCCAAATTCATTTTATAAAGACTCCATCATACTCATTTCAAAAACAGATAAGGACATGACAAAAAAAGGAAAACTATAGACCAATACCTCTGATAAATATAGATGCAGAAGTTCTCAACAAGATACTTGGAAATCGTATCCTACAATATAACAAAGATTATTCATCATGACCAGGTAGGCTTGACCAGGTAGGCTTTATTCCAGGGATGCAAGGGTAGTTCAACATATGCAAGACCATAAATGTAATACACCATATTAACAGAAAGAAAGATAAAAACCATGTGATCATTTCAGAGAAAGCATTTGATAAAATACAACATCCTTTCAAGACTCTCAGTAAGATTGGCATAGAAGGGTCATTTCTCAACACAATAAAAGCCATATATGAAAAACCTATAGCTCACATTATACCAAATGGGGAAAAACTAAAATCTTTTCCATTAAAAATTGGTACTAGATAAAGCTGTCCACTTTCTCCACTGCTTTTTAATATAGCGCTGGAAGTCTTGGCTAATGCAACCAGAAAAGAGAACAATATAAAAGGCATTCAAATAGGCAAAGAAGAATTGAAAATATCTTTATTTGCCGGTGACATAATGGTATACTTACACAATCCAAAGTTTTCCATGAAAAAACTTCTTGCAGTAATAAATGAATACAGCAAAGTGGCAGGATTCAAAATCAATATCCAAAAAATATTCAGCATTTCTGTATATAAGGAACAAGGTGAATGAAGTAGAGCTGAAGAAAGGAATCCCTTTTTACCATAGCCACGAAATGTGTAAGATACTTAGGGATAAACCTAACTAAGGAAGTCAAGGACCTTTACAAAGAAAACTAGGGAAATCTTTAAAAAGATATTGAAAATGACTTATAAAAGTGGAAGGTCATCCCATGTTCCTGGATTGGAAGAATTAACTTAATCAAAATGGCAATTCTACCCAAATTAACCTACATATTTAATGCAATTCTAATCAAAATACCAGAGTCATTCTTCACAGATCTAGAAAAGACAATCGTACAATTTGTCTGGAATCATAAAAGATCTCATACTGCCAAAGCAATCTTGTGCAAAAAGAATGAAGTGGGAGGCATACACTATCCTGACCCCAGGGTATACTGTCAAGCTGTGATAATTAAAACAGCATGGTATTGGCTCAAAAACAGACAGGTGGATCAATGTAATAGAAAAGAGACCCCAGAAATAAACTCCAAAGCTTACAGCCAACTGATTTTTGACAAAGGATACCAATCAATCCACTGGGAAGAGGAAAACCTCTTTAGCAAATGGTGCTGGAAAAACTGGGTATCCATCTGCAGAAAGGTGAAACTGAATCCCCATCTTTCACCATTAACAAAAATCAACTCAAAGTGGATCAAAGATCTGAACTTAAGACCTTAAACTATAAAACTGCTGGGGGAAAACACTGGGAAACTTTGGGGTAGGCAAAGACTTCTTGACTAAGACTCCCCTCAAAGCAAATCTCCAACATAGACAAGTGGGATTACATCAGATTAAGAAATTTCTGCACAACAAAGAACACAGTAATTAGTTGAATCGACAACCCTTGCAATGGGAGAATATTTTTGTAAACTATGCCTCAGACAAGGGATTGATAACCAGAATACAGGGAACTCAAGTGGCTTACTTGGAAAAAGAAATTAACTCAATTAAAAGATGAGAAAATGAGCTGAACGAAAAACTCTCTAAGGAAGACATATGAACAGCCAAAAAAGCATATGAGGAAATGCTCAACATTCCTCATCATAAGGGAGATGCAGATTAAAACCACAGTGAGATATCCCCTAGCCCATGTCAGAATGGCAAAGATTAAAAATACAAAAAGTGGAAAGTGTTGGTGGGGATGCGGTGAAAGGGGAACCCTCCTACACTGTTGGTGGGAATGTAAATTGGTCCAGCCACTGTGAAGAACAATATGGAGGTTCCTCAAAGGTCTATAAATAGAACTACCATATGATCCAGCAATCCCACTTCTGGACAGGATAATGCTCAGTCAGAAAAGTGCTTGCACATCAGTGTTTATTGTAGCATTATTCACAATTGCTAAGACATGGAACCAACCCAAACAACCACGAACAGATGAATGGACTGAAAAAATGTGGTACATATATTCTAAGGAATACTATTCAGTCATAAAAAACAACAAGACTCTGGAATTTGATAGAAAGTGTTCAAATATGGAAGATTTATTGTAGAGTGAAGCAAGCCAGGTTATAAAAAATAGGTATAATAGGGGACCAGCAGGTGGCGTGGTGGTTAAGGCGCTGGACACTCCCACATGGTCGACCAGGGTTTGAGTCCTGAATCCGATGGCTTGCTTTCTCACTTCCTCTCTCTCTCACTCTCACCCTCTGTCTCTCCCTGGTCAAATTAAAAAATAATGAATGAATAAATACAAAATAAAATAAATAATTTAAAAAAATAGGTATAATATATCTCTACTTAATATATACAGATCGTCCGCACTCTATGGTAGAGATTAAAAGATTGGAGGACATAAAAGCAGTGAAAATAGTTATAGACACTAGAGACAGTGTGGAACAGGGGTGGGGGGGGTGAAAAGAGAAGGGAAGAGTATAGAGAAGGAAAGACAGGAGAGAAAAACAGGAAGGCATGGCATTAGTGGGATACAGAAATGGTTTATTACCTGTTGATGATAACATGTATACTATTCTCAGTTGGGCTGGTCTGAGAAGTATTTCATGTTAGGTAAATTCTCTTTACAAGCCAAATGATGTATAGTGATTGAATGTTTTTAAAAAATGAGATTAAATAGTAATAATTGAAAAAAAGCTATTTGATAATGATGATGTGTGGGAGGCTGTCCGGAAGACCCTGAAGAGTTGTGATACTGCGTCGTCTTCGGACGACCCTGAAGAACTGTGACACTGTGTTGTCTCCGGACGACCCTGAGGCGCTGTGGCACTGTGTCATCTCCGTGCTGCTCACAATAGATGACGCGATGTGTCATCTCCGTGCTGTACTGTGCTGCCCACAATGAACGGACGACCCTGAAGACACTGTGTCATGTCTGTGCTGTAACACTATGCCGCTTGTCCCGGCTCTCACTCCTTCCCTCAGGAAACCTGTTCGTCTGTCCCCCCAGGTCGGCACAATGATGTAGACAGTAATGTCTATGTCTTAACTGATATGCATGGTAATCATGCTGGAAAAAGAAATGTTATACACTGTAAAGATATATATGTGATTAAATGTAATATTAAAAAAAATTTTAAAAAGTGGTTTTTTTTTGTTGTTGTTGTTATAGGGTGTGTGTGCTCGCCAGAAAGACAGAGACAGAGAGATAGAAAGTAAATCACCCCCCAGGGGGGATGATCATGCCGCAATCCCTTCTCCATTCTCCTCTTGGGATCTTGGGCACACATGCACACGTGCCCGGTGTAAGTTTAAGCCATTGGGTCCAGGACTTGAACCGTGGTCGACTACAAGGGAGTCCAGTGACATAGCCATTATGCCAACTGCTGGTCCCTAAAAAAATAAAGTTTTATATCTGAAAAATCAGGACCATGCCAAAGATTCCTAAATGTGAAACTGAAAACATTGTTTTAGAATCTGTTTCAATTTTACTACAAGCTTCTTCGGAGCAGAAATTCTTTATTTAAATTTTTAAAATAATTTCTTTATTTTTACATTTTCCCACAAACATTTACTTTACATATCAAAAAATTTTTGCTCATACTCCATAGTTCTTTTTTTTTCTTTGGCTGTAAAACTCACATAATATGAAATTAAACACTTGAAAGTGTACAATACGAGGCATTTACAGTGTTGCACACCCATTGCTCTATTTCCAAAACATTTGTGTTTCCCAAAAGAAACCATATATCTATTAAGCAGTCACTTGCCACTCCCCTCTTCCTTTTGCTCTGTCAACTCCTAGTCTTCTTTCAAAGAAAGACTAAATTTCAATTATTTCAAAAAATTGAAATCTTATAATACATGATGTTTTATGTTTGCCTTATTTCACCTAACAAAGTTTTTAAGGTTAACCCACATTCTCTCGAACATCATTCCTTCTTATAGCTGAGTAATATTCCATCATATTGATATACTGCGTTTTCTTTATCCATTCATCTGCTGGTTGACATCTTGGTTGTTCCCATCCTTCAGATACTGGGGATAGTTTTATTTTTAAATAATTTATTTTTACATTTTCCCACAAACACTTACTTTACATATCAAAAGCTTTTTGCTCATACTCCATAGTTCTTGACAGTTAATAACAACTTTCAAGATTGAAAAAAATTGAATTTTAAGAATAATGTTCAAAATATTTGTTATAATTTGTCAGTCGGTCTGTGACTTTATAACAGAGACAGTATGGTTTTAAATATTTTTGAGAAAATATTTCCATGTCAACTACTCACACTGTCGAAAAGCAAATGCCTAGCACACAAGTCAAGCATAAAGTGTTTCAATTTAGCCCTGCCTACCAAGTATTCTGTGAATACCATCTGCTTTCAAAGATCAGTCAGTCTCTTTTCCTTCTGCAAAGTCTTCCTCAAGATAATCCTCCGGTTGTGGCTGCTCTTTTGCAGTTTCTACTGACTACAATACTGGGCTGGAAAAGGCCAGGTTATTTTATGGTACAAATTCTTTCATATGGCTTCTTTAATCCTCTCTGCTAGACAGAACTGTTTATGGTGCCAGGCCATCTTTCCAAGAGCTTCTCTTGGCATACTTGAGATCTACCTTAGTTCCATAGTTTTCTGGTTAATCTTCAGATATGGCATTCTAGTCAAAGTCCTGCCAATAATGAGTATTTCCAATTTCTGATTCAAGGCAACAGGTATTATTGAACTTGTGCAAATAACCATTCTGCCGCAAAATAAAAGTACTCCCAAATATTTTCCAATTTCAGAGGGATCAGGAAGGGAGAAAAGTTTGTTTCCCTTTAAAGAAAGAAACAAACAAGAAAACATTTTTAAACAAATTGCTGAACCTATCAACAGTTCAAAAGAAAGCAAATCCTTAAATTGGGGAAACAAAGCATAATAAACAAAAAAAAATCAGTCATGTTTTATTCAAAAGTCATAAAATTCTATTTGACGAGTTCAGTCTTACGTTCAATCTCTCTTCTGTTGAATCTGCAGTGTCACTGTGGCCCGATCTTTCCGTTTAAATCCTGGAAGTTAACATTCAATGTTGTTACTGATATTTCTTGTCCCTAGCAGAAAGCTGGCCATTTTCTTGGTAGCTCTTTGTTCTCTTATTTCTGTATGCGTGTCAGTTTTCTGGTAAAGCACTCCTTTCAGAACTTTTTGAAGAGGGGTCTGGTATTGGCAAATTCTTTCAGGTCTTGTTTATCTGAGAATGTTTTTATCCTTTCTTTCGATATGAAGGAAAATCTTCCCGGATATAGTATTCTTGGTTGAAACTGTTTTTCACTTAACACTTTGAATGTATTTCCCCATTCTCTCCTTGCTCACATTGTATTGATGAGAGGTCTGAGGTTAGCCTGATGGGATAACCTTTATCTAACCTGCTGTTTCTTTCTTACCAATTTTAGTATCTTGTCTTTGTGGATTTTGCCAATCTGGCTATGATGTGCCTTGGAGAACATCTTCTTGGGTTGATTCTGTTAGAGGTCCTCTGTATTTCTTGGGTCTGGATATTCGAATGCCTCTCTGGAAAGTTTTCTTCCAGGATTTCATGAAATAGATTATCAATGTTCTTATTATTTTCTTCACCTTCTGGGATACCAATTATCCAGATGTTTGGGTGCTTAATGGAATCTAGTATTTCATGTATAGTATTCTCATTTTTTTCTCATTACTTTCTCAGTTTTTTCAGTTGTATTTTCTAGGTCAGACGTTTTGCCTCTCACATCCAAGATTTCGGTCTTCTGCATGGACTGCTTTTAGCACTTTCAAGGGAGGTTTTGATTTCCTGTATTGCAGCTTTCATCTTTAACAACTCCATCTGATTCTTTTTATGGTGTGTATTTCCTCTTTTCAGATCATGCAAGAACTTCTTCACCTCCTGGAACTCGTCTGTTTTCTCCTGCATCTTCTGGAGTTCATTGTCTCAGCTCTTGCATCTCGTTTAGTTTCGTCACTATGAATATTCTGCATTCTCTATCAGACACTTCCACAAGTTCTACTGAACCATCTGTGGATGACGAGGGGCTGTTCTTTTCCCTTAGGGGAGAGATATTTTCTTGGTTTCTCTAATTTCTTGTGCCTCTGTGGTGGTTTCTGGTCATTCTGTGACAAAATCTCTCCTCTACTGTGCTTTGCAATGTGGTATCCACAGAAAAAGATGATTAGTTCAGATTTATAAAGAGAAGTTTTCTCTTTAAAGTAGGAGGTTCAATAAGTCTTGAGGATTTCAGTGACTCTAAAAGTATTCAGATGCTTGGCTACTGTGCACCTCGGCCTATCTAGACGCTCAAGG
>NW_006159840.1:400596-402001 GCF_000334495.1 Tupaia belangeri chinensis | reverse complement strand
GTGACCATCCCCCCTGGGGGGTGATTTCTCACTTTCTCTCTCTATGTCTCTCTCTGTCTGGCTGGGGAGTGCACGTGCCCTACAGTGAAAATCCCTCCAAAAAAAAAAAAAAAAGAATGAAGAGCAGAGTGGGAAAGTAAGGATTAAAAAAAAGGCAAAAGGAAAAGAAAAACAGGAAAAAAAAAACTAGACAAAAAAGAGAACAAAAAATTTTTTTAAAGTAAAAAATGAAACTTCCCTGAACACGCCAAGACACACCTCAGATTTAAAATGGCTTCTGAAAGTAGCAAGAGATAGGAAAAGCCTGAGGTGAGAAGTGGTTTAAAACTTTTAAAAAATAATAAAAATAAAAAATTTAAAGAGGGAGAGAGAGTGCAAGACATATAGACAGAGATAGAGAGAGGACAGAGGTCGCCCTACCTTGACCTTGTCTGAGTATTTCAGGGGTCAAGAAGATGGAGTTTAGAGCATAGCTTCCCAGAACACACCAGGACACACCTCGGTTTTAAAATAGCTTCTTGTCTGAATATTTCAGGGGTCTCAGAGCAGAAATTTTTATATTCTTTTCTTTTTCTAGGCTTATAATTTGTTTCCAGCAAGTACCTTCACAGTTTTTGTTGTTGTTGTTGTTGTTAAAATATGTATTAAAATCACGTTTAATAAATGAAATCTGAATATAAAAAGAACAGAACTGCAGATGGTGGGACTGGTTTTGAATTATGGTAGTAGTTGACTGAGGTAAGAATATGTATGTGTATTCTTTCTTTTCTTTATTGAGCAGCCACCAGAATGCCGATTTCATATCATTAGAAAGGGCTAGGCTATAGGAAGGTTTAAGATCACTCGGTTTGCTTATATTCGTATCGTTTTATTTCCAGTATGCACCATTCAATCTGCTTTTCTTTTTAAAAATAAAAAGTAGAATGGCCCTGTAGCCTAGTGGTTAAGGAAGCTGGATCCCAAATGGCCTGCCACGTTTGAAAAACAGGCCAGACACATGTACATGCATGCCCAAAATCCTGACAGCAAGAGGGAATGGAGGAGAGGGGAATGCAGTGTGATACTGTCTTTGGCAAGCACATGTGCCCTCTGGTAATTAAAAAAATAATAAAATCAAAACACAGTCAACCAAGGAACAAAAAAATGAACTTGAGGGGAGCAGTAGATGGCATAATGGTTATGTCACTGGACTCCCATGTAGTTGACCATGGTTCAAGACCTGGACTCACTGGCTTGAACTCACGCTGGGTGTGTGTGCATGTGTGTCCAAGATCTCAAGAGGAGAATGGAGGTGAAGGGATTGTTGTATGGCCATCCGCTCAGGGGTAATATCTCGCTTTCTGTCTCTCTGTCTCTCTGGAGAGTGCACATGCCCTATAGCAAATGCCTCTCTTAAAAAAAAAAA
>NW_006159840.1:391648-400497 GCF_000334495.1 Tupaia belangeri chinensis | reverse complement strand
CTCTCTTTTTTTTTTTTTTGGAAAGTTTTTTGCTACAGGGTGTGTGTGCTTGCCAGAGACAGAGAGACAGAAAGCGAGAAATCACCCCCCCAGGGGGTATGGTCACGCCGCAATCCCTTCTCCTCTAGGGATCATGGGCACACATGCACACATGCCTGGCGTGAGTTTAACCCACTGGGTCCAGGACTCGAACCACGGTAGACTACATGGGAGTCCAGCGACATAGTCATTACACTAACTGCTGGTCCCTCACCTCTCTCTCTCTCTCTGTGTATCTCTTTAGTCAAATTAAAAATGAATGAATAAGTAAAGTTAAATAATTAAATAAAGAACTTGATTCTATTCCTACCCTTTTTTTCTTTTCTTTTCTTTTTTTGGAGAGGTTTTTGCTATAGGGTGTGTGCATTCCCCAGAAAGACAGAGAGAGCCAGAGAGACAGAAAGCGAGAAATCACCCCCCAGGGAGATGGCCACGCTGCAATCCCTTCTCCTCTGTTCTCCTCTCGAGATCTTGGGCATGCACACACACTCGCCCGGTGTGAGTTTAAGCCAACGGGTCCAGGACTCAAACTGCAGTCGACTACATGGGAGTCCAGTGACATAACCATTACACCAACTGCTGGTCCTCCTACCCTTCTTTTGATATCTGCTACAATACATGGCTTATTGGCTCCTCAATCCACCCTTGTAAGCCTGAGCCAAGGTGGATGCAGCTCCGTGGAAGAGGGATGTTCTGTCTATGTTGACAAAGAGTGGGGAAACAATGTCGAATTCCACCGTTTCTCCACGGTAAGCAGCAGACTTTGAAGCTCTTTCATCTGTGTCCCTGCAACAGGTGTCCTTTCTCTGCAATGCTGGAGTTTTGCCTCCAGGGGGCAGCAGCCACCAGAGCTGCATTCTCCTGAACCATGCGTTTAAGGAATGTTTATTACGAGATTCAAATTGCATCCATGGATTTTCCAAACCATACTTGAATGAAACTATATGTTTAAAGTACATATATTGAAAACTATATATTTTTAAAAACCCAGAAATTAAGTAGTATTTAATCTTAAGAAATAAAAGGAAGACTATTAGCTTTTATGTTATTTTCTCTAAAAAGCCATAATTATCTAGAACAACTAAGTCCAAAACTGTCTAATGTTTGACCTCAGGGAAAAACTCCAAGGGTCTTAGTCTAGAGGTCTGGGACCTACAAATATCAGTGATTCCTGCTCCCAGCTCCGAGTAGGAGATTTGTTCACTATGCTTAGATTATTGAAACTCATCTTAATCCGTCCTTTTAATCTAACAGGTCACCTGAGAGGTTCAGCCCATACTTCTATGACTCATGTTTGTTCTCCTTATGCAATTGAGAAGGAAGCAAAAGGGCGGGCCATTTAGCTACTTCTTCACGTCCGGCACCTGGCTTCTCTGCAATAGGAGGGAAGTGATTTTCTTTCTTTCTTTCTTTCTTTCTTTCTTTCTTTCTTTCTTTCTTTCTTTCTTTCTTTCTTTCTTTCTCTCTTTCTTTCTCTCTTTCTTTCTCTCTTTCTTTCTCTCTTTCTTTCTCTCTCTCTTTCTCTCTCTCTCTCTCTTCCTCTCTTCCTCTCTTCCTCTCTTCCTCTCTTTCTTCCTTTCTTCCTTTCTTCCTTTCTTCCTTTCTTCCTTTCTTCCTTTCTTCCTTTCTTCCTTTCTTCCTTTCTTCCTTCCTTCCTTCCTTCCTTCCTTCCTTCCTTCCTTCCTTCCTTCCTTCCTTTCTTTCTTTCTTTCTTTCTTTCTTTCTTTCTTTCTTTCTTTCTTTCTTTCTTTCTTTCTTTCTTTCTTTCTTTCTTTCTTTCTTTTTGCCATAGGGCATCTGTGCTCTCAGGAGAGAGTCACAGAGAGAGACAGAGGGAAAATGAGGAATCATCCCCTGGGGGGGATGGCCGCACTGCAATCCCTTCTCCTCCATTGTCCTGGGATTTGGGGTATGCATGCACGCACACACAACTGGTATGAATTTCAAACTGTCAGGTCTATCAACAGAGAAGTGACTTTCTATAATACTTTATTCTGAATTTGGAGGGCAGCATCAATTTTTCAAAGGCATAGCTCCTCATACATCCTGGTGGGAGTCTCAATGGCAGGGAGTCCTTACATCCTCTGAGACAGATCTCCAAATTCCATGTGTACATACGAACGTGTATTTTCCTGGGGAGAGGGTCCAGAGCTTTTACAAGGAACTCACAGATCTGTAGTAGCTCCCTAGCCCCCAAAGTCAAATTCCTGGGCCGTGCTACTGGTAAACGTGTAGAGCTATTACCAGTTTGCTACCAGGTGATAGGGTACGTTGCGATCTTTATAAACTGCGTCTGAGGCAAACTTCCAAAAGTCAATTTATGAAGCTAACTCGAACCTCTTCCAGAGATTATTTTACACAATATTTAGGAAAATTGTAAACAGATTTATGCTAGTATAATAATACCATACAAACCAGATGGTTCTGTAGACCTACATTTTAAACCAAACATTTACTTGTAGTATTTTTTTTATTACAAAAGTAAAACATATTTAATGTAGATAATTGGGAAAATATAGAACAACATAAAGGTGAAAAAATTCCCTTGTTATTCTACCACTCAGAAATAACCTCTGAGAGAGAAATCTCCCACCCCAACCCCCCCACCCCATGGGATGTTATCATACTACCATCCCTTTTCCTCCAATTCTCTAGTCAGTATTTTGGGCATTCACCTACAAACACCCACCTGGTGTGTTTTCAAGCCACTGGGGCTGGGCTTTAACCATGGTGGCCATGTAGGATTTGTCTCCCTACGTGTAGCATTTAACCACGGTGCCATGGGGCTGGCCCGGCATTTCCTATTTCTAAATCTCTTTTATGACATCATTTGTAGTGGAACAGTTATAGTATGGACATGCCAAAATATATTTAATTAATTACCTTAGAGTAATAATATTTCCCAGTTTTATATCATTAAATGACACAATAAGCTAAGTGAAATAAACCAGAAAGAAAAATACTGCATAATCTTGCTTACGTGTGAAATCTTTAAAAAATAATGATAATAAAACACACAGAAACAGTAAAATAAAACACAAATGACAGTAAGAAACTATCATTTGTTAAGTTGCCTGTTATTTTTTAGTTATGATGCTAAACATATGACACATTATTCTGATGACATATTTCCTAATAAAATTTGTAATTTGATGCTATTACCCTATTTAATGGATTGGAAAGAGCCATCAGGCTCAGAGAAATCCAATGTTGCAGACCTTAAATAAAGGAGCTAGAATTAGGACTCTGACTACAAATGGAATTTTGGGGTCAAAAGATGAATTTTATTTATCTTTTTAAGAGAAAATTTTCTATAGGGTGTTTGCACCCTCTGGAGAGGCAGAGAGAGACAGAAAGTGAGAAATCATCTGGGGATTTCCCTTCTTCTCCATTCTCCTCTTGGGATTTTGGGCATGCATGCACCTGCACCACGTATGAGTTTTAAGCCGCCAGATCTGGGACTTGAACTGTGGTCGACTACGTGAGAGTCCAGTGACATAACCAATACGTCATCTGCTGGTTCCAAGATATGAATATATTTAAACCTTCTGAAACATATACCAAATTGCTCTCCAGATATAAATACACCAACAATAATCCAGTGCCTATTTTTAAGTTTCCAGGGAGGGATATTCCATAACATTTGTTGATAGTTTACTTTAGATTTTGAAAATACATAAAATCAGCATAATTTTAGTTTTTTAAAATTGTCTTACATTTAAATAAAAAAAAAAAAAACTTACATGCACATGCCCCTGGCAGGGTGTTCAAGCCACTGGGGCCAGCACTCTGATAACCTGGTTGATCATGTGGGATCTAGTTCCCTTAACCTCTAGACCATCCATGGAGCCAGTCCATCAGATTTATTTTATTCAATAAATGCTTTTTACATACTTTTAAAATTGGGTATTTTTTAGCTTTACAGCATGATGTTTTGATATACTTATTTAGACATACATAGTGATTACCATAGCCAATCAAATGAACAAAGTCATCATCCCATATAGCTTGCTTTCTTTTTTTTTCTTTTCTTTTTTCTTTTTTTGTGGTAAGAGTACTTACACTACTTTCTTGGTAAATTACTAGCAAACAATACAGTATTACTAGGTTTCGACCCTTCCATTGTACATTAGTGCTCTTAGACTCGTTCATCCTACATAACTGCAACCAGTACTCTTTGACTTACATCTTCCCATTCTCCCCCACCATTTTACTGTTTCTGTGTGTTTTATTATCATTATTTTTTAAAGATTTCACATGTAAGCAAGATTATGCAGTATTTTTCTTTCTGGTTTATTTCACTTAGCTTAATGTCCTCTAGTTTCATTACATGGCCACAAAATGATAAAGTCTCCTCTTTTAAAGGCTGTGCGGTATTCCATTGTATATAAGTATTATATCACATTTTCTGTATCCATTCATTCACTGACAGATACTTTGGCTGTTTCCACATTGCTGTGGTTTAAATATTCAAATGCTTGTCTTCTCTACTCATGCTAAAATTTAATTGCCATTGTAACAGTATTAAGCGGTAGGACATTTGAGAGGTGATTAGGCTCTGCCCTTGTCGTGTTACAGTAGGGTGAGTTCAGCCTCCTTTTGCTTCTTTGCTCTTTCACCTTCCACTATGTGACAATGTTGTGAGAAAGTCCTCACCAGATGACTGTACCTTGATCTTGGACTTCTCAGCCTCTAGAATTGTGAGAAAATACATTACTATTCTTTATAAATTACCCAGTTTTAGATATTCTGATATAGCAACACAAACCAGTCTAAAACACATGTGTTGGCTGTTGTGAACAGTGCGGTGATGAACCCGGTAAGTGGCTATTTTTATGTGGTGCTGATCCTATTTCCTTTGAGTATATACCCAGAAATATGGTTGTTGGATCATATGTAGCATAATCGTTATTGTTAGGAACATCCACTGTTTTTCACAATGGCTGTGCCACCTATAGTCCCACACTTGACTTTTTAAAAATAAATTAACTGACCTCTTCCTGTGCTTGTCTCACTGATTCTTTTTAAAAGAGAAGAACAGAGATGAAGACTGAGTCCACCATGAGACCTGAGATCTAGTGATTTCAGAAATAAGGCAATGAAGATGTTCTGCTGAGAATTTACCCTGGTAGAGCCCAGGAGAAAAGTGGAATGCCAAAGAGTTTGCAGACTACATCCTCCTGTGCACTTCTAATCACTCAGACTGATCTAGAAATTAGAAAGAAATGAATAGCCCATCAGATGACTAGAAATCACCACAGGGGCACAAGAAATACACAAAACCAAGAAAATACCTCACCCCCAAGGGAAAAGAATAACTCCTCTTTTTTTTTTTTTTTTTTTTGAGAGATTTTCACTGTAGGGCGCGTGCGCTTGCCAGACAGACAGAGAGAGACATAGAGACAGAAAGCGAGAAATCACCCCTCAGGGGGGATGGTCACGCCGCAATCCCTTCTCCTCCATTCTCCTCTCGGGATCTTGGGCATGCACGCACACGCGCCCGGTGTGAGTTTTAAGCCACCGGGTCCGGGACACGAACCACGGTCGACTACGTGGGAGTCCAGCGACATAGCCATTACGCTAACTGCTGGTTCCCAAGAATAACTCCTCTTCATCCACAGACAGTACAATGGAACTCATGGAAATGTCTGATATAGAATTTAGAGTATTCATAGTGGCAAAAATAACAGAGATGGAAGAGAAGAGAGACAATGAACACCAGAAGAAAAATGCTGATGAATTCTGAGGTGAGGAAGTTATTGTGAGAGCTGAAAGAGGAAATTCACACCATAAAAAAGAATCAAATGAAACTGTTGGCTATGAAGGCTATGATACAGGAAGTCAAAACCTCCTTTGAAAATATTAAAAAGCAGGATTCATCCACAGACAGTACAATGGAACTCATGGAAATGTCTGATAAAGAACTTAGAATATTTATAGTGACAAAGCTGACAGAGCTGGAAGAGAAGAAAAACAATGAACACCAGAAGAAAAGAAGAAAAGAGCCAATGAGTTCCAGGAGGTGAGGAAGTTCTTGCGAGAGCTGAAAGAGGAAATACACGCCATAAAAAAGAATCAGATGGAACTATTGGAGAAGAAGGCTATAATACAGGAGACAAAAACCTCCTTTGAAAGTACTAAAAAGAAAACTAGATCATACAGAAAATCAAATCTCAGATGTAGAAGACTAGATCACTGGACTAGTAAAATCCATCACGAAGACTGAGAAAATAGTCCAAAAAAATGAGAATAATATACAAGAAGTACTAGATACCATTAAATGTCCAAACATCCAACTAATCGGTATCCCAGAAGGTAAAGAGACTAATAAGGGCATTGACAATCTATTCCATGAAATCTAGGAAAAAACTTCCCAAACCAGACTTAAGGAATACAAAGGACCCCAAATAGGATCAACCCAAGAAGATGTTCTCCAAGATACATTATAGCCAGAAGGACCAAAACCACAGACAAAGACAAGATACTCAGACTGGTGAGAGAGAAACGTCAAATTACCTACTCTACAGAGGATATCTCATCAGGCTAACAGCAGACGTCTCATCAGAAACAATGTAAGCAAGGAAAGAATGGGAAAATATATTCAAAGTGTTAAGTGAAAAACAATTTCAACCAAGAATACTGTACCTGGCAAGATTATTCTTCATATGTGAAGAGAAGACAAGAACATTCTCAGATAAACAAAACCTGAAAGAATTTACCAACACCAGACCAGTTCTGCAAGAAGTTCTGAAGCGAGTGCTATCCCAGGAATACTAAAGTCAGACACACAGAAATAAGAGTTCTAAAACAGCTAAGAAAATGGCCAGCTTAATGGTAGGGACAAGTCCAGAGCTGAACATTATCTTCCAGAATGTAAACGGAAATTTCAGACCATAACAGAAGACAAAGTACATGAGTTTGTACTGGTGAAATAGAATTTTATGACTTTTGATTAAAACATTACTGACCTTCTATGCTGTTTTCCAGTGTTAAGGAGTCTTGTCTTCTCTCGAGTTGTGGACAGGTCCACGTACCTACGATTCAAATAGAATCCTAACCTGTTTCCTATCTTTAAGTATTAAGCAAAGTTCTCTTAACATGTTTTGATTTTGATTTATTAAAGCTAAAACTACCTTTCTTTTTTTTTTTTTTTTTTTTTTGGGGATTTTTACTTGAGGGGGCGGGCCGAGACATAGAGACAGAAAGCGAGAAATCACCCCCCAGGGGGGATGGTCACGCCGCAATCCCTTCTCCTCCATTCTCCTCTCGGGATCTTGGGCATGCACGCACAAGCGCCCGGCGTGAGTTTTAAGCCACCGGGTCCGGGACACGAACCGCGGTCGACTACGTGGGAGTCCAGCGACATAGCCATTATGCTAACTGCTGGTTCCCAAAACTACCTTTCTTGAAATTACAAAAATGTATTTAAAAATACCTAGTTAGTAATCACAGTAAGCTACATAGCCTCAGCTATGTGCTATTTTATAGTATATTCATTCTATCTACAGTTTAATGCCTAAAGTCAACTTTTGTTCACAGATAAGTATATATCAGCTGAACTTACTATTGAAAGCATTTAGATTAATTAAGATATTTTTGTGAATCAATACAATGTGGGAAAGAATAAAAGAATGGAAAGCAACTGCAGATACCAGAGACACAGGAAGGGAGGAGAATGGGAAATGGCAGAGTGTGAGAAATAGGGAGAATGTGTGTGTGTATATATATATATGTATATACACACACACACACACACACACACACATACAAGAAACAAGAAATGGAAAATTATTTGTTGATGATAATATGTATGATTAAACCACTTTATAGTATATTCTGGCTGGAAAATCACATTTGGTATGCTGTGATGATGTTCAGTAAAAGTATGTAAAATAATCTAAAAAAAGAAAAAAGTGAAGAATACATTATCCTTAATACTTTTTCCTTGAATATTATAAAACAGTTCTGTAAGGCATGTTCATTTCTTAATATATTTGTACCACATTTTTCTAAGAAATTTTTTTGGATGGTCATCGGAGTTCTTAAGTGTTAGGTCCTTTTGTTCTTTGTCTTTCTTGTGTAGGATATACTAGGTCTTTGGAAAAGTCATGACACATTTTTGTATAGAAAAACATAGAGAAAATAAACCATGACTTTTCTGACTACTCACTAGTTTCCATCCTCTTTCACTTTTCCCTCTCTTTCCTGGCTTGTTTTAGCTCATCTCTAAACATGCAAAGGTCTAAGTTAGAGTGAATACTATAGGAATTACGAGACCTACTGATGGAATGGGAACATGACTTTTTAATTTTTGGAGAGTAGCTATCTTTTCATGGATGCATTTCTTCCTGCTGCTTTTCATGGATGCATTTCTGCCTGCTGAGCTATTCCCTTTGAATCTGTCCTGTGTGCAGTACTATGGTATTTTTAAACTCATTCCTGGCAAACTTCATCCTTTTCTTCCTTCAAACCATTTGTCTAATTCACCAAGTGATTAAATTCTGCCTCTTTTTTTTCAAGATGTCAGATCCCCTGCTCTGTTCTGTAGCATCCAATAAGCTATGTGGGTGTACCCTCCCTCCTTATTCCAGGTCAATGACAAGGAAAGAAAAGCACGGTAATTGCGAGGCTGACCTCTGGCAGACACCGCGGGATGTGTTCACTGGGTATTGATCACGAGCCATGGATTCCTCAGCGTTGGCTGCAAAAGTGTGTGGCTATTAGCCAACCCCAGGTCCCATGAAACCTGCCACCAGTAATTCACATGCTGGTCTGCATAGTGCAAGAAGCAGAATTGGAACAGCACTCTT
>NW_006159840.1:388012-391509 GCF_000334495.1 Tupaia belangeri chinensis | reverse complement strand
ACTCTTTCCTGGAGAAGAAAAGCTGTCCCTGCCACCTTCTTGCTCTATGATGTTGGGCAGTCCAGATCCTTTCTGTACCTCAGTTCTATCTGTCACTCAAAGGACTTGGTGGGTTTACTCTAAAGCTCTACCTGGTTCTAAAATTCCCTGGTCCCCATGTGAAACTGACCCATGTTCCAAACATAAATGACTCCTCAAAGGTCTTGTTTCTTTAGCCTTCAGCTCTCTATCCCATACTTGCATCCTCCCTCTCTTGGACTGCACCATCTCAGGTGGAAGTATATTCTATGTTGAAAAGAAAACCAAACACATCCCCCTTGATTCTACATGATCTCCAGCTATTTCCTCATCTCTTCATTCCATTTCAATCGATTTCAACTCATAACCATCTTTCCTCCATGAAGATAGTGCATTTTTTTTTCAGCTAAGGTAACCCTTAACTTCCCATTTGCAAAACCCAATGAGCAGTTTTTAGGCCTCATCTCACTGGATCGCTTTCTTAGGAGCATTTGGCATTATGATTCCTTACTCATCAAAACCCGGTGATGCCACCCTTGTCATTTATCTTCCTCCCAGACCATTTGCTCCTTTATTTCTTCAGAAGCTCCTCTTTTCTTCCTTTCCCCCTTTTTTTCCTTTCCTTTTCTTTCTTTTTTCTTTTTTCCACAGGACACATGTGCTCACTGAAGAGAGACTGACAAGAGAGGGAAAGTGAGAAAGTATCTCTCAGGATGGATGGCTATGCCACAATCCCTTTCCCTCTTGGAATTTTGGGAACTCATGCACACGCGCCTAGCCTGTTCTTGAAGCCACCAGGTTCAGAACTCAAACTACACAATTGGCTCTGTGGTAGGGCATTGTCGTTGTGCAATCCTTTTCCCTCCATTTCTTCATCCTGTAAGGATTCGAGGCACTCACACACATATACCCAGCATGTTTTTCAGGCTGCCCAGGCTAGGATTTGAACTCTAGTCAGCAATGTGAGATCCGACTCTCAATGTACAGCTCTTAACCACTGTGCTATGGATCTGGCCTGTTCCATTCTTTAAATGCTGATGTATCAAAGGCTCCATCTCCTGTGATCTCTGTTCTCTGGTTATATTTCACCCCTAGGTGATCTCGTTTAGTGTCATCACTTTAATGTGTACCTGAATAATGTTAATAGCAACTTCTATCTATACAGCTGACAATCCTCCTAGTTTCAGACATATTTTTAATCATCTGGAAACAATGCAAGCAAGAAAAGAATGGGAAAATACATTCAAAGTGTTACGTGAAAAACAATTTCAACCAGGACCAGCAGTTAGCGTAATGGCTATGTTGCTGAACTCCCATGTAGCCGACTGCAATTTGAGTCCTGGACCCGGTGTCTTAAACGCACACTAGGTGCGTGTGCATGCGAGCCCAAAATCCCGCTGAGAGGAGAATGGAGGGGAAGGGATTGCGGCATGGCCATTCCCCCTGGGGGGTGATTTCTCACTTTCCCCCTCTTTCTCTCTCTGTCTTTCTGGCAAGTGCACATGCCCTATAGCAAAAACCCCTCCCCCCCCCCCCCCAAAAAAAAAAAAGTTCAACCAAGACTACTATACCTGGCAAGATTATCCTTCATATGGGAAAAAAAAGACAAAAATGTTCTTGGATAAACAAAACCTGAAAGAAATCATAACTCCAGACTAGCTCTTTAAGAAGTTCTGAAGGGAGTATTATACAAGGAAAACTAAAGACAGATAGACAGAAGTAAGAGAATGAATATCAACCAAGAAAATGGCCAACTTAATGGTAGAAACAAGTAAAGAAATATCAATAACGTTGCATGTTAACTTCTAGGATTTAAACAGAAAGATCAGACCACAGTAACACTGCAAATTCAACAGAAGAGAGATTAATTACATGATGCCGAACTGGTGAAATAGAATTTTATGACTTTTGACTAAAACATTACTGATTTTCTTCTATGCTTTGTTTTCCAGATTTAAGGATTTTTATTTTCTTTTGAGCTGTTCATAGGTTCAGCAATTTGTTAAAAAAATTTTTTTTTTTGAAATTGAAATATAATCTTTTCTCCCTCTTGACCCCTCTGGAATTGGAAAATATTCGTGAGTATTCTTATTTTGTATCAGAACAGTTATTTGGATAAGTTCAATAATATCTGTTGTTTTGCACCAGAAATTGGAAATACTGGTTATTGCCAGGGCTTTGACTGGAATTTCATAGCTGAAGATATGACTGAAAGTTAAGGAACTAAGGTAGACCTCAAGAAAGCCAACAGAAGCTCTTGGAAAGATTGCCTTGTACCATAAACAGTTCTTTTGCCATGGCAAAAGACACAGTAATTAGTGTGAATCGACAGTCCTCAGAATGGGAAAATATTTTTGTAAATTATTCATCAGATAAGGGACTGGTAACCAGAATACACAAGGAATTCAAGCAACTATTCCGAAAAAAGATGATCAACCCTATTAAAAGATGGGAGAATGAGCTGAAAAAACTACTCTCTAAAGATGACATAGGAATAGCCAAAAGGCATATGAAAAAATGCTCAACATTCCTCATTGTAAGGGAAATGCACATCAAAACGGTCCAGCCACTGTGGAGAATGATTTGGAGATTCCTCAAAAATCTACAAATAGATCTACCATATGATCCAGCAATCCCACTCCTTGGTATCTACCCAACGGAAAGAAGAATTCTTCATTGGAAAAGTGCTTGTGCATCGTTGTTTATTGCAGCACTATTCACAATTGCTAAGACATGGAACCAACCCAGATGCCCATGAACAGATGAATGGATTGAAAAACTGTGGCACATAAACTCTATGGAATACTATTCAGCCATAAAAAACAACAAAACCCTGGCTTTTGACAAAAAATGGAAGAATATGGAAGATTTACTGCTGAGTGAAGCAAGCCAGGTTATGAAGGAGAGACATTGTATGTCCCCACTTAATATATACAGAGTATCTGCACTCTATAACTTAAACTGATTGACTAAAGGATTTAGAAACACAGTAAATGGATGTAAATACCAGATATAGTGTGTGTGAAAGAGTAGAATCTGAGGATGGACATTTAGAAGAAAAATAGAAAGGCAAAGCATTAATGGGACAAAGAAATGTGATATCTGTATGTTTTTTTTATCAATTGGACTAGGGAGAAATGTTCACATGTTGAAATAATCAGTTTGTAAGCTAAATAATGTGATTGATTGTAAAAGAGAAAATGAAATTTTAAAATGTTATAAATAAGCAAACAAATAAATAAACTCTGCTTTAAAAACAAACAAATAAACAAACAAACCAGTTCAACTTGGCAGGCAAGCAAAGAATATCACTTCCTGACAGGCAGGAAAACGTCCAAGTACAAGTACTTAAAGGCATTGTCAGATGGTGAATTTCTGACTTGGCTCAGTAACCTTGGGAGGCTTTTTTTTTTTTTGAGAGATTTTTCACTGTAGGGCGCGTGCGCTCGCCAGACAGACAGAGAGAGACATAGAGACAG
>NW_006159840.1:380746-387990 GCF_000334495.1 Tupaia belangeri chinensis | reverse complement strand
TGCGGGGCAGGAACCGCGGTCGACTACGTGGGAGTCCAGCGACATAGCCATTACGCTAACTGCTGGTTCCCGCCTTGGGAGGCTTTTTTAATAGTCTAATCTGAAGTTCCTTATAAAAGGCTCAAGCCAACTAAATCAATTAGTATTCTTATGGGCTTTGTGCAAATAACAGACTACACTTATTTTTTGCAAATAATTTAGTTTATGCCTCTCTTTGATAAAAAAGGGGAATGAAGAGAGAAATAAGTGTTTCAGAAGCAAATTATAATGCATTGGTTACTAGATTTTAACCTTGTCCATATCTATTTTTTGAATTTTTATGATCTATTTTGAAGAGAATCCTAACCTAATTTTCCTGTCTTTAAATCTTAAGCAAATTTTTCTTAATATTTTTAAAATTTTGATTTATTAAAGCTAAAACTACTTTTTTAAAATTAAAAGAATATATAAAAAACAAAGAAAGAAAGAAACAAAAAACTTACCTACTTAACTACCACTGTAAGCTATCTAGCCTCAGTTAGGTGCTATTTTATAATACTTTCATTCTACTCACTGAGTTTTATGCCTAAAGTCAGACATGTGTTCATAGATACGTTTATATATGCTGCACTTACACTACTGAAAGTATTTAGTTGAATTAGGGTCTTTTGTGAATCAATAAAATGTGAAGGATAAAAGCATGGAGAACAACTGTGGATACCATAGACAGTGTAGGAAGAGAGTGGGAAATGGCAGAGGGTGAGAGGGAGGGAATCAAGGGGGAAAAACAAAGAAGCAAACTATATAAGAAACAAGAAATGGAAAATTATTTGTTGAAGATAATGTGATGGTAATATCTTTGATTGAGCCAATATACAATGTATTTTGGATGGGAAAACTCATTTGGTATGCAATGATGTACAGCAAATAAATGTAAAATAAATGTAAAATAAAAAAATAAAACTTTTAGGGAAGTCAAATGTATTTTTGAAAAGTTTTTTTTGGGGTCAAACAGACTTAGATTTAATATTTTTTAAAATGCACTTTTTAATTTCAAGAAAAACAGTTTTAGTTTTATAGATCAAAATTTTACAACTGTTAAGAGAAATCTACTTAAGACTTAAAGTCAGGAGAAAGGTTAGGATTCAGTTCAAACAGTAGGTAGATGAAACTATCAGTAGTTCAAGAGAAGACAAAAATCCTTAAATATGGAAAACAAAGCATAGAAGAAACTCAGTACTGCTAGTCAAAAGTCATAAAATTCTACTTTACCACTTTAGTCTCATGTAATTAATCTCTCTTCTATTAAATTTTGCAATGTTACTGTGGTCTAATCTTTCCATTTAAACTCTGAAAGTTAACATTCTCCTCCAGGATTGTCTCTGCCATTAAGTTGGCCATTTTCTTGGCTGGTTTTCATTCTCTTATTTCTGTCTTTAGTTTTATTTATATAACACTCCCTTCAGAACTTCTTAAAGGGCTAGTCTGGAGTTTGTAAATTCTTTAAGGTTTTGTTTATCTGAGAGTGTTTTTGTCTTTTTTTTTTCTTTTCCCCATATGAAGGATAATCTTGCCAGGTATAGTAGTCTTGGTTGAAATTGTTTTCATGTAACACTTTGAATATATTTTCCCATTCTTTCTTTGCTTGCATTGTTTCCAATGAGAGGTCTGCTGTTAGCCTGATGGGATAGCCTTTGAAAGTAACTTGATGTTTCTCTCTTATCAGTTTTGGTATCTTGTCTGTCTGTGGTTTCCGCCAATCTGGCTATGATGTGCCTTAGAGAAGATCTTCTTGAGTTGATTCTATGTAGGGTCCTTTGTATTTCTTGGGTCTGGATATTTGAATGGCTCTCTAGGTTGGAAAGTTTTCTTCCAGGATTTCATGGAATAGCTTATCAATGTCTTTAGTTTCTTCACCTTCTAGGATACAGATTATCTAGATGTTTGGGAATTTAATGGTATCTAGTATTACTCATATATTATTCTTCGTTTTTGGGTTATTTTCTCAGTCTTTTTGGTGAAATTTTCTAGGTCAGAGGTTTTTGTCTTCTACATCTGAGATTTGATCTTCTGCATGATCTAATCTGCTTTTAATACTTTCAAGGGAAGTTTTGATTTCCTTTATTACAGCTTTCATCTCTAACAATTCTGTTCGATTCTTTTTTTTTTTGGAGGTTTTCGCTATAGGGCATGTGTGCTCACCAGATAGAGAGAGACAGAGAGACAGAAAGCGAGAAATCACTCCCCAGGGGGGATGTCCACGCCACAATCCCTTCTCCTCCATTGTCCTCTCAGGATCTTGGGCACATGCACACACGCCCAGTGTGAGTTTTAAGCCACCAGATCCGGAATGCAAACCGCAGTTGACTACGTGGAAGTCCAGCGACATAGCCATTACACTAACTGCTGATTCCCTGTTTGATTCTTTTTCACGGCGTGTATCTCCTCTTTCAGATTGTGCAAGAACTCCCTCACGTTCTGGACCTCATTATCTCTTTTCTCCTGCATCTTCTGGAGTTCATTATCTCTCTTCTTTTGCATCTCTGTTAGCTTTGTCACTATGAATATTTAAAACTCTTTATCTGACATTTCCATGAATATTTTTGGTATTATCTGTGGAGGATTAAGAATTATTCTTTTCCCTTAGGGGAGAGCTATTTTCTTGGTTTCTCATATTTCTTGTGTCTCTGTGGTGGTTTCTGGTCATCTGATGGATTATATGTTTTTTTTTTTTTTCTAGTCTTTGGAGTTAAGTCTGAGAATTCAGAGGCATGCAGGAGGAGACAATCTGCAATCTCTAAGCTGTAATGTTTTTGTCCTTTTGTGCAGCAGATTCCATGGAAATTAAGGATTAATCTGACCTTAAAGGTATTAGGTATTTTGCTCCTGTGCAGCTAGACCTGTCAAGAAACTCAGTGTGTGGAGGCTGGCTCAATGTGGGAGGCAGGAGGGTGAAGTCTGGTCAGAAGATCTTAAGTTGTCTTCTACTTTTGAAAAGTTTATAAAAAATATGCAGACCAGACATTTTGGAGACAATTAATTACAAGGGATTCAGAGGTCCCTTCTGCACCTTGAGTTAAGACCCTCTAACCTTCAGGCTCAAGTTACTCACTGTGGAAGATAATGTCCTTTGCAGTCCAGCCTGCATCCACTGGTCCAGCCTCATCTCTCTCACTCCCAGCCTTTCATGTCATGCTCCAGCTCCACAAAACCCTACCCAATTCCCTGAACATCCCACAACTGCTGTGGGCTGCTGCTGCCTGGCGTGCCCCAACTTCCCTTCTGCAAGACCAGCTCCTTCAGGTAGCCTCTCTGTGGCACCTTCTTCTCCCGCCATCCCCACTGATTCATTGTCTTTTCTGAGTCTTCAGAACAAATAAAATGACAGAGCTGTTAAGGCTGATTCTCACTCACATCACACCTAGATTGCTGTCACAATACTGCTTACAAAGGGAGACTCATCCAGTCTGTCCTTAAGGAAAGAGCTGGAGCTGTTGGCACAGCCCTTGGGGTTGTTGGCAGTGGGGAAAAAAAGGCTCTTACATCTCAGTTGTCAGCTCTCACTTTGGTTGGACCATATTACATATGATTAGTCACTGAGGTGGAAAATAGAATTCATCCGTGGATGCTGAGAGAGGAACCCTCCCAAGGGCAGTGCCCAGGGTTCAGTCACAAGCAACTTCCTAACCTGCAAGATTTTATTGTAACAATTCTTAGTAGAGGAACAATGAAGGCCAGTAAGGAATGTGTAATCCCCATTTTTCTCTTCTCACCTCTGTTCTTCCTCCAATGGCTAAAAGTTGGTGCTGGGGTCAGCAGATGTCATAGCGGTTACGTCACTGGACTCCCATATGGCAGACTGGGTTGAGTCCTGGACTGGATGGCTTGAAACTCATGCTGGGTACATGTATGTGCATGCCCAAGATCCTGGGAGGAGAATGGAGAAGGGATTGTGGTGTGGCCATCCTCTCTAGGGGGTGATTTCTCACTTTCCCTCTCACAGTCTCTGTCTGTCTCTCTCTCTCTCTGGTGAGTACATGTCCTAAGGAAAAAAAAAAAAAAACCTCTAAAAAAAAAGTTGTTTCCTTAGCTCTCATGGTCCAGATGTGGCACTGTGGCCTCTTGGGTCTGGGGATAGCTGGACACTGCCAAAGACAGAAGACACATTTAGAAACAGATGGGTACTTTCATGATAAATGAGATAAAAGGCAGCAAAAATATCCCAGGGTGAATGAGTCTTCCAGGCAAATAGAGAAACCATTGTTTGGAAGGAAGAGGGGAATGAGACGCTCTGATTTAAACTAGTGAACCACATGTAGAAATTCCAGAGAGGCGTCTCTGGTGCATATTACATTCAGTACAAAAATGGCAATGTCATTAGGTCCTTGATCCCCAAGTCTTTGGTAAGGGGAAGGTAATTTAGACTGCGATTCAGCAGAGGTACTGTAATGGCTACTCTACACTGGTAGAAGAGTGTCACTGAACTGTCATCTGGCCCTTAGGCCTCAGTGTCGTCTGTAAAATGGGGGTGTTGTTCTGAGTCATCTGACATCTTTTCCAACTTGGAAGCTCTGTGATTCCATGACTCTATACATAGAATCATGTAGCTCCCGGCTGCCTGAAATAAACTATGAAATGAGATTTACACAATACAGGCTAACAAGGTCAGAGGAGTCTCAGCTGACCACAGAACAGGGTAGCCTTCAGCTAAACTGAGATGCCATTTTATTTTTATTTGCTTTATTTTATCTGCCTCCGCCTTTTGTTGGAGCCCCAACCCCGGCACACCACACCCCAGTGACCACGTGCTCTCCTGTGCTCCCCTGGGACTCTCAGAGCCTCGCCCGCCAGTGGTCCAGAACTGACGCCAGCCCCTTCCTGCCATCCCCGATGCCTGGAGTCCTGACATCTCCAGTCTCCATCGAATTCCAGCAGGCGATGGGGAGCCAGAGCTGCCTCCTCGCAGCAAACTCAGCTCCTGCCTGAGCGGGAACAGCATGAAAACAGGCTCAGGGCAGCTGACAGGCCAGCCAGCTCTCAGGCCAGCTCTCTCTGGGCACCCTCAAAGGATTTGTGTCTTAGGGCTTTGCTTCTCTACTCTACCTCTGATGGCATGGCCATCTTCTGTGTTCAGTGGGACAGAAACAGCCTTCCCTCACCGATGTCAGAAGGTTGCAGAGAAGCCCGGGTGAGGCAGCAGATGGGGCCTGCATTGTGGCCTCTAGTCTTTCCTGGTGTAGTGATGCTCACCCAGGCAGAGGTGCGCCCAGAGGTACAGCCGGGAACCCAGGCGCTCTGCTGGAGTTCTGTTCTCAATGGCCACCCTGGAAAATGGTGCGTTAGAGACGCGGAGGTTGCCTTTTGCCCCAGTCACATGTGTAACTGCCGATGGCTTCGCTCCGACTTTATACGTCACAGCTTCCCGTTTGGCAGGCTGGGGAAGGACTCAGGAAGCTAAGGGGACCTGTTCAAGTTTGCATGGCTGGTGTGTGGGAGAGTCAGATTTCAGGCCCAGTTTTGTCTGACTGCAGAGCCCTCTATCTGCCTGCTGGCCCGATCCAGGACATCGAGCTCACAGGGGAAGCTGTGGGGTCCTCCGACGTCCTTTGGAGATTCTGCCTCTTGGATGCAGGCCTGCCTCAGGACCTTTGCACTCACTGTTCCTCTCTCCCTGGAATCCTCTTCCCCCAGTTAGCAGCCTGGCTGCCTCCCTGCTTCACTAGAGGGTCCCCAGGGGCCCGTTCTGAGTGAAGCCTTTCCAGGCCATGGGCCCTCTGTCACACGCCTCCTTCCATGCCCCTCTTCTCTTGGTGTCACACCTCTGCACAGCACGTGTCACCACCAACACCCCACACAGGCATTCTCTTACCTGACTCTTGCTCTCAGAGCATCGGACCTAGGCTCAGATTTGGATAGCAAGGGTTATTTTTCTCATTGATTGCACTGATGGCTGAACCCTGCTGTCCCTATGGGGGCAGGTTTGTTTCCTGTCCTGCTTGTCACAGTAGTGCTCGTGCCTGGCCAGGGCCTGGGTGCAGCAGGTGCTGATGGATGTCTGCTGAGTGAGGGCCGCGTGGGCCCACAGCACCGGGGAAGGAGCCAGTTCAACAACGGGGTCAAGGCGAGAAGGCCGTAGCTGTGAGGAGCTGAGGCCGGCACCACCGGCGTCTCTTCTAGTAAGCGAGTCCTGCCACAGAGGCTGGACACGATCTGTGACGTCACAGAGACAATGTGCAAAAGCAGAGGCCAATTTGGTGCTCAGGTCCTCACAGCTCAGAGTGAGGACGCCTTTGTTCCCAAAGTTGGTCTTGATCCCCCTGGGCTTCTGGGAGCTGGCACACGATGGTGCTGGTGGGAAGGTTAGGGAGACACAAGCTGGGGATGCATGTTCAATACCGAGGTCTGGGGCTAAGTGGGCTTCTCTGCGCTCCACGGCCTCCTGAGGCCCATCTCTGGACATCACCCATGTGCTGCTCGGCACTTGTGAAGGCAGAACAGTCTGTGGTTGTGGGGATCGCAGTCGAGGCAAGAGAGTGAGTTTTGGGATCAGAATTCCTGGGTTCCAATCTTGGCTCCAACCCTTAGTAACACTGCGACATTGGTCACGTTACTAAAGGTGCTCGGTGCCTTCATTTACTCTTCTGTAGAATAAGAGCATTCGCATCTTTGTCATGGGTTATTGTGAGGACAAAATACATGGCGATCATAAGATCATCACCCTCAGTTTACGACATCTTGCTGAGTGCAGGGTGGAGTGCCTGGTACCAAGTGGCTGCTCAGTAAAGACCCTGCTGGGACATGCAGGGTCTGAGGAGGTGGAGGTAGAGTCTGGGCTTGACCACTGAAGTGACAGTGGCTGCCATGGACAAACAGCCTTGCAGCAGCACCCAGACAGGACTGGGTTTTCAGTTAGCCTCTGACAGCCTGATCTCCAGGCCAGGGTCTGGGACACAAACCAAGGATTCTGGTGATTAAAACAGGGAAGGGCATGAGCCGGGTTTGTAAATACAACTGCAAACACACACTGGTAACTAAGCAATTTGGCAAAGCTTCCCACTCTTGAGAGGGAATTTTCCCTTTGCAGACTAGAATAATAGCACATGGCAATGACTTCATTCAGGGCTTTGGGGCATGTGTGAGATGCCATCTTTTTTTTTTTTTTGGTGGTCTGCGGTGCTCTGCAAATCCTATCAGGTACCATTGGGGTTTCCTGGTCCTCAGTGGGCACAGCCAAGGGTCCATCATGGGGTGTTCTCACCCTTGCT
>NW_006159840.1:321473-380734 GCF_000334495.1 Tupaia belangeri chinensis | reverse complement strand
TCTTTCCCTGCATTGAGGGTTATCTGGAAGTGAGCATGAGGGAAGAGAGGGTCAGGTCACTGCCTGGTGTTTGCACCATCTCCCTCTTGCACCAGGAGCATGGAGCTTTGACTTCTTGACCTCCCAGATCAAGTGCAGTGTCTCCATGTCCCCCAGCCATTCCCACCAGTCAGGATGCCTGGAGCTACTCTTCCCGCCCTCTGGGTTCCAGAGGAATCGCTCTTGGGGAAGCATCAACTGCCTCCTCGCCATCTTGCCCCTTCCTCCTAAGGGAAATCACTTCCTCATAGAACATTCTGTTTCTTCTAGTTCTTCAAAGAACTGTCGTTCTCATCTCTCCTTGTCATCATGGGTCATAAATCGGCCTAACGGAACTTGAATCACATTCTGGAGCCTAAATACTGGAACTTACTTACTGAGTGGACTCCTTAACACACCAAGGTCAAAAACAATCACATTCCTCATGTTTTCAGGACAAAGAAAACCTCCCATTGGTTGTCGATGGTGAGCTTATGTTTTTTTCCAGTAAGTTGCCCTTGAGATCATATTGGGCAGGGCCGATGCTAGAACAGTCATCTTCTAATCAACCCCATGACTGAGAGGTTTATCAATTCCCAGAACAGCTCTATCTGTTTATGAAAACTGGTGAGGTTTGGAGCCAGGTTATTTCAGAAATAGCCTCCCATTTTAAAAGTTGAAGATTCTAATGATCTTGTTTTATATAAAGGGACCCAGAGAGGGTCCTCTTGGGGTCGTCAAGACTCCAGTATTTCTTCTTTTTTCTTTTTTTTAGTGAATTGTAAACCCAAGGCAAGGTACTTGGTAGGGCTGCTGCTTCTTGGCATAGGCCAAGCACTTAGTGATGGTTTGGGGCCCAAGGACTCGTGATGCACACATGCACTCTCTCTCTCTCTCTCTCTCTCTTTCTCTCTTTCACACACACACACACACACACACACACACACACACACACATTTATACCACAGATCGCTTTGGAAATACCTGTTGCAGGGCATGAGCAAGTGTAACTCATAGGTACATGCGGGTGCATGACCCCTGGCTCAGTGTCTGTTGTTCATGGCAGTGGCATGGTCTGGCCTTTGGTGTAGCATGAAATCTGAAGAGCTCTGCTGTGGGCCATCAGAGGCAGATACACAGCCTGGAAGTCCTCTCTATAGGAGGAGACAGGTTAGCATGAGCACACCACAAAGCTAGTCTCTCCTGGATCATCCCTGTCCGTGGGGATGGATGGGGAGTTGACGGTTGCTTTGTGTCGGGGTTGGACAGGTCACACAGGTCTCATCTGTGTACTAATGTTCTTGCACATTGTCTATCACTGTTAGTCACATTGGGGGAGATCCTTCTCTCTAAATCGCTCTTGGTAAAATACACACATGATCCCTGGACCAGATTTGTAGCAGATGCCAGCAGAGGCAGGCGCATGAGAAGAGAAAGCACAAGTGGATGGGAGAGTGTATTTGGTGAGGTATGTGGGCCCTAAATAGTGAGGACAAAGGAGGCCAGGACATACCAGTGGTTAGTAAAGACAGATGGGAGGTGGGGCAGGGCGTCTTTAAAAACAACTTTCATTGAGTTTCCTTTCATTCCTTTCTGTCCTAACCTCAGATCAGCCTGCTGGTAGGAACTGGAGCCATGGCTGGGGGAAAGATGGGTGGAAGTCCCTCAAGACCCTCTGGAAGGTCTCAGTCCTCCAGCAGTGCGTGGGGACCAAAGAGCAAGACACAGGGTCATGTGTTCAGTGGCTCGCTTTCCTTCTGGGAAGAGCCCGAGATGGCCACTTACAAGCTTTGGACAGATTTCATGCAAAAAGAAAGAAAAAAACCCTTCTCCCTTACCAACACCCAATGTTTTCGCATTTACAACAAGGTTTCAGGTACATTGAGAAGTGTGGTTGTAATTTCTCTGTTTCTTACTCACAGTCACACAGCTTGTGAGTGATTATGGTGGAGTTCAAATCCACACATTCTGACTTCAGTCCTGTTTCACAGCTCTCGTCTCTCCTCAGGTTGTTGATGAAGGTTTGGGATTAGAAGCATGGGGAAACTGATGCAGTAAGAAGCCAGACTCTGCTTCCACTTCTTGGGCTGATGATGGCCACGTTTTCCATGAGTTTGGTCATTTCCTGCTCTCTGGACTCTCAGATACTGCTTAATACTAGCTGGTAAGCAGAAATTTCAAGCTCTGAAATACCTATCTGGAGATACAAAGGCAGAAATTTGCTATTATCAGTTAAAGTAAGGGATATAGTAACAGAGAGAAAGGCAGAGTTTGAGCTCTCAAAATGAAAGGATTTGGTTTGACTGCTTTGAGGGTGATCGGAAATCAGGAGGTTCCGTTTTCTGGTAGGTTTTCAGTCCAGGTAAGTTGGCAGATGACCATATTTATGGCAGGATACATGGGAAATTAGAGCAGATTTTCTGGGGTTAGATGAAAATGGGAGTTTTAATTTTGACACTAACATTGAATGGATTTAACTTGTATAGGGTTTCTGCTCCTCTTCCTGTTTCTTCTTTTCCTTTCTCTCCTCCCCACCCTCATCTCCTCTTCCTTCTTCTTTTTTAATTTTGCTATTTGAATACCGACTGGCTGGAGATAAATGTAATCTTAAAAATGTATCTAATTTTACTTTAATAAAGAATATGATACAGTGGGAGGAACCCTCAGTGGAAAGGGAGAGGTTCTGGTCATGGCGTGGTCTTGGTCTCTGACTAGCTAGCTATATGATCGACTATCTCCCAGACGCCCTTCCATGTTGAATCAGAACTACCTGGAATGCTTATTAGAAATAAAAATGCCAGGCCAGCAGATGGCGTAGGTTACTTTGCTGGATTCCCGCATGGTGGACTGCAGTTCAAGTCCTGGTGGCTTGAAACGCACATTGGCTGTGTGTGTGTGTGTGTGTGTGTGTGTGCACGTGTGTGCGTTTGTGCTCAAGGTCCTGGGAGGAGACTAGAGAAGGGATTGTGTCATGACCATCTCCCCTGGAGGGGGTAACTTCTCACTTTCCCTCTCCCTATCTCTGTTTCTGTGTCTCCAGTGAGTGCATGCACCATAAGGCATAAACCTCTTTAAGAAAAAAAGGAAAAGAAATAAAAATGCCTACATCTATCCTGTCTACTGAATCAGAATTTCCCAGAGAAGAGCCCAAGTATTTTTGTTTAAATATTAAACAAATTTTTACATAATTTAAAACTTACAGAAGTGATGTAACAATTATACAAAGAATTTCTGAATAACCTCATCTAGCTGACCTAAATGTTTACTACATTTGTGTATATGTGTGGTTTTACCCATGTATATGTGTGTCCATACATATACATACATATATATATATATGCATATAGATGAGGAAGTCATCCAAAATTCATGGAAAATCGTCTATTATGAGAAACTATGCATGAATTTCACCTTTTTTAGCACTAAATAAGCCCGTACTTAAATTCCATGTTTCCATGAACTTTTCGAAGTTTGCTTGTATACACACCCACGTATGTATATCAGGTTATTTCTTTCCTAAACCATTAAGAGAAGTCACAGACATGCTGCCTCTTTACTTTTAAGTACCCTTCTTTCCTAACAACAGGAATTATTTTGTAATATACAATATACTTATCAAAATTAGGAACTTAACATTCACGCAATACTTTTAAGTAAAAAACTTTATTTAACTTTGCCAATAGTCCAACAATGTCCTCTATAGAAAAAGCAGATCCTAGATTTTGCATTCCCTCACCACGTCTCCTTAGTATCTCGTAATCTGAAATAAATCCCGAGTTTTCTTTTCTGTATTTCATGACATTGAAGCGGTCAGAAATTTTGCAGAATGTCCCTCCGTTTGGGTCTGTCTGATGATTCTGTGTGACTGGGCTCAGGTCACGCCTCCTGGGTAGTCACACAACAGAAGTGATGATGTGTCCTTCCCTGCGCATGAAATCAGGAGCGCCCTGCTGCCGACTGGTCCTATGACTGGTGAGGTAACTGATCAGTTGGTTAAGGTGGTCCTTGCCAGAGTTCTTCGCTGTGAAGATATTTTACCCTTTGTAATTAATAAGTAACTTGTTATCGTGTAGAGAAAGAGTTCGAGACAAGATTGGTATTCTGCGATCCTGATCATGTTAACGCTCAACCTTTGGCATTCATCTTTCGAGGATCTCTGCTTTTAGTAAGGTCTCCAGGGGATTTTGGCACATGTGGTCTGAGGACAAGTTTTGGGAGCCTCCACATTACAGACTCTGTAGGGATCAAGCTCTTGTCCACTCCCTGTGCAGTCCTGGCATTTGGCCTCGTGTTTGGTTCACAACAGAGTCCAGTAAGTAGGTAAAAGGGAACCAGAATCAGCCATGTCTTCTCTCTGGGATTGTGTGTCGTCATTAGTAAATCAGGAAGGTAACAAGTTACAACCTTGACATTTTATAATTGTCTAAGTTTCCACTTTCCCCAGTAAGACGGTAATTCCTTTATACAATGCTTTCTTGAGAATAGTAAACTGGAGGATTGAGTGTCATGGGGTAAAAAGAAACCAAGGTACACTCTCTAGCTCATACATGCTATTTTGGTGATGTCAAAGAATAGTTTATTTAGCTCATTAAAAAAAAAGCTTATTTATTTGTTATATATATTTTAAAAGATCACTTTTTAGGACTAGTGAAATACACTAGACTTGATTATAAGTTCTGCTGGTCTTGTGGAGTGCCTAGAAATTACTTTTACAACCCATGTAATTTGTGGCATTTACTTAGTGGGGACACTGGCTGATGGCATAAAAGAAGGTGACAAAAAAACTCAATAATTTTTTTGGTTTTGCTGTGATATTTTGGTTAAAAATATCAAAGTAATGAAATGATATACTACCTACATTTTTATTAATTTGTGTAAAATATGATTGGATGATTATATATTAAATCCATACCTTAAATTAAATACCCTGCTAATAGAGGCAGTATGGTGTAACAGTTAAGATCGTAGGCTTTAGATATCCTTAACGTCTTATTTAACACAGACGATCTTAGAGGACTCAGCAGAAAACAGTTTCCACTTCAGTAGCTCACAGTTTGGGAGGTGAAAGGTCTGTCCCTGGAATTATTCTTCCTTCCTAGAAACCTGGGCCTGTGATGGGAAAGCAAGCCTCAAAGATCTCTGAAATGCCCGCTGCCCCTTCCACCCCTTGTCTTCATGAATAGCACTCTTATCTGTGCTAATCTCTATAGCAATTGGCTGTTGGGCCACAGTTTTAGCATTCTTTGCTGGACAGGCTTTTAGATCCTTTGCATGACCAAGCTGTGAATTTTTCAAAAATTTCTCCCTTAATTCCCTTTTAATTATCAATTCTATTTTTAAGTCATCCTGTTGCTCTTTCATTTCACTATAAGCTGCTAGAATAACCATGCAGTTTCTTCTATATTTTGCTTAGAAATTTCATTTGCCAGATAATCATAACTTTTAAATTTGGCATTCCGTAAAGTCCCAGAGCATAGACACAATGCATCCAGATTCTTTGCAACTTTGGAACAAGGATATTCTTTTCTTCAATTTCCAATAAAATATTCTGAAAATTTCTCATGACCTTTACTGTTCATATTTCTACCAGCATTGCAGTCATAACCACTTAACCAATTTCTAGAAAGTTCCAAACTTTCTCTAGTCTTCTGATCTTCTGAAATCTGAAACTCCACCAGAATCTAGGCATTTTTTTTCCCCCTACCCTGTTCCTTTCCGATTTCTGCTCATTACTTAGTTTCAAACTGCTTGGACATTTTCAGTTATTTGTTATTAAAGCAACACCCCATTTGGAGGTACCACACAACTCCTAGGTACTTCTGTTTTAGTCCATTTTGTGTTACTTAATAACTGAATACCGAAAACTGGAATAGAGGTTTATTAAGCTCTGGTTTTGAATGTCCAAGGTCAGGGCATTGCAGTTGGTGAGATTTTTCTTGTTGGTGGAGTCACAAAGTAGCACAGGACATCACATGGCAAAAGTTTGTGTGTGTCTGTGTCCCATTCCCTCTCCTTATAAACCTACCATGATTGACTCAGAGTCCTCACCCTCATTACCATAATCCCCATCACCTCCCAAAGGTTCACCTCTTAATCACATAGATTAAGTTTTCATCTTCTTAATCCCATCACAACCAAATTTCATCATGTGAATTTTTGGGGGACACATTTAGACCATAGTACATGGCATAGGAAGTAAGGGTTGGAATTGGTTTACTTATTCACATTCTTTCACTTAACACATATTTATTTCACATCTCCTATGTCCCGGGCACACCAGAGTTGTTGGGAACACAGTGGTATCAATGGGCATCGTTTCTGCCCATGGAGCTATAGCCTCATGGTTCTAAGAACTACCATTTCTCTGTTCCAGTTTGCCAATTGGTGATGAGCAATGGCAGACCTTCAGGAACAATGCTCCTGCCCGCTTCTTAGGTTTGAAACAGATATAACCTAGGTACTTCTTAAACAATCTGAGCAAAGCTATACAACATGTGAAGAAGAGCTCTCAGAAAGCATGCTTTGTGATTCAGAGTAGCTCGTGATATTTGTCTGTAACATTATTTATCTCAACTTACGTATTTGTGTTGTGGAAAACTCATTTTGCACTGTTTTAAAAGTGATGAAGCTGACCAGAGTTCAGTTTATTTTTCAAACCATCAAGTAGAGTGACAGCCAAAATAAAGTCTTGATACCTTCTGACTCATAAGTTAAGTCACTTATATATGGATGAACTTTTCAGAGTACAATCAGTGAGGTCATGATAGTCAGTTAATGACCATGGTGCTGGTGTATACAGTATCATTTAGATGGGTAAGCTAATATCTTACAATAAACATTTTATAATAAACTCAGTTTCCTGAAATAAACAAATAGCAAAGAAATTCAATTTTCCATAACAACCATACAAAGCAAGTATAACCTGGAGGTTAAGTGTTACATTCCAAAATCAATATTAAGGCTTTTAGGATTTAAAACCAAATGTCACAAGAGAATTTCCTGTAAACAAATGAGCTTCCACTTAATTTGACGAGATATAAAATAAGAATTTGTCAAACTGGTTAGTGTTTATATCTTTAAATATCTTTGAGCTATTGGACTTCTAAATGTTCTGTACCTTCTATTGTAGCAAGATGTAATGGCAAATTTAGTTCTTTGTATTCTCTAGACACTCGTGTTAAGCCTTTCTCATTTTCTCATGTCTGCTGAAACTTGTGACCTCTGTTTTAGACCATACTCTTAACCAAAGCTGAGTCTAAGAACACAGCATGTATTACTTTCTGTTCTATACCTCATGTTTATTGATGTATAGACATTCTACACTTTGGGTCCCCAGTACTCTGTTGTCTGCTGTATCTTCCCTATCAAGTTATTTGTTGTTTCTCACAAGTGACAGTGAGGTAGTATGAGCTGCTTCTCTCAGGAATCCTTGCTTGTTCTTACCCCCTCCTCTTTCCACTGCTCCTTTGTCTGATTCACTAGGATTCCTTCTTCAAGGGCATTTCTAATCTTATCTTTTCTTCCAGGTCTTCCTAGCCACTCCAGGTAGACCTACACATTCCAACCATTATACTTTCACGGTGACATGAAGTGTTGACCTGTCTGGCTCTCCAGCTATAATATTATTCCTTGATGGCAAATATGCTATCTCATTTATTTTTGTGTTTATAGCTCATAGCACTGGTCATGGTGCAAAGGAAATAAATGCTTGGTAAAAGTGAACTGAGAAAATGAGACAATCAAGATGAGGAAGAAGGATTCCAGAGGAAAATGCTGTCTGAGTCAGTGACTGACCAGGCACTGAGGACTGGTTGGGAGGATATTTCTGCAGGGTGGCGAGGGTTAGCGGGAATGGGAAAGTGTGGAACCCCTCAATCCCTCCAGCTCCTAAGCTGTCCCCTTACCTTAGAAGTAATGCTCTCTCAATGGTGTTGTCCAAAACAGGAGTATTCTGGAGCCATCACTGAGTGAGAAAACGTAGGTTGTTCCTGTCTTGGGTCCTCAATATTTCCTGAGATTACTTTCGTTTCTGCCAATAGAAATTCCCTGGAAGTTCACAGAATAGTTAAGCTACGCCATGATCAGAAATCAGTTATAACATACCAACGTGAGTATATAACATAATGACGTGAGTAGGAGAGCTAGATGGGTTTGTCCCCCTTTCTTTCTGAAACCCCTTTAAAAGGGGAAGAGAAACCTATGAACCTTCAAGAACAAGGAATGGTAGAGAGAAAATAACAATATTTAAGCACATCTTTAGGAGAAATGACTGACAGAGATAACTGGTTTAGTATAGAAGAACTGAAAAGATAGTGTCTTTTGAGGGAGAGCTGGGAGTCAAGGGGTGTCAGAGACCCCTTGTTGACACAGAAATGTGTGAAATAGATGTGACCTGTGTATATACGCAATATATGCAATTGTCTTAGAACACCATTTTTGTGTTCTAAGATGATTATCTAAATTTATTTATTTTTTTTAGAAGACAAATAATCCAATTGCCCCCAAACTAACCTACCCTGTCTAATTAGGATAATAATACACTGATAGCCTGTGCTACCTGCATTCGGAGTTTCAAAGTTCCCCCTACTGCGGCCTTCACCTCCATCACGTGATGTTCAATTATCCCAGCAGTGCTTCCTATGCAGCTTTTGTCACCTGACCCTCCAGTGTCAGTCGGAGGCCAGCAGGTGGGTGAGGAAACAGGCCAGCATCTGGCCCAAGAACTTAATTTTTTGACTGAAGGACAAACAATGCCGACTCTCTTCCTTCCAGGTCTCTAACTTCCTTCACAGCCATTGGTATGCAGCATGGGGGTTTGCACTCAGAGCTGGCTCAGTGCTTGCTGCAAGGCAGGGCCATTCCTTAATGGAGCAGGTGCACTAAACAATGGGCCTGACCAGGAAGATCTAGTCATCTTCAAAGAGCCACCTTTGGAAGGAGGTGTCTGTGGGTCCACTCAGCCAAGCCACCTCTGGGAGTGAGCCTGCCCTGTGGGAGGAGGAACCTGAGGCTGCTGAGGTGAGTGGGCACCTCAGTTATGTCACAACCCTGATTTGTTTTGAACCCCTGATAAAAGTGTATTTCTGGACTCCCTTTGTTCATCCCAGTAGCTATTGTGGATAGCCCAACATTCAAGAAATCCCTTCTTGTCTGGGTGTCCTCACAATTTGTGCAGAGAGGTGGCTCCCTGAATTCCACCTACCTCTCATGTTCTAGCAACTCTGAATCACTCATCTTCCCTCATGGGCACCATACAAAGAACACCAGAATAAAATGACTTCTTATTTTTTTCATACTTTGAACTTGATTTTCTGCTGGTCTCTATATAGTTCTCTGTATAGAGTCTCAGCTTGTGGTGGGCACTGAAAAAGAAGGGATCTTTCTTGTTTCTCCAGATCAGTACTTAGAATTTAATGATCAAGGCTTGTTGGAAATAATAATGTCTTTTCATAGTGTTTCCTGGTCCTATGATACTAGGATTGACCCCTGTCGCTCTCTTCACCTCACAGAGCACTTCAGCTCTTCAGCTTCTGGTCTGGAAGAAGTTGTGGTATGAAGTCCACTGATGGAGCAGGCCAGGGCTCAGATGGTTGCTGTAAAGTGTCCAAAATAATTAATACAGGTGCTATGGTTTTGATAATGGTTTGTCCCCCAAGGGTTTCTGTGTTAGACTTTGGTCCCTAAAGTAACAGCATTAGGAGCTGGTGGATTTCAAAGAGTGCTTGGTGGGTGCTGTTTGGATCGTGGGGACACCACCCTCATCAATGGATTAGTGCTTTCTCATGAGAGGGAATGTATTCTTGTTCTTTGAAAAGGAGTGGACCAAGAGAGGAAAGACCTGCCTTCCATGGGGGTGGGTAGCTTGCCAGACAAGAGCCATGTGTGAGTCAGCAGACAGGAAGACTCACTTTTAATGGGGCAGAGTCTGTGTCTTCTCCCTCGCTCACTCTCTCTGTACAAGCCCGCCTTCCCTTCTCTGCTTCTGTTGGCCATGCTGTGATATACCACCAAAGTCCAGCCAGATGCTAGCCCTACACCTTCAGACTTCCCAACCATTGTTTATTTTTATTAAATCTTTATTCTTTATAAACCACTCAGCCCTAGGTATTTCTGTTAGCAACATGGTACTGGACCAATTTAATAGGCAAGTGTGTTCCTGTGTCAAATGGGCAGATTCTTAAGTCAGGAGCTGAGTTTTACATCCCAAACTCCCATGCACATGAGGTGTGACCATCAGAGGGACAGAAGTTTTTTTCTAGAGGCAGCCTCCTCCACCCAGCTCTGAACAGAGGTCAGCATTTAGGAGGGGCAAGGCAGCTGGCATCTGGAATATGGGTCTCCCAGGCCTCTCTGGTCACTCCTGACTGTGACCCATGATCATGGTTGCCATCTGTGTTGGATGGGAGGTCCTCCTGAGGAAAAGCATAGGGTAGCCTGCCATGGGTGAAGACAAGGTGCTCTGGAGCCTACCTGGGGCCTTGGCTCCTCCTGTTGGTCTGCCTGGCTCGGTGGGTGGCTGCAGTTTGGAGGTGAGGGAATGTCCAGGAGAGCTCTGGGGCACTGGGCTTGGCTGCCTGCCAGCCTTGGGTGGTAGGCAGGAGCTCACATTGACTGAGTTATTCCAGGGCAGTCTGTTTTCCTAGAGGAGAAAGAATCACTCAGACCAGCCTGGCAGTCTCCTGAACATCCCTACTAGGGATGGGAACGCTGGCTCTGCCTCTGCCTCTACTCCAGCCTGGAGCCCCCTAAGGACGATTCTACCTGCCCAGGCTGCCTTATAAATGCATGACTCAGAGCACTGGGTGGTGCTTCCCAACACAGATCCTGTGCTGGGGTCCCCCACCCGACTCTGCATCTTGGCCTTGCAGATGCTCCTGTGAACAGAGTCATGGCAGGTGAGGGCAAGGAGGTTGCTCTCCACTGAAGAGGGAAGAATGTGAGGCTGGCTGGGGACCCGCAGGCTGGGGCTTGGTGGGAGAGTTCATCAGCATGGGGAAATCTGGGCTGTGGCTCTCACTCCTAAGGAACAGTCTGCACTCAGAGATTTTCAGAAGAAAAGGAATCTGACTCTCTTGAGATGTGCCTTTGCCCTAACACTGTCACATCAGATACCCCAGCGTCATAGCCCCATGGAGTAGAGCTGGCTCTGTGTAGTTTATACTGAGGTTAAAGGCCTGGGAATAAATGTTGCAGATGCTGCACTGCAGGGCCCTTTGGGGTCTCAGTGCTTTTACCCAGGATTCAGTGTCTGCATGACTCTGAAGTCCAGCAAGGTGAGCTCACTGTGGGCCCAGGAAAGTCTGCAGCAAAAGCTCATCCAAGGAAAAAGTGAGGGCATACAAGCATGGGGTGAGGGCAGCAGGCCCTTAGGAGGAGCTGTGCTGACCACAGTCTGGTGGGCATCCCACGCAGTGCCCAGAGGACCTGCCATCAGTCCATGCCCAGCCTCTTCCATGATGGGCACTGGAGGCCTGGCAGAACCCTTGGGCCATGGCCAAGGAGTATGGTACCTAGGTTCTTGGCTGACAGCAATGGCCTCTTAGCTGGGGAGGGCGATGGGGTAGAGAAAAGATAGACAGTGGGTGTGGCACTTTAACCTGAGGGTCACACCCACTGGGAGGATGCGGGAGGCCTCAGAGAGCAAGTGGGCTAGAACCCGAGAAGGACAGTGCTCACACTGCACCACTGCCCAGTGGCTCCCACAGGACATACAAGATGTGTCTAGGCTGCTCTGAGGGATGTGGGACCTCCCACCTCCACTGCTCGAGCTGCCCCTCGCTCTTCCTCCTGCCAGTGAGCCAGGAATCCACCTCCTCCTCAGCAGGTCCCACGCAGCATTCCCACGTTTGGGAGGAGATCCAGTCCCACAGGAACGTGCAACAGGCACACGCCGTGGGGTAGGATTTGAGGAGTTTTTGGAAAGTTCGGCTTGGCACTTTCTTGGTGTTGGTTTGACAGTGTCCAGGACCCCATAAGCAGAAGTGAATGTCCAAGAAATGGATTCTCCCAGCTCACAGCTTTCCGTAAGTTGTAGTTATGTTTTTATGCATGTATGGCTGATCGCAAAGAGAGTTTGAACTCTTCCACTCCTGGAGGCTAACCTCCTACAGTGGATTGAGGAACTTGTCTGTGTTCTTTTTCCAGCCTTAATTGCTAGTCTAAACACTTTCACTCAGTAGGAACTTATTAAATTTTGGTTTATTTTTCAAAGGCTGCCTAGTATTAGATGTGTGTAGAGGGTTAATTAACATTATTCGAGCTGACTCTTATCAAATGCTAATCTATAACATGCCTCCGAATGCTGTTACCGAGAGTACTGACTTGGGACTGACGCGTTGCACGTTGGGACTGACGTGTTGCACGTTGGGATGGACATGCTGCATGTCGTCAGTGTTTGTCTTTTAGGTGGCTGACCTCTGTGTTTTCAGTCCCATGCAACCAGACCAGCTCTGTAGCAGACAGCTGACACATTTTGTTGGATGACTGTAACTCACATGTATGATTAAGTAAAATACAAACTCTCAAAGATCCAACAAAGTAAAGGGACAGGTTGTAATTCCAGCCACAGGAAAAATAGGAAAGAATCACAGAAGAATGAAATGTGAGAAATGGGGACAAATCCTCCAGGTGGCCCTGAGCAATAAGGACATGGGTTTTCCTGTCTGCATGTGAGGAGGCTTAGCAAGCGTTCAGGTTGTTGCTGGGTGTATTTGAGTTCTAGAGGGTTCCACCTCTGCACTTAATGCAGTTGATGAATTTGTGCAATAGAAGGAACTTGAGCAAGATGAAGTTTTTTAAGTCATTGTCGCTGAGGCCGAGAGATTTGTGTGAACTAATGACTAAACCATGAGGAGGCATAGTGAAAGAAGCTGAGCTTTCTCTGCAGTTAGGGTGGGAGGTCTTACACCCGGAAGTGAGCAGGCTGGCGTGGACCGGATGTGGCCGCAGGAAGAGTGGAGTGAGGATGGAGAGCTCGTGGAAGATCTTGAACTTGAATAAGTCCAGGCCAGGGGCCCAGGGCATCTGAGCCACATTGTGGGTACTCGGTATGCGCTGTGTGGTTTTTGGTATTCGTCTGTTTCATCGTTTCCATTCCTTGACCTGCGTCCACTGTACATTAACAGGAGGGCGATAGAAATCTTGTCTCCTAGTGAGCTATCATTAGATTCAGTTTCTTTGTTACAAAATAACTTTCCCGGGTTCTTAGCTTTCAGCTTCATCTTTTTTTTTTTTCCTGAGAGGAGAGTGGAGGAGAAAGGATTGCAGCATGGCCACCTCCCCACAGGGAATGCTTTTCACTTCCCTCTCTCTCACTTTCTTTGCTCTCTATCTCTCTCCGGTGAGCATATGTGTCCTATATTAGACATATTAGATAAGCTCCAGAAAGTGACAAGACACACCAGAACACAATAATACAGATCTGGTGCAATCGTTTTTATATTCTGAATACTACTATGGGTGTATGATAAAGTACATATTTATAAACATAATATGTAGTCTTGCACGATTGCAAATGCTTCCTGTAGTGAGTAGTAACCAGCTGCGGGAAGGAGACAAAGACTGACGAAGGGGATTCCTGAGACTCACACAGACTGAGAAAGGGGATCCCTCGCCCTGGAGGACTGGCTGAGCCTGGGCAGTCGTTGACCAGACAGGCTGTGAGGAGGGGCTGTGTAAACAGGACTCGTGTTAATGTTGGGAAGGGTTCAGGAGGAGCTCTGTTCTTGTTGGGTCTGTGCAGAGTGGGAAGCAAGAACCGCAGATGCATTTGATCTAGCGTATATTTTTCAAAGGAAGTCATTCTTTCCTTTCTAGAAATTCTTTCAACAAATTATCTTTGGCATTCAGGGAATGTCAATCATCATTAGCTTTGGTCTTACCAACCATAAGTAAAACCTTGACGTGGCTGTAATTTGGGGTTGATCTGGTAATCTATGGGTTTTTGTTCAACTTAGAGAAGACATTCTAACTTTGGGACTGTCGTTTTATTTATTTATTTTTTATTTATTTTTGGAGAGGTTTTTGCCATAGGCGCTGCCACGTGTGCTCATCAGAAAGAGAGAGACAGAAAGTGAGAAATTACCCCCCAGGGGGGATGGCCACTCCATGGTCCCTTCTCCTCCATTCTCCTCTCAGGATCTTGGGCATGCACCCACATGCACCCGGAGTGAGTTTAAGCCACCAGATCCGGGACTCAAACCACAGTTGACTACATGGGAGTCAGAGACATAGCCATTATGCCAACTGCTGGTCCTGGGACTGTCATTTTAGTATATAGTGTGGTCTCTCTCTCTCTCTCTCTCTTTTTTGGTTCTTAATTTGCTGGAGGGCAGGCATTTACTAAAGAGAGAGCGAGAACACTTCCCATGGGGCATGGTAATGCTGCAATTCCTCCTCCATTTCTCCTTTTTTGGGAGGATTTTGGGCATTCATGCACACATGCCCGGTGAGTTTTTCAAGCTGCTGGGTCTGGGACTCAAACTGCATAGTTGGTCATGGGGGATTCCTTTCTCCCTCTCTCTCTCTCTCTGTGCAAGTGTGTCCTCTACTTAACCGTCACGCCATGGACGGGCCCTGTAGTGTGGTCATATCACAAGATGATTCTCAGAAGGCTATTCTCTAAAGGTCACTAACAAATGTCAACATAGTGAATGAACTTAGACATCTAGAAATTCCGCACTTGAAGGGGTGGTTTGTTAACATATGATGAATACTTGAAAAGCACCCACATTTCATCAGGACAGCTTCGGGAAGGCAGGTTGGGAATACCGACCTGAAAGAGCACAGCACAAGCGATGGCTTTGTAACTTGCCTGCCTGGATATGATATTGTTTGTGGAGATGTATTTAGAACGGAATAGGAGAGTGGGGATTTGTGCTTACTAGTAACACCCAAATCAGAGAGACCATAGGATTTTTTTTTCTTATCATTGCTTCTGGGCTTGTTATTTTTTCCCTTATTTTGAAATGACTTTATCGGAATAGGAGAGTGGGGATTTGTGCTTACTAGTAACACCCAAATCAGAGAGACCATAGGATTTTTTTTTTTTCTTATCATTGCTTCTGGTTTTGTTATTTTTTTCCTTATTTTGAAATGACTTTATATGACAGAAAAGTTGCAAGAATAGTACACAGGATTTCCCTATACTCTTCACTCAGACTCCCCAAATGTTAACATTTTGTTACATTAGCTTTCTTCTTTCTCTCCCTCTCTCTCTACAAGTGTGAGCTCTACTTCCAAAGCAAACATCTAGTTTAATTTAGATTGTTTATTGACTGGGAAAAGGGGGGTGAGGTACGGTGTTGCATGTTGAGGGTATGCTGATGAGAATTATGGGGCATGGAATTAATGCCCTTGAAATGTATTGCTTTGTGTTATTATTTACAAGTATTGTCTTTATTCGTAGGGAAGCTATCTGACTTTTGGTTTGTCAAGGGCTGTAAAATTTCTCAGTTAAAGTATGTCTGTTTCCATTGGAAAGGAAATGCTTTGGTAGTTTGTGGGTTTGAGGGTTGTTGGTGCTTTTGGAGCTACCTCAAACGGGAGGAATGTAGAGATTTTGTTTTGAGTTTTGCTTTAGTAAGCACAGTGTGTGGGCTCTAATCCTTTCTGGGTTTTCTGAGATCTGCTTCTTTTTTGAGGATGCTGCTTACCAGTGTTCCTCTGGGAGGGAAGCTGAGCATGTGAAAGTGTGAGGCGTGGAGGTGCTCACAGTGCAATGTCATCTCCTGCATGATGAGACCAGTCCTGGTTATTTGTGCAACTGTAAGTATAAGGGCAATGTCAAAAAATGGTGATTTTCTGAACATATTTCGATATTGAGTATAAGGCTGAATTACTTCTAGCCTGCCATTTTAAGCCTCAGCAAGGAGTACATGGGTAACATGCTGATTATGATGTTTAAACATGAAAAATTATCTTTCTAAGTGCTATTTGCTCCTCTGTGTGCTTTGGAGGCCTTCCAGTCAATGTCTCCAAGATGAATTACTTCTTTAACATCGTTTCTCGAAGTCTCTCATAGCTTAATGCAAATGGATTTTTTCTTTTCTTTAGGAAAAGAAATGAAGAGTCATTTAAATTCATAGAGGAAAAGAACCCCTTTTGATTTTTTAAGATGGAAAGCATGAAAAAAAGGAGAGTGGATCCAAAAGCAATTTAGAAGATGAACTGGTTTTATGAGGTGTGGTTAAGTCGAGGGGTGCTAGCAAGACAGGTGGGAGCAGAGGGAAAGTGAGGGGTGACTCATCTGCCGCTGACGAGGGGTGAGTGGCACAGGGAAGTGAGCAAGGCCCTGCAGAGGGCCCACGGCCGCACAGGCCACTGCACTGAGCTCTCTGGGTCAGCGCCTCTCGCAGCACTCTGGGCCAGCATAGTTTACAGCGTGATGCTGACTTCACAGCAATGATGCTAGATGGAGATTGCTGTTCGACGTGTTGAAAGGATTACTCTGTGATAATGCTGGTGGGATAATTCAGCCCAGTTGTCCTACTGAAAATAACCACTAAAATTTGAGTGACATTGAAAACTTCCTGAAAACCGGCAAACAGCTGGTGAGATAATGAGAAATTATTGGGTCAAAATTCAGCAGATGAAAATTCTGAAAGGTGAGGTTGGCATTTGGGACTCTTGACCAGGGGGCAGCCGGAGATCTGAAATCCTTGGTTAGGGCAGTAAGTAAGATGGTTTCAGCCCTCTGAGATTGGGCAATCATGAAATTGGAACCCGGGGCCCACCAGGGTAAATCTTTCCATGCTGTGGCCTGAGATTCAGCACAGCTGCATCCTTGAGATATGAGTGAAATGGTAATAAAGCAGCTCCCCATGAATGATGCCCACTTCTGGGTCATCATAAAACTCATATAAATGATAATAAATTTGATAGGGACCCCAGGAGTAAAACAAAACAAAATAAGGCACATGGCAGTGCATACTGGCCTGAGGGGGAAAATCAGTGGAAAGAAGACATAACAGAAACATATCCAGAAGGACACTAGATGTAAGCTTGTTGAGAGAGAGGCTGTTAAGCAGTTACAGTTATTATTTTCTTTCTTTCTTTTTTTTTGGAGAGGTTTTTGCCATAGGGTGTGTGCGCTCACCAAAAAGAGAGAGAGAGAGACAGAGAGACAGAAAGCAATAAATCACCTCTGGGGGGGTTCACCATGCCACAATACCTTCTCCTCCATTCTCCTCTCGGGATCTTGGGCACACATGGACACAGGCCCAGCGTGAATTCAAGCCACCGGGTCTGGGAGTCAAACCATGGCCGACTACATGGGAGTCCAGTGACATAGCCATTATGCCAACTTCTGGTCTCCTTTTATTTTTAAGAGAGATTTTTGTTGGAGAGAATGACAGAGCAATAAAAATCACCCCCTTGGGGGATGGCCACACTGCAATCCCTTCTCCTCCATTTTCCTCTAGGCACACATGCACACATACATACATCCGACATGAGGCTTAAGCCATAATCTGGAACCAGAACTGTGGACAACTATGTGGGAGTCCAGTGATGTAAGCATTATGCCATCTGCTGGTTCCACAGTTACTGTTTTCAATGACAGAAAAAATGAACTTGGGCTGACCCCATAGCAGTAATGTGCTGCTCAAGAGAAGCTGGATCCTACATGGCAACTACAGTTTGAACCCTGGGCCAAGTATGCCCAGGATCTGATGGGATGGAGGACTGGATGAAGATGGTTGTGGCATCCAGAGACCCTGTGGAAGTTGTTCCTTTTTGTCTCTCTCCCTTTCTCTCTCTCTCTCACATACACATCATGCACATATGCTCTATCATGAATAAAAACCAATATGTTATAAAAAAGAGAAAAGATGAACTTAAAATTTTGGCAGAGTGTTAGAAAACAAACAAGGGAACCAGCAGTTAGCGTAATGACTATGTCGCTGGACTCCCAAGTGGTCGACCGCGGTTCGCGTCCCAGACCCGGTGGCTTAAAACACGCCGGGCACGTGTGCCCGGTGGCTTAAAACTCACTTGTGCGTGCGTGCCCAAGATCTCGAGAGGAAAATGGAGGAGAAGGGATTGCGGCGTGACCATCCTCTCTGGGGGGTGATTTCTCGCTTTCTGTCTCTATGTCTCTCTCTGTCTGTCTGGTGAGCGTATGCGCCCTATAGCGAAAACCTCTCCAAAAAAAAGAAAAAAAAAAGAAAACAAAAAAAAACCCTGATGGTATATTTAAGCTAGATTAAAAAAATACTCTAAAATTAAAAACTGTAACAACTTAATTGACAACTCAGTAAATATATTAAATGTCAGATTAGATGAGCCCAGCCATGGTGGTACACACTGAAAAACTGCTTCTTCTACAAGGGCTGGACTGCATGGGCGGCTAGGATTCAATTCCCAGTCCAATAATAATAATAGTACAACCAACCAACCAAACAAACAAATAAAAACAAAAAGAAAAAACAAACAGAAGAAAACAAAACCTGGGAGTGGTGTTGCACACTTGCAATCTCAGCCACTGGGAGACTGTGGAAGGTGGATTGTGAGTTGGCAGATACAAGCACTATAATGAGATCCTGTATAAAGAAATTGGACATGGTGGCATGCAGCTACAGTCCCAACTCCTCTGGGACTGTTGTAGCAGGATTAATAAATCAAGATTGTTCAGAGGAAAATATACAAAATGGAGCATGTAAAGGCAAAAGATAATAAGTAAACATAAGACGTATGAGGATATGATTAGGGAGTTTCAATATATGTACAATTGGGTACATTAAAGAAGCTGAGTCTAAGAGTCTTGAGCATAAGTAATATTTACTAAAATAATGGCTGAGAATTTTCCTAAAATCATCACTCTATAGATTTATAAAGCCACCCAAATCTGAGGATAAATACAAATAATATATCACAGTGAAACTCTAGACACTTAAACTCTTAAAGCTAACAGAGGGAAAAAAGGGAAAGATTAGTTTAAAATGTACAGTAGTTATGGTGACTGCTGACTTATCAAGACTGACATTGGAAGTCAGATGGCAGTGGAATATCTGTAATATACTGAAAGAAAATAACTGCCAACATGGGCCATCATTCCCAGTATGAATATCTTCCAAGTATAAAGATAAAGACATTTTAAGGCAAACAAAAACAGAGGTTACCAGAAGATCTGCATTAAAGGAACTATTAAAAATAATCCTCCAGGCAAACAGAAAATACCTTTTATCTGGGAGAAATGAATAACAAAAGAAAGGATAATGATTTGAGTAGATCTAAATGAACATTGAGTTTATGAAATGGTAGTTAATGTCTGAGGGATGTGTGTTATCTATCTATCATCTATCTGCCTTTTGACATATGGTAACAAAAACCTTTAAGTTGAGGGCTCAAAGGATTTTAAGAGTCCTAAGGTCCTTGTATTATCAAATAAAGATGTAAAAATACCAATTATTATTAAGCTTTGAAAAGTAAAGAATGTTTGTTGTACTTTCCAAGGTAACTATTAAAAGCATAATGAAAGTATAAAATTTTCAAATAAATATAGAGGAAGAATGGAAATATAAAAAAATAGTTGAATAGAAGGTAAGAAAAGAGAGAAAAACAGCAGGGAGTGAGTGGAACAAACAGAAAGCGTATTGGGAAATAGTGTATTTAAGGACAACTGTATCAGTAATTATATTAAATGTAGACTAAATACTCCAATTAAAAGACAATGATTTTCAGACTTGATTAAATACCAAGGCCCAGTGATATTCTGTTTACAAGGCACAGATTAAAATATAAAGATAAAAATGTTAGAAAGTAAGTTTGGAAAAATTTATACTAAGCAACCAGCAGCAAAAAGAAAGCCAGTATAGAGCTGTCAACACCAGATGAACATGATCTTAAGACAAAACAACAACAACAACATTACCAGAAATGAAGAGTAATTTCTTACTAATTATGGATCCATCCTGTTAGGAAGATACAATAATATGTACAATATGTATATATTATGACCACAAGATGTTTGAAGCAAAAAGTGACAGACCAGAAGGACATATGACAAATTCAGTCATTCTGGGATTTTGCAACAGCCTTCTCTCAGTAATTGATAAAGTAAGCAGCGAAAAAGTTAAGACTAAAAAATAGATGAAGAACATGATTAACAACCTGACCTAAGAGACATATACATTTCAGTAAAACAACAGACGAGGACTGACTTTGCAGCCTGGTGGTTGGAGGAACCATTCAAATTCTGGTCCCAGTGGTTTGAAAAACACACCGGGCATGTGTGTGTGTGTGCCCAAACTTCTGACAGGATGGAGAAATGGAGGGGAAGGGATTGTGGTATATGTAGAGGGATGGTTTCTTCTTCTCCTCCTCCTCTCTTTGTCTTCAAAGTGCATGTATCCTCTGGTAAAAAAAAGAAAAATCAAGATATGCATCTCAATGACCCATGGTCAAAACATAAAAACAAATAGAATTTCTACTTTTCAAAACATGTGTAATGTCATGGTAAAAGGGAAATTTTTATCTTAAAGTTATAGATTTTTACATATCTGATATCTTTTTACATATAACATATGAATTATATATAAAATCACTTATAAAATATATATTTATAATATATGTATATTAATTAATATTTTTATATATATTGGGTCATCAGAAAAGTCATGACACATTTTTACATAGAAAAACAGAAAAGTATGTCATGACTTTTCTGAAGACTCAATATATGTGAAATAGATATATTACATATAAAGGAATATAGGATAAAAATAGTCAAAAAACTCAGTGTTTGAAGAAAGTACATAAAGAACAAAACAAATGCAAAGAAAGTAGAAAAAGGAAATAATAAAAATGAACAGAAAATGTAAAACAAGCACAGAACCGGAAACTCCAACAAAGCCCAAACAGGTAACCATTGGTGAAGGCGATTAGTAAAATAACTGAAAAGACCCAAAATAGCGAATATTGAAAAGTAAAAAGGGGATCCATTAAATGAAGTTTAAAGGATAAGGGTGAGCGTAGTGGTGATGAAGGGAGGCCATGCCAGGCAGAGAGAGCTGTCTACACCGTGGACAGAGGCTAAGGCCAGAGCCTGCTCCCCGCCAGCATCAGCTGAAGCAGCGGGTCTTACAGGGAACGGAACACCAGAGGCTGGAGGCCCGGGGGTCCAGACCAGGCAGTGCAGGCCAAGGAGTCGGGACTTCATCCTGAGAGCCCAGGGGACTATTGGAGGATCATGAGGCAGGGAAGGGGAGCTGCAGGATGATGGGCCTGGCTGCAATCTGGGGAAGGATTAGGAGGAGGTGGTGTGGAATTGGGTGCAACCTGGGTCTAGAGAGGCCATGAGGAGACCGGTGCAGCCATCCAGGCAGGAAGGGTGAGGGCGATGATGTCGAGAGTGGAGCAGGAGGGGCAGGGCCAGAGCTATCCTGGCATGGAAGCTGAGGACAGAGGGCAGGTCTCTGGGCAGCACCACTGCTCAAGGGGTGAAGGACTGATGGTGGATCTGCAAACGAGGTGGAGGAGAGGATGAAACACATGCCAAGGGAGGGGGTAATTTCTAAGAGGAAGGAAGTCCTGGTGTTAGTGACTTCAGGAAGAGCTTAGGAAGTCACTCTCCTGTGGCTCCCGTGGCTGGGGTGGCTAGTGTGGGACTATGTCTGGAGCTGAGCTACTGAGCTGCGCAGGGAAGAAGGGACGGAGCCCAGCAATGGCAGGCCCAGAGGGGTTGCAGTTTGTTTTGAAGGACAGATACAGCTCCCCCAATTTACTCCTTGCATCCTCCACCTGAAAAATGAAATCAGTGACTTACTTATGTGAGTAAGACTTCCAACTGGGTCAGTCCTAGTCACCCTATTCCCTGCCCCCATTACATATTAATAAGGGATGTTTCTGAGGCTGGCCTTGCTTTTATTCTTTGTTTATATTCCTAGTTACTTTATTGATCCCATAAGAAGACAAGGAGACAAATGGTTTTAAGAATTGCAAGAGGCAAAGAGATCAATTTAAAGACCATCATGGGCATTTCTGCCAAGGAAGTCTATGAAACGTTTCAACCAGAAATGGCGGGTGCGTTTACATGTCAGACTGGTATTGCTAAATCCCAGAGTTGGTTTTTTTTTTTTTTTTCCCTCCTGTAACATATTATAATTGAGAGATGCCCAAACAGATGTTTTCTGTTAGGTGGATTCAGTTCCAAACGTTTCTTCATGTACTGCTCGCAGACAAATAATCCCCAAAGAACTACAGGGGCCAGTAATCTTCCTTTTTGTTACTGCATATGAAAATATTTCAGACTACTTATGTTAGATTAGTTTTGTTCCTGAAAAGCGTTATTATTAAAAATGAATCTTACCACCGTTTCTATACATATTATACTCTTTTTCTTTGCCTTACTTTACCTCTTGTTGGAAAGTTTTACTCATTTATTTTGTGGCCATCAACTCGTGTATCCATTTTCCAGTGGGCTCTGAGAATCTCAGTTCCTCAAACCAATCACATCGCGCTGGCCTGTGAAGTCCAAGAGGTACTCGGCCTGTCCAAATGTGCTCAGGCGCACCTACTTATGCAATGGTCTAATGTTTTCTTCTTGGACTAGGGCTCCAAAAATGAGATACTTAGAGTGGAAATAAATGGTAGGAATATCATTTCCACAGAGACAGCTGGAAAAAGCACCGTATAGTTAGACTCTATCAATATTGCTTTAAATCTTAAATTGTTATGTCTCAAAAGTCATTCTGAAGTCAGAGCTTACTGTTAATAATGGCTTGGAAAATAAAAATAACTCTCTCTCCTGGGATCGGAAGTGCTGATCCAAAGAACGGGAGGAGAGGTACAAGCACGTGAGAAGGGCCAGTCGCTCGCCCAGAGAATGCGCACGTCCTGCAGCCTGGGGTGCAGGCGTCGGGGACAGACCATGCCAGTGACTTCCTTGTAACCCCGTGCATCCTTGCACTTACCAGGACCCTCAGAGCGCTCAGCAGTACATGAATAGGAAGGTGGGGGCTGGTCTCCAGGTCTGACGGTGGTGGTTCTCACCAGAACATGTGAAGAGTATAACACGGGGGTTGGGTTAAAAGTTGGGGGTTTCTTGTTCAGGAATACACAGATTTCTTGTACTTTCTAACTGGGTGGAGATGGGGCCAGGTTTCCTGGATGAGTGGACAGAGGCCAACACACCCTAGGTCTGAGCCCCAGAGGGAGAGGTAGGCATGTTGCCAGGTGGGGCTCTGGTGGCACTGGTGAGGGCAATTTTGTTCCCTCACTTGACGGGTAATGATTGTGCTCCTCCTGTGCAGCAGGCACTGTACCAGGCACCAGGCAAGCCACGTGGGCAAGAGGAGTGGACAGAAGAGATACAGTCCCAGGCCACTTGAAGCTTCCATTCTACTGAGAGAGACAGACATTGGATGCCGAAGCAAACAAAGACCTAAGACATGAAATATTGTCATAAATTCCACGGAGGACAGGAGCAAAGCAATGTGGCTGAGACTAAAAAGGGGACATAGTATATATTGGTAGGGTGAGAGGTGAAGGGTCAAAAGTCAGGGGAGGCTTCTCCAAGGCGTTGGTGTCAGCAAGATGGCGAGAGAAGAGAGTGGGGGCAGAGGGACTAGAACGTGTGAGGCGCGAGGGGCGAATGCCTCTGCCCAGGGGAAGAACTGAAGGAGGCGAAGGAAGACGGTGGGGAGAGATGAGGCTGAGAGTGGGATTGGGGCCAGCCTGCAGCCACGTGCAAGTCCTGGGGGAAAGTACTTCCTTTGTACCAAAGACGAGCAAAGACACAGGATGGTTTTAAGCAGGGGAGTAACACAACCCTACACACCCTTCTGTTTTTTTTTTTTTTTTTTTTTGGTAGGGGTTTTTGCTATAGGGCGCATGTGCTTGCCAGGCAGAGAGAGAGAGAGACAGTGAGACAGAAAGCGAGAAATCACCTCCCGGGGGGATGGTCACGCCACAATCCCTTCTCCTCCATTCTCCTCTTGGGATCTTGGGCATGCATGCACACGTGCCCAGCATGAGTTTAGGCCACCGGGTCCGCAGTTGACTACATGGGAGTCCAGCGATAAAGCCATTATGCCAAGTGCTGGTCCTGCCTGCTTGTCTTTTAAGAAGAGAATTCTGGCCTGGCAGTGGTGGCGTGGCTGTGACACAAAACTCTGTGGTGCTGGAGCCACAGGAGAAGGTCCGGGGTTTGAATCAGAGGTCTCCCAGTATCTGTCGGGTGTACATGCATGCCTGTGATCCTGACTGGGTTCATGGGGTGAAGGTCTTGGGGTGCCTGTCTCTCTGTCTCACTGTCTCTCTGTCTCTCATAGGGGAAATAAACTTTAAAAAGAAGGCTGCTTTGGGGACCGACAGATGACGTAATGGTTATGTCCCTGGACTCTCATGTAGTTGACTGTGGTTCAAGTCTCAAACTCGATGGCTTAAATCTCACAATGGGCATGTGTGCACGCACGCCCAAGATCCCAAGAGGTGAATGGAGGGGAAGGAATTGCAGTGTAGCCATCCTCCTTGGGGTGGGGTGATTTCTCTCTGTCTCTCTGGTGAGCACACTTGCCCTAAAGGGAAAATCTCTCTCTCAAAAAAAAAAAAAAGACTACTATGGGACCAGCATATGGCATAATGGCTGTGTCACTGGACTCCCATGTAGCTGACCACAGTTCGAGTCCTGGAACCAGTGGCTTAAACTCACGCCGGGCACATGTGCCTGAGTGCCCAAGATCCCGAGAGGAGAATGGAGGAGAAGGGATTGCAGCATGACAATCCCTCCGATGGCTGATTTCTCACTTTCTGTCTCTCTATCTCTGTCTGGCAAGTGCATGTGCCCTATAGCAAAAACCTCTTCAAAAAAAAAAAAAAAAGGCTGCTTTGTGGAGGAAAGGTTGGGACTGTAAGAACAAAACAGAGTGGATGTGGGAACAGGGAGAAGCTGAGCAGAGGCGGGTGCAAGGCCAAGACCACCCCGCGTGGCCTCGGCTCCCTGTCTACAAGTGCTCACCCTCTGTTTGCTTCCTCTGCTCCGAAAGCAGCTCACCTGGGAGGGGGCGAGTGTTCACCAGCCCCACTGCGAGGACTCCAGGCAAATGACCTCTCCAGAGTGCTTTCCTTACTTCAAATGTGGGGGAAGGAACAAACTCAGCGAGCAAATGTAAAGTGGGTAAAAGCACTGGCATAACTTCGTGCCTTTAAAACTGAAACCCATCGACTCCCTCGTGGTACTCTGCCTGTGGGTGGGGCGAGTCCTGGACGCGGCAGGGGCCGCAGCTGGCGTTGGTTCCACGTGCGGACAGGGGTGTGCCGGACCTCAGGGTCTGTGTGAGCACACCCCCTTGCACCAAAACAAGCAAGAGGTGGAAAGCTGTGGTGTTCTCACATTCCTCCGAACAGTCTCCAAGAACAAGCTGCGGATGTTTGGATGTCAAGGCTGCTTGGCCAGAAGAAAGGGTATTTTTCTTGTCAACAGTAGTCACCATTGCCAGTGGCAAGGTATGGAGCTCAGAGGCTTATGTTACCTCTGGAGGGGGTAGGCACGTGTGTCTCAAAAGAGCCACGGGCCTGCCAGTCTGAGAGTTCATTTACCTTGCTTATTTACAAAAAGAGACACTGATTCGATGAAAACCCATTTTGCCTGTAAGAAAGCTGAAAGGAGAAAGCTGATCCAAGACCCCTGGCACAGGGAGGAAGGATAAATGACCCACGTGTGCCACTGAGCTGGGAGGAGGCTCTGAGTGCAGCTGGAAATGGATCAAATGTTAGTGGCCGAATGGGACACAGAACACTGAAGTGTTCTCTGGCAGTATTTAAAAAACACGCTAACATTTATTTTCTCATTTAGTTGGCAATATAGCACCAAACTTAAACTATTATCTCATACATGCAGTAAAGATTCACGTAGGGTTGGCGAGGTGCAGTCTCCTCTCAGTTTTGTGTCCTGTGGATGAAGCAAGCTATGGAAACACTGCTGACCCCCCCGGACAAGACTTCCATAAACACAGTGAGAAAGTAGCTTAAAGGAAATCTTGGGACATTTCTTCTTCTTTTTCTTTTTTTTTTTGGAGAGGTTTTCGCTATAGGGCTCGTGCGCTCGCCAGACAGAGAGAGACAGAGAGACAGAAAGTGAGAAATCACCCCCCGGGGGGATGGCCACACTGCAATCCCTTCTCCTCCATTCTCCTCTCGGGATCTTGGGCATGCACGCACACGCACCCGGCGTGAGTTTAAGCCACCAGGTCCGGGATGCGAACCGCGGTCGACCACGTGGAAGTCCAGTGACATAGCCATTACGCTAACTGCTGGTCCCAATCTTGGGACATTTCTGAGAACCCGTGTGTTGTCACACCCACCTGAACAAGATGGCTTGGAGGAAGACAGGAACCAGAGGACGTGCTTCTGTAGCCCTGCACCAGGTGGCAGGCCCTTGGGCGATCGCTCCAATTGGCATGTTCCCGAGGTTGGGGAGCGTGGGCAACAGGATGGCTGTATTTGTTGAGGGTGGCAGCTCGCCTCTGGGAGTGCTCTTCTGCTCTGGCTGCCACCTCCTGTCCCTCTGAGCACCAAGCACCTTTGATGCAACTCCTCATCCTGCCTGGTAGACAGACCACCACAGCAGCCCTGACCCTGGCCTGTCACCATGGGTGGTGGCTCCTTTTCCACCTAAGCAATGGAAGCTCACAGTTCTGCACCCCTTCCCTGCAGCTGATGCTCTGAGGATGACACTGGAAAAGCAGTCTCAGCTAAGCTCCTGGGCACAGGGGCCAATCAGCCTCTCTCTGAGGCCGGGGGAGAACAGAGCCATTTGTTCCCAAAAGCAGTTGTTTAAAATTTATCCTTGATGGGACCAGCAGTTAGCGTAATGGCTATGTCGTTGGACTCCCACGTAGTTGACTGCAGTTCGAATCCTGGACCCGGTGGCTTAAACTCACACTGGGCGCGTGTGTGTGCGTGCCTAAGATCCCACAAGGAGAATGGAGGAGAAGGGATTGCGGTGTGGCTATGGGGGGGGGAGGTGCTGGGGTGGGTGATTTCTCGCTTTCTATCTCTCTGTCTTTCTGGAGAGCACACGTGCCCTATAGCAAAACAAACAAACAAACAAACAAAAAACCTCTCAAAAAAAATTATCCTTAGTTTGTCACGGACTACATGCATGCTTTGAAACACTGTTGTGTACCAGAGAGATGCAGATGATAGAATGTAAATTTACAATAATAATAAAAACAAAGATCGCCAGACAGAAAGCATTCTTCTGAAAGTCCAGAGAGATGCAGATGATAGAATGTAAATTTACAATAATAATAAAAACAAAGATCGCCAGACAGAATTCATTCTTCTGAAAGTGGGCCTCTGTTCTTTACTGTACATCATTATAGCATACAAAATGAGATTTTTCCATTGAGAATACACTGTATATTGGCTCAATCAAGCACATCAACATATGTGTTATTGTCAACAAATCATTTTCCATTTCTTGTTTTCTGTATATTTTGCCTTTTTCCCCATTCTTGATTCCCTATCTCACCCTCTGCCATCTCGCACCCTCCTCCCACACTGTGTCTGGTATCTATTGGTGCTTTCTATGCCTCCCCCATTTTATTGTTTCACTAAATATCTTAATAAATCTAAATATTTTCAATAGCAAGCACAGCTGATATGTACATATCCATGAACACAAGACTGACTTTAGGCATAAACCTCAGTGAATAGAATGAACATACTGTAAAGTAGCACCTAACTAGGGCTATATAGCTTAACTGCAGTTCATCAAATAGGTATTTCTAATGCCTTTTTTTTTTCTTCTGAAATTTTTTTTATTAATTTACATTCATTCCCTGAGCATCATCACAACATTCTAAATGTGGTTTCCCATCTAGAATATACTGTATAGTGGCTTAGTAATGCATGTTATCATCCATAATATTCCATTTCTACTTTCATATATATGTTTTTTTACCCCATGTCTAGCCCTCTGCCCTATTCCACTCTCTTATTACACTATCTCTGCTGTCTACAGTTGTCTTCAATCCCTTTTCCCCCAACATTTCGTTGGTCACACAATATCATAAGTAATCTAACTACTTTCAATAGCAAGATCAGCCGATGGTTTCAAGAAAAGCAGTTTTGAACTGGTAAGGATATTTCTTTGAAACTTAAAGCCTAGAAACAGGTTAGTATTCTGTTCAAATAGTCGGAACATGAATCTATTGATAGCTGAAGACAGGACAAAAGTCCTTAAAACCAGACAACAAAGCTTAGAAGAAAAGCAGCAATATTTTAGTCAAGTCGTAGAATACTGTTTCATCAGTTCAGTCTCATGTACTTAATCTTTCTTCTGTATCTGTTGAGGTTCGATGTTCCAGATTGAAATCTGGGATGTAATACTCAACTCCAGCTTTTGGCCCTACAATTAAGTTGCCCATTTTCTTAGTTTCTGAACTCTTATTTCTGTGTGTCTGCATTTAATTTTACTGACATAGCACTCCCTTAAGAACTTCTTGGAGATCCGGTCTGGTGCTGGTAAATTCTTTCAGGTTTTGTTTATCTGGGAAAGTTCGTGTCTTTTCTTCCCAAATGAACGATAACCTTGCTGGGTACAGAATTCTCGGTTGAAATTGCTTTTCCCTTAATACTTTGAATACATTTTCCCATTCTCTCCTCGCTCTCATTGTTTCCGATGAGAGGTCTGCCGTTAGTCTGATGGGATACCCTTTGTAGGTAACTTGCCTTTTTTCTCTTGCCAGTCTTAGTATCTTGTCTTTGTCTGTGGTTTTGGTCAATCTGGCTATAATGTGTCTTGGAGAAGATCTTCTTGGGTTGATTCTATTTGGGGTCCTCTGTATTTCTTGGGACTGAATCTTTGAGTGCCTCTCCAGGTTTGGAAAATTTTCTTGTAAGATTTCATGGAATAGATTATCAATGCCCTTATGAGTCTCTTCACCTTCTGGGATGCCTATTATCCGGATGTTTGGACGTTTGATGGTATCTAGTACTTCTCGCATATTATTCTCAAATTTTTGGGCCATTTTCTCAGTCTTCGCGGTGGATTTTTCTAGGCCAACCATTTTCTCTTCTACATTAGAGATTCTATTTTCTGTATGATCTAGTCTGCTTTTAATACTTTCAAGGGAGATTTTGACTTCTTGTATTATAGCCTTCATCTCTAACAGTTCCATCTGATTCTTTTGTAAAGTGTGAAATTCCTCTTTTAGATCTTGCATGAATTTCCTTACCTCCTGGAACTCTTCAACTCCTTTCTCCTTTCTCTTCAGCAGTTCCTTGTCTCTCTTCTCTTCCATCTCTGTTAGCTTTGCCATTATGAATGTTCTGAATTCTTTATCAGACATTTCCATGATTTCCATTGAACTGTGTGAGGATAAAGAGGAGCTATCCTTTTCCCTTGTGGGAGAGGTATTTTCCTGCTTCCCCATATTTCTTGTGGTCCTGCAGTGATTTCTAGTCATCTGGTGTTTGGTCGGTTTCTTCCCAAACACGCGTCTGCCTCTTGAAGAAGGGCTGTTCACGCGAGTTTTGGATGCTGGAGGCGCAGTTATCAGTGGGACATCTTCCTTTCTCCCCAAATGGCTAGATCACAGGAGCCATGGAGCTGTCTGCCTCTTGAAGAAGGGCTGTTCTGGGCAGTGGGCCTCTGTTCTGAGCAGGCCTGCAGAATGGTCTCTGAGCACACGCAGACAGAAGGGAGTGTGAGGCCTGGGCTGCCGGACAGAGCAATCCCTCCACTGAGGCCAGTAGGTGGCTCTGAGCGGCAGGGCACAGCTTTCCCGAGGCAGAGTCAGGAGAGGGCGCCTCGTTTGTCTCTCTGTCCCCACCCCACACCCCAGCGCCAGAGCCCCTGGTTCCTGTCAGTGTTCTGGAGAGGATTACGCACTTTTGAACCAAAGCCATGTAACAGAAGCAGCCACACCTAGACGGGAAACACTCCCTCCTTCTCTCCATTCCTCGGAGCTCCAAACTGCGCTCTTGTTCTGAGGCCCAGTGACAGCCGTGTCCCCCGGGCGGAGCTTTCTGTGCCCTTCCGCCTTCTCCGCGCCCTTCCGCCTTCTCCGCGCCCTTCCGCCTTCTCTGCGCGCTGTCTCTCCAGGCCTCACTCTTCACTTGGTAGCTGTCTTACTTCTTGTGGTGCGAGATTGTTCTAGGCCAACTTGGTCAAGCTGGAGTCCCTGGAGTTCCCCTCATGGGATGCAGAGTTGGCCAAAGACACGTGTGAGACTGGGAGGGCAAGGGTGAGGCAGGGGCCACTGCTCTCTGCCGCTCCTCCGGCCTTGTCTGCAGTAGACGGTGCGGAGCTGCCTGGTGGGCCCAGAGGTGCTCTCTCTCCTTCCTTCTGTGTCCAGCAGCAGTCGGGGGGCTCACAGAAGTGGAAGCTCCCGAGACGCAGCTTCTGGCACCTCCTGACGAGCTTCCTGCTCAGTCTCACTGGGGTTGCGGCCTGTTCTGGCTTTTCTGCCAGTGCCTGGACACGAGCTGACTCTTCTTCGATCCTCCTAGTATGTTGCCTCCAAGTCGTACACCTTTAGCTTGTCCCATGTTCACGTAAGGTCTAATTCCAACGAAATCCTTTATTCCTAAAACATCGCGTTGTTATCCTACCTGAGCCTGGGCTGACTGAGCCTGCTTTTCCCCCTCCCCCCTCTTCCCCCAGCACTTCCCAATCGCGGCTCCATGTCTCTGTCTTTCCCTTCTAAGTGCACATGTCCAATGGCAACTTAAAAACAAATCATCTATTCATCTACTTGCTTTTTCTTTGTTGCTTTCTCTGTTTACTATTACTCTGGCTCAAGCATAGTGACCTATTTAGGTATGACACTTTTGCTTATTTTGCTATATTAACTGTGCTTCCTGTATCTCAGGATTTGTCTTTCCTCAGTTATGGAAAACTCGGCCATATCTTCAGATTTCCTTGATCTATGATAGAGTCCCTTTCTTTTGACCTTTTGAGATCTGATCAGATATGTCCTCCAGCAACACTTCCCTACTTCTTGTATGTTCTGTTCTTGACTTCCTATATTGCATTCTGCCTATTCTCTTTTGTATTCCTTTTTCAAAGTCTATTTTCAAATTCATTTATTTCTAACTTTGGTTTAGTCTGATCTGAATAATCCATTTATTGAGTTTGAGAAAAGAGAGTTGAAGTAACCAAGAAGGGGAAATTTACAAATCAAGACCCAGTTTTGTTCCCAGTCTGCCTGGGGAAGAAGAATACCGGATGCTCCCCTGCGCACCTTTCTGGGGAGACCCTGCTTTGCGATCCCCAGCCAGATAAAGGTGACTGTTACTTGACCGTTTCACATAATCTTTACTTGTTACCTACTTTTGAAGGCCCTAAATCACCTTAAACCACCTTAAACACAGGCCCAGTGTTGTGAAAATTCCCCTTTGACCCACTTCTCAAGATGCCGGTGAGATCTTGCTTCCTTTGTTGGACGAAAGTATGAGTAAAACTTTGTTGACACAGACTTTCCTGGTTATTGTTTGAGGATTACTACACGTTCTTCTTTACAAGTGTATTTTTCATTTCTAAAATCTCTGTCTGGTCTTTTTTTAATGGTATTTTGCTACTTTTTCATTTTCCGAGATTCTGCATTTCATCCCTTTAAACATTTCCTAGAGTTTATGTCTGATGATTTTAATCCTTTTGGGTGAGTGCGATCCAATGATGATGTTTTGTCTCCTTCAAATGTGCACTCACCTTAAGGTTTTTTTTTTTTTTTTTTTTTTTTGTGAATTTGGTCTTCCTGACCTTGATTTGACCTTCACATGTGGGAAACTGAGAGCCTAAATGGGTATGTTTCTCCAGAGGCTTCCATGCTCGATGCCTTTGTTTATAGCTCATTGCTAGGAGCCCGCAGGTGGCATGGTGGTTAAGGTACTGGACTCTCACGTGCCTTGAAAAATCATGCCGGACACACATGCGTGAATGTGTGTGTCTTACATTTCAGGAGGAGAATGGAGGAGTAGGGATTACGGTGTGCCCATGCTCCCTGCAGGGTGATGTCTCACTTTCCCTCTCACCATCTCTCTGTCTTTCTCTGATGAGCACACACACTCTATGGCAAAAGCCTGAAACAAAACAGAAAAAGCTCATAGTTCTCGTTTCGATTTCAGCTCAAAAATTTAAGACAACCTATTGTCTTTGGAAATGTCTTTCTTCTTTTTTTAGCATCCTTGTTTTATTTTTAAATGTTTTTTTTCCTTTCCTTTTCTTTTTTTTCCCTTCAATCACTGTACACCTTTATAGCATACAAAATAAATGTTCCCAGCATGAATACTCTGTATATTCAAAGCTATTACTCCACACATGATCACCAACAGAAAGTTTTCCCTTGCTTCCTAGAACATGCCATATTTAAAAACTGTTGTAAGTCCATTTTAGCAGGATCTAGCGGTGTAGAGGGAGAGGCCTTCTTAGTGTTGTTGATAGAGCCCCGTCCCTGCCTCTCAGTGCTGATTCCCCTGGGTAACTCAGCTTGATGGAATCCATAGAGAAATTCACCAGAGATGAACTTACTTACATTTTTAGGATCAGTACTGTGCTATAATTATATACTGGTTATGTATAAATGAGTACTGTAGATAAAGAACACTTTCAAAGATTGTTCTGTTAAGCATTCTTGAAATTTCTCTGTAAATGTCACTGGGAAGACTTGAAAAGTTTTCAAGTGGAGCCCAGAAATAGTATAGTCTCACTGCCTGGTTCATTTGTGTCTACTTTCTTCCAGGGCAAATTTTAGAAGGTTCTGGAGTCAAACCCTTTTAACTCTAAAGTATTCCATGTTGGAACTAACTACTGAGAATTATATTTCGAACCCACTAGTCTAGGAAGAGAAATTCTATTTATTTTAAGCATAAAAGTTGTGAATCAGATATAACTAGTCTACTTTTCCAGATGTTGAAATAAAAGTAGTTAACCATCTCTTCTCAAATTTTTCATTTGACACTCTGAAGTCTTAAGGTGAACGGATTTGTACAAATTAAAATTCCTGATTTGGGGCTAGTTCTGTGGCACAGTGGTAGTGCATGGCTAAAGAGAAGCTGGATCCCACATGGTGACTGAAGTTCGAATCTCAGCCCAGTCCATCTTGAGCATGCTGGACATATGCATGAACACCCAAGAGCTAAGAGACTTGAAAAAGGGGGTGTGGCATGACAGACCTGCGGAGAGCGCCACTTTCTCACTCTCATGTACATGCACTCTATCATGAATAAAGAAGAAAAACCCCTGATGTTAGTATAACCTGATGAAAAAGCAAAGCAAAGCTATTATGAAGAGGAGGATGCAATTGTTAGCATTAGCAAAGCATCTTTCCTATTAGTAAGGGGTCTGCCAAGTTCCTTTAAATGTGATTGGGAGGTTAAGGCAGCTGGATCCCATATGGCTGACTGTGTGGTTCAAGTCCTGGACCCAGTGGCTTGAAAACCAGACAAGAGGAGAATGGAAAAGAAGGGATTGTGTTGTGGCTATCCCCTTTGGAGGATGATTTCTCATTTTCCCTCTCTCTCTGTCTCATGCATGCACCCTATACCAAAACTAAAAAAAAAAAAAAAAAAAAGAAAAAAAAGGCAAACGTACATCTCAGTAACACAAGTGTTGCCAGAAACAACGAATACAAAAAGTGCCACCCCCAGGTCTGGAAAATTCTAAAGAGAGTATGTGAATCGGTCTCAATATTCTTTTTTTTTTTTTTTTTAAGAGGTTTTTGCTATAGGGCGCATGTGCTCACCAAAAAGACAGACAGAAAGTGAGAAATCGCCCCCCAGGAGGGATGGTCACGCTGCAATCCCTTCTCCTCCATTCTCCTCTCAGGATCTTGGGCACGCACGCACACGCACCTGGCGTGAGTTTAAGCTGCCAAGTCTGGGACTCAAACCACGGTCGACTACAGGGGAATCCAGCGACATAGCCACTAAGCCAACTACTGGTCCCATTTTCTCAGTGCGTAATTATCTGTCATCCATAGTCTTCCAAAATGAGACTTACTTTGCTGTTTTATTCTGCAAAAATACCTCACTGTTTCTTCACAGTTCTGAATGGCATTACTACAGGGTTCCCTACATGAATCGCACAATCACAATGAGATATGTTACACTGCACTACAGTAATATTAAGTTTTCATTTGAGGTCCTGTTCACAATGATCATCTCCCATGATGCCTTTCTCAGCTTCTTCAGGCCTAGCTAATCACTACATTGCTTATACTTTAATTCCCTTTTCAGCCCCTTTGTGTGCAGACCATGCATCACCTTACTGGCAGGGCATACTTTGGGATCTTCTTTGCCCACTGGACTCTGAGCCACATAAGGCAGAGACCAGAATGTGTGTGTCTCTGTATCTCCGAGCTGGCAGAGAGTGGAGCCTACAGCTGGAGTCCAGCAGCCCCTGCTGGATGTATTTGTCTAGTGAAGCCTCCAGCTGCATGGTAGGTTGGGGTGGCCTTAAGGCCTAGTGGTTAAGGGAGCATCCTATGTAGTTGATCATGATTTGAATCCTGGCCCCAATGTCTTAAAAATTACACTGGGGAAAGGGCAGGAGGTGGCATAGTGGTTAAGGTGTTGTACTCCCATATGGCTGATTGTGGTTAGAGTCCTGGACCTGGTGGCTTGAAAATCATGGTGGGCATGTGGGAGTACGAGCAAAATCCCAGGAGGAGAAGGGATTGTGGCATGGCCGTCCCCTCTGGGAGGTGATATCTCACTTTCCCTCTCTGTCTCTCTCTTGTGAGTGCATGCTCTCTATGGCAAAAAGATAAAACAAAACAAAACAGAAAACCAAAACCAAAATGAAATACCACACTCAAACAAAACAAAACAAAAAAACTAAACTAAACAAACAAAAACAAGGTGGGGCACATGTGTGTGTGTGCCCCAAATCCCAACAAGATGGAGAAATGAAGGGGAAAGGATTATGGCATGACCATGTCCCATTGGGGGATGCTTTCTCCCCCTCTCTCTCTTTCTCGTAAATGTATATGCACTCTGGCAAAAGCAAAAACAAAACAAAACAATAAAACAAAAATCATGGTAGGCCATTGTCAAATGAGTACTCTCATAGGCCAAAAGCAGCTTCCACTCTACTTGGGACATGGTCTGTCCATCCAACTTCCTGACAAGGCCTATGATAGAGTTTTCAAAGAGAATGGTTAAAAGTATGTCCCTGCATCACTACTTTTCAAAGATGATCAGATATTGATGACTTAGTAACTTCTATGGTTTGAATGTCTCCCCCCAGACTCATATATTGAAATCTGAAGAACTCTTATAATGGTGCTGAGAGGGTGGAGACAATCTGATCATGGTGTTGAAAGGGGGCTTTTGGTAAATAACTGGGATTGGATGAGGTCATTAGGATGGAGCCCCTATGATTGACTCCTGGTAGCTTTATTTTATTTTATTTGTTTAATGCTAGAGGGCACATGTGCACATAGGAGAAGAGGGGACCCCCCATCCCCACCACCACAGGAGCCTGGTCACACTGCAATCTTTTTTTCTTTCAGTTCTTTATCCTGTCAGGATCTTGGATGTGCACACACTCCCAACATGTTTTCCAAGCCACTGTGGCCAAGACTTGAACACTGGTTGGCCAATGTTGAGATCCAGCTTTCTCTGCTTAACCACAGTGTCGTGGGGCTGGTCCTCGGTGGCTTTGTAGGAAGAGCAGACACTTAAACACAGACACAGGTGCACACACATGTGCTCTTGCTCAAGTTCTTCCCACGTGATGGCCCGCCCATCTCAGGACCTTGTGAAGAGTCCCCACTAACAAGAAAATCCTCATCAGATGCAGCCCCATGACCTTGGGTCTACAAAACCATGAGCTAAGTAAACCTCTAGTCTTTATGAATCACCCAGCATGGTATTCAGTTGTCAACAACAGAAAAGTGCACTAAAACAGTAGTTTGGGAAATTTCACCCTTAGATAATTTTTCTATGCAAAGTAAATATTCTCAATTATGAGTATATGTGCATTTATATGTATTTATAATCAGATGGTATTTTCGTTTTGTACAGGAAAACCATGATGTATAAGCACTTTTTTCTTCTTTCTTTCTTTTTCTTCTTTCTTTCACCTATTTATTTACTTACAGTCATTCATTGTACATCAATAAAGTATACAAAATGAGATTTTCCATCCAGTATACATTGTATGCTGGCCCAATCAAGGATATTGCATGTGATCATCAACAAATAACTTTCTGTTCCTTATATATCTTGCTTTATTTTTACCTGCTTGATTTCCTACCTCTCACCCTCTGCCAACTCTTATCTTTCTCCCACACTGTCTATGGTATATACAGTTGTTTTCCATTCCTTTTTTTCACATTTTATTGATTCACGAAAGATCTTAATTAATTTAAAGACTTTCAATAGCAAGCACAGCTGATACATACATATTTTGAATGTATGTCTGACTTTAGGCATAAACCTCAAAGTGAACATACAATAAAATATCACCTCACTGGGACTATATAGCATACTTCAGTCATTAAATAGGTATCAATAGGTATTTTTAATGCATTTTTTAATTTAAAAAAGTTTTAGTTTTAATAGATCAAAATTTAAAAATGTTAAGAGAAATTTGCTTAAAACTTAAAGCTAGAAAAAAGGTTAGGATTCAGTTCAAATAGTTGGTATATGAACCTATGAATAGTTCAAGAGAAGACAAAAATCCTTAAATGTGGAAATCAAAGCATCAAAAAAAATCAGTAATGTTTTAGTCTAAAGTAAAAAAATTCTACTTCACTAGTTCAGACTCATGTAATTAATCTCTCTTCTATTGTGTCCAACTGTAGTTTTCCTGAGATAGCACTCTCTTCAGCACTTCTTGGAGAGCTAGTTCTGGTGTTGGTAAATTCTTTCAGGTTTTGTTGATCTGAGAATGTTTTTGTCTTTTTTTTTTTTTTCCCCATATAAAGTATAATCTTACTGGGTATGGTATTCTTGGTTGAAATTGTTTTTAACTTAACACTTTGAATATATTTTCCCATTCTTTTCTTGCTTGCATTGTTTCTAAGAGAGATCTGACATGAGCCTTATGGAATATCCTTTGAAGGTAACTTGATGTCTCTCTCTTGTCAATTTTAGTATCTTGTTTCTGACTGTGGTTTTGGTCAATCTGGCTATGATGTGCCTCGGGGAAGATCTTCTTGGGTCAATTCTATTTATTTTTTATTTTTTATTTCTTGGGTCTGGGTATTTGAGTGCCTCTCTAGGTTTGGAAAGTTTTCTTCCAGGATTTCATGGAATAGATTATCAATGCTCTTATTTGCTTCTTCTCCTTCTGGGATACCAATTAGCTGATGTTGGGCATTTAATAGTGTCTAGTATTACTTGTATGTTATTCTCATTTTTGGGGGTTATTTTCTCAGTCTCTTATTTAATGAAGCTCAAAAATCTCTTAATTTTTCTTACTTAATAATCTCTTTATTTAATGAAGCTAAAAATTCAATCTCGGAAGTAGAGAATAGAATAGTGGATGGGTAGGGGAGAGGAAAATAGAGGGAGATATTGGTTAATAAATACAAAATTCCACATTTATCCCTATAATTAGGGGGAATAAATTCTAGGGTTTATTGTACAGTAGGATGACTATAATTAACACCTTTTTGGTACACTTTAAGATAACTAGAAGAGAGAATTTTCAATGTCCCCAACATAAAGTAACAATGGATGTTTGAGGTGCAGGGTGTGCTAACTACTCTCATTTGATCATTATGCTTTGTATTCATGCAAACCTCACACTCTATGCCATAAATATGTACAATTATGTGTTAATTAAAAATTAAAAAAGAGAGATGCTTATGGATAGCTTGGTATTGTGATTTGGGATGAAAATTCTCTCAGAGTTAAAGTCTAAGGGGGATGGGCCTCCTTTGTCCCTATTCCCTAAAGCTCCATTCCTTTCTGCCTCATTCTGTTTTGGCTTTCATGTTCCATAAATGTAACTGATTTGCCTAAGAAAGAACTCAAAGTATTAGTCATAATTTCCTTTTCACAGGGGATAGGTGAGGTAATTCATTTTCTAGAAAAATGACGTGCTGTTATGAACTGTGTTAAATTCAACTAAAAATATGAAAATACTCAGCATTAGTATGGATGCTCAGAATGTTCCCCTTTGGGATAAAAAAATAAAAGAGTTAAGTTATAAAATTGAAAAAAAAAATCTTAAGATTTACTTGGCAATTAGGTATGTAAGCTGGCCTATTTGGAGGAGATGAGAACATTGACTCCTATCCATCTTCTCAAGAAAAAACACAAATGTTTTGTGATAAAACTGTCACATTATTGAATATTGAGTATTACACACCTTAGCAACAGTCCTCTCTGCAGTCATGGTGTTTTTCTTTTTTAAAATTACTTTATTTAACTTTGTTTATTATTATTTCTAAATTTGACCAGAGAGAGAAGAAGAGAGAGAGAGAGAGAGAGAGAGAGAGAGAGAGAGAGAGAGAACGTGAGAAAGCAAGCCGCCAGATCCAGGACTCAAACCATGGTTGGCCAGGTGGGAGTCCAGTGACTTTAACTTCCACTCTATCTGCCAGGCCCGTCATGGTGTTTTTCTGAATTACTCATCTGGCATGATGCAGGGATGAACCCTAGTTGCTTTGAAAGCTCCAATATCTTGTCAGTTCTCGGTGTTACGTATATTTATCATCTTTAATTGGAAGGACTAAAAGTGAAGAGCTCTAATAAAATTGAAGAGGAGGACCAATGCCCCCCCCTTTTGTTTTTGCAAACCTAAAATACAAATACCTTCCAGAAGAAATAATTCAGCTGTTATGATTATTCACTTTGTGAGAGTTATGGTGGAGTATTAATTCATTAGAGTAGTATTAATTCATTAAGTCCTAAGGAAATAGACGTGGACAAAGTTTGCATTTGTAAAAGTCCATGATGGTGTTTTTTTTTCTTTCTTTTCTTTTTCTTTTTCCCCAAGATTCAGCAGTTCAGGTGGCCATCTGAGAAGTTGGGTAGACCTTCATCTCCAGATGAACTACTAAACTACTAAAAGCTCTGAATAATTCTCAGTCTCTTAGACACTAATTACTAACTATGAATGATTTAAGGGAAAAACATGGCTAATATCAAGCTTATTTCTTTCTACATTCTTTCTCTCTGGGATCCTGGCCACTTGGGTATTATAGTAGATGACTTGGTAATCCTTGATTCTAATTTTTAACTCTACACTTTTGTATTAGCCATAATATCTACTCTTCTTCCATTCTTTTTTGATTGGAAGTGATTTTTTTCTTCTTTTTTTACTTGCCACAAGGAGCAGTGAAGAGCTCTAATAAAATTGAAGAGGAGGACCAATGCCCCCCCCTTTTGTTTTTGCAAACCTAAAATACAAATACCTTCCAGAAGAAATAATTCAGCTGTTATGATTATTCACTTTGTGAGAGTTATGGTGGAGTATTAATTCATTAGAGTAGTATTAATTCATTAAGTCCTAAGGAAATAGACGTGGACAAAGTTTGCATTTGTAAAAGTCCATGATGGTGTTTTTTTTTCTTTCTTTTCTTTTTCTTTTTCCCCAAGATTCAGCAGTTCAGGTGGCCATCTGAGAAGTTGGGTAGACCTTCATCTCCAGATGAACTACTAAACTACTAAAAGCTCTGAATAATTCTCAGTCTCTTAGACACTAATTACTAACTATGAATGATTTAAGGGAAAAACATGGCTAATATCAAGCTTATTTCTTTCTACATTCTTTCTCTCTGGGATCCTGGCCACTTGAGTATTATAGTAGATGACTTGGTAATCCTTGATTCTAATTTTTAACTCTACACTTTTGTATTAGCCATAATATCTACTCTTCTTCCATTCTTTTTTCTTTTCTTTTCTTCTTCCTCTTCTTTTTTTACTTGCCACAAGGAGCAGAGAGAAAAAGAGAAGATTTTTTTTTTTTTTTTTGCATTTCCTTTAAAGCCATGTGACACCCCATGACTTACACAAAATCACTTAATAAATTTGTAATAATTTTAATTTCTGGAGCTAATGTTATTGGAACTAAATTATTAGATTTTTTACTGTGTACATACAATATGTATAATTTTTATCGTATATTTCTGTTTCATTGTGTGTATTTATTGACCAACTTTTATATTTTCTGTGAGCCATTTCTTCTTCTTTTGCAAACACATATATCTCACATTGCTGGACTAATCTGTTAGAAATTATTCAAGGCATTGGGGCCTGCAGGTGGTTTGGTGGTTAAGGGTGCTGGACTCCCACATGGCTGACCATGGTTTGAGTCCCAGACCTGGTGGCTTGCTTTCTCACTTTCCCTCTCCCTCTCTCTCTCTGTTCCTCTCTGGTCAAATAAATAAATAAATAAATAAAGTTAAATAAAAATAATTCTTTAAAAAAAAGAAAAATTTTAAGGCACATTTATAATATCAGATTATGTTTTTGTTCTCTTGTTAAATTATTTTCACTTAGCAACTGTGTGTTCTGTTGGATATTTTGCAGACCTTCTGCTAATGCAGAGTTCTGAATGGAAAATATTGAGCTTGAATAATGACAGAAGCTGGCTGTGATGTATGTGTTTAAAACATATGCTCTGATGTAACAGGAAATTTTGAAATAATTTTAAGAAGAAAATTTGAATAATTTTTAGTTAATCATACTTCTGAAGGATGAAATTAAGAAATAATGTTCAGCCAGCAGATGGAGTAATGGTTACATTGCTGGACTCCCACATAGTAGACTGTGATTTGAATCCTGGACTCAGCTGCTTAGAATTCATGCCAGGCAGTGTGCATGCCGGCCCAAAATCCCAAGAGAACAGAGGAGAATAGAGGAGAAGGGATTGCAGTGTGGTCATGCCCACTAGGGGTGATTTCTCTCTTTCTCTCCGGAAAACACACATGGCCAGTAGTAAATATCAATCTCCTTTTAAAAAAAGAAAGCACAAACAAACAAACAAGAACCCTCAGTTGACTTACTTGTAAGGTGGGAACATTCTTTGGAGGCTGGCAGGTGGCATGGTGGTTAAAGACGCTGAACTCCCACATGGCTGACTGTGGTTTGAGTCTCTGTCTTTCTGGTGCGCGCACACATCCTGTAGCAAAAACCTCTCCAAAAATAAATAAATAAATAAATAAATAAATAAAAAAAGAGAAACAAGTCCTAAGGAAATAGATGTGGACAAAGTTTGTCAACTGCGTGGGAGTCCAATGACATAGCTGGTCCTGAGTATACAGAAATTTCTTAGAGTATGTCTTAGTACATTTTGTGTGGCTATAATAAAATATCACAAACTTGGAAATTTATAATAACAGAAATTCCTTTGCCTTGTAGTTATGAAAGCTGGGAATCTAAGGATCAAGAGATGTCACAGAAGGGCCTTCTTTCTGTTATAACATGGCAGAGGCATCATGTAGAAGAAAGAGAGAAAAGGGAGCTGAGCATTTCCTTGCTTTGCGGTTTACTTACTTACTTAGTTTGGTACCAGAGGGCTTGTTGCACTTACTGGAGAGAGACAGAAAGAGAGGGAGAATGAAAAAGTACCTGCCATGGTGAATGGTCACACTGTAATCCCTCCTCTTCCATTTTCCCCACCTCTTAGGATTTTGCACATACACACACTTGGCATGTTTCTCAAGTCACCAGGTTTGGGATTTGAACCATGACATTGGCCATATGGGATCTAGCTGCCTTCACCACCATGCCACCATCTGACCTCTCTTTTCTTAGCTGACACTTTTTCCTTGTTTTTTTTTTCAGACTTTTGCCAAGACTTTCTTATAAATTAGCAATTCTTCAAAGGAAAATTGCTGTAGAATGTCAGTTTCGTTTTTCTCCAAGATCATATTCCCTCAAGTCCTGGCTGCCTTGGTAACCGCCCCATGCCTTCAATAGATGTTTCTTAATTGTAGTTTTTAGTGTATTGTGTTTCAGTCAGCTTTCTACTGATAGTAATAATTAGTGGGGTTGGTCCCTTACAAGTTAACTCATCATAACCAGGGTCAGAAATCTGGTCAACTGAGTTCTCATCATTCATTGACTCAAATTACTGCTTTACTTTGTGCTTTACTCCTATAATGGAAATAGAGATGATAAAACAAAATATTTGGCTACAAAGAACTACCATCTACTTCAGACTAGTAAAGAGATAAAAGAAAAGGGGAATCATAATAGAATTAAGAATATATAGGAATAATACATATGTATACATATAGTATATAGGCTCTTTATTGCCTCTCCCAGACAGCCTACTCTTCTGTCAGATGTTGAGGAATTGCCATAATATGGTTCATCTTATTTATCTAAACTTAATTTCATCTTTCTTTTCTCCTTTTCTCCTCTTGTCTTTTTTCCTTTCCTTTTTCTTTTCTTTTCCTTTCCTTTTTGCCAGAAGGAGCATATGCTCGTGGTTTCCTGTAAGTCCTATCTGTAGCTTCCTTTTGTGATCAGGGTTTATGAGATGGTTACAGATGAAGTTAATTTGATGAGCGCATGCTGTGCTTTGGTAAGGGAATCAATTCAGGCATTATCCTTATTTCTAAGAGTCTGGATGTACAAGTGTTCACCTATTGGACTGCAACCTGTAGGTGTTAGTCTCTATAAGACCTGTAAGAAGAACTGACTATCTGAAGGGAAACAAAAACATTTTCCCTTTCATCTCTCTTGATAAATGTTCTGACTCCGTGGGTGCTAATAACAGAATATGTTGCTCTGATGATCAGGGCGGAATCGGGTGGAGGTTGGAGAATTGTATTCAGATTGCCACGCATGTTGAAAGTCACGCTCCCTTTGTTTATTATGAAGATAAGCATAATGAAATTTTTTTCTAGCATTCTATGAGTCATATTAAACCATATTTTATGCATTACTGTGTACCTTAAGGGTGCCAAGGCTACTCAACAGATGTTTAGGGGCTGAGAATCTTGGTAGCACGAACATCCCAGACCAGTTCCCTAATTATCTTCTGCAAATGTCATATGCAGGTCCAGCTCTATGTCTTTGTCCTTTCTGTGTCAATTTTGTAACCCAGGCCTTCCTTACAGCCTACTTAACTCTATCCCTGCCCTTTCTTTAGGGCAACCTTGATCTACCAGCTTTTCCAGAGTTTCTCCAAATATCTCATATCCTTTTCTAAACTCTCTTTTCATTTACAATTAATACTTCGAGGTTCAGTGTTTAGATTCTCCAAAGATGGATAATAGGGTAGTCGTTAGTACTTGCCACCAAATACCTCTGACTCTAACCCACTGTGAGCACAAGTTAGGATTTTACTTCAGTGTCTACTTGGAGTGAGGTGTGTCCTTCTAATGCATTTGGATTGAAGACATGTGAGTGGAATTGACATGTGTGATTCCTGGGTGGAAGCAGTAAGAGACCACATGATAGTCTTCACACTTTTCCCTGCTGGCATTACAATCAACAGCTGGAGAGGCTCTGTCTTCTGAGGTTGCTGAGTGACAATGATGGTTGGAGTCCCTGATGGATGAATCTTTGTTTAAGCCACCAAGGTTTTGGGATCTTTTGTTACTGCAGCATAGCATATACCTATCCTGATGATTCAGGTGGCTCTCTGTTCTTCACAGGGCAGGCATTGACACATCTATACATTGGAATTCATTGTGGGAGGCCAAAAAGCTCATTTCCTCGTTTACAGGTTGGTATTAATTCGTTAAGTATTGCCTGTTTCTTTGAATGTATTGGAGTTTCTGATGAATGATGAGATTATATGCCATGGAATGATAAGATTCTGTATTAACTTTCCCTTAAATGAAAAAAAAAAAGACTCTGAGGGAATCATTGTTCCAAGAGACTTCTAATATTTCTAATAACTAATGTCAAGGATCTTAGTTAATGAAAAAAATCTGTTCAAGGAGAAGTTTTGTCAAGATCACTACTTTACAAATTTCCCCAAAGCTTATCGTTAGCCTAGATCACAGGAGAAGGAGCCACAAATATTTGCATAGGTGGTTAGAAAGCGCAGGCTATGGCCTGATGAGCTGTGATCTTTCTCTGGACGCAGACACATTCTTGGCTCCTGTGGTCATGGCATGCTTCCAGGACTTCACTCTCAGCTGATCAGTTTTCCCTGGATACCAGATGTTCTCGCTCAAGTTCAGGGCCACCAGGGAGCAACCGTAGTGCTTCCTGTGGAGGGTTGCAGCTGTCCATTCGTTCTGAGAGAATGGGGCTTGCTGGCGAGATGATAGCTGCATTGTTTGATTTCCTTTTTGGAAAGGCTGGGTAAGGTCTCTGTTGGGTAAAGTAATAGATCTGCTGGTTGCACTTGATACCTGTGGCCCTCTGACATGGCTCATTACTCAGTCCTGTCTCAGGAGCTACTGACTCAGTGTTGAGGCTGGCCCATCACTGCTGTAAAGGCATTGTAGCCAGCAAGGTGTCCATTTGCCTCACACGAAGGTGACCGTACATGTTTCCTGGCCTGATGCCTGCTGCCGCTGGGCTCTTTTCTCTTCCTCTCCCAGGGACTCACATGAGCTGTACCAAATACCCCTTTGGTTGTATGTGTTGACTAACTAATTTAGGAAGGTGAGACAGACAAAACATAAGGATAGGAAATTGGCTGGGTCTCAGGATTAACTAGAACCCAGAAGCTACCAGAAGAGCCCTCTCTGCTGGGGCCAGCAGGTGGCGTGAGAGTTAAGGCACTGAACTCCCAAATGGCTAAGGCTAAAATCCCAGCCCTGGAGGCTGGAACATCACACTGGGCAGGAGTGCGTGCATGCCCTAAATTGCGAGAGAAGGGAGAAGGGACTGTGGTGTAGCCATCCCCTATGCATGTGTGTGTGTGTGTGTGTGTGTGTGTGTGTGTGTGTGTGGTGTGTGTGATGGGGTGATTTCTTGCTTTCCCTCTTCCTGTCTCTCTGGCGAGCACACATGCCCTATGGCAAGAAAACAAAAACTGAAACAAAAGAACCTCGTCTTCCTCTTTGCTGTTCATCATGTCATTGTGCAGTCTCTTGTGCTCAAAACCCTCAGTGTCCACGTAATAGGAACCATGTTCCTTTGGGGGCTGAACTCCACCCCTAGCCAGCATCAGGAGAGGGCTAGGTGATGGAAGACATTGTTACCTGGTGAAACCGCAGGGTGGGTGGTAGGAAACACTTCCCAGAAGAATGGAGGTGTCTGACAAACAACAAGAGCTGTAGCCCAAAGTGGCAAGGAGACCCTGCTGTGTCAGTGCCTCCCCTCCTGCTGTGTTGGTTGCAGCAATCACATAAGTCTTCATAGGTACTGCTGACCACCTAGAAAGACTCCTGTGCTTTGGGAAGTGGTTTCCTTTTCTCTACAGAACTCACCTCCACACAGATAATTCCAACTAACCCTGCTGTTTTCAGAAGCCCCTCCAGCTCTCACACTTTGGAGACTTGGGTAAGCAAATGAATGTGTATGCAGGAATGTATGCCAGCTGCAGCTGCATTTCCGGGAGGTCTTGGTCAAAGTGACCAGGGCCCCACTGTCATGCTGTGTAACCCACACCCTCTGAGGCATGTCAGGAATCTGTGAAGGCTCAGCTCCCTCTCACACAGCCTCCATTCTGCATGGAGTCCATCCTGGTGGAAAAACCACCTCCTTTGTGTTCAGATAAACCAAACCAATAAATAACCACTTGCACAAAGTATGTGTGGGGTAAGAGGGGAGAGGGACGGGAAGATACCACGCAGGGAAGTCCCTTCTCCCCTTCAGCGGGTTTACAAGAGAAGTAGGGCAGGCTCCTGACTGGGAAACCAGGACGCACTCTCTGGCAGGTGGGATGCTCAGCTCACTACGGGCAGGCAGGCCTGATGGCAGCCAGGCACCGACAGCACATAGGCCTTTGTCTGACCCTTGGGTTCTTCTGAGATTTGTCACATGGCTTCCCAGACCTGTCTCTAAGCTGCAATGAGTCCTTGAAAATGACTTGGGAAATGACTTCAAGATGACACAGTCCTATTTCAAACCCTGCAGTCCCTAGGTGTTCTGTTTCCCCCCCAAGCCTTTTGAAAGCATGTCATTATTTTGGGTCAGGTTTTTATCACCAGCATCCTCATAACTGACACTTCAATCGAGGTCCTGTTGACTGTTTATGCATTTAGGCCCACATGCAGATTCTGTAGTCACAGCAGCTCACGCAGAATAACTGGTTTGGGGTGACTGCACGGAAGGTCCCCTCAGCTGCTTCCATAATAACACAGCAGAGGCCCCGGAGGTAGTCCTTTCTGAATCACACAGTACATTTCTGAAGCTGTATTAACAGGACACATCCCCCCAAGCCCTTCAGTCTTTATTTGTTGCTTTAAATTACTCCTGGATTTTCTCCTCAAGCTGTGGGTAAAGAGAGGCATAGGTAAATTAACCATTGCTCTTAAGTGACAGCTGGAAATGTCTGGTTTCTCTTTGTGCTCAGAAGACTGTGAGTAGTCACAGAAAACCCTAGGACAGTGTTTACACAAGCAAGACTTTGGAAACATCGGCCTCCCTCCCATCCTTTCTGTTCCTCCCTAAATGTCAAAAATGTGCCAGCATTGTTCTAAATTCTGAGCCAGCCCCAAAGGTAAACACAATATAGTCACTGCTCTCGAATCTCTCACAGTCTTCTGAATCTTTTTCAAGAGGAAAATCTGAGCTCTCTGTACGATTGCTCTCAGCAGTTCCAACTGTCTGAAGACGGCATGGGGCGTTTTGGCCGTGGCTTCCTGACTCGCTGCTTCCATTCTCTGTAGATTCCTTTTGTGCAAGGTGCAGGCCTTGACCTCTGGGTCAGGGAAGTGGGACTCTGGCACTCACAGCAATAGCAGTAGTCAGTGTTTTCGCGTTTTCTGGGAATCTTCCCTGACCCCCAGTTTCCCAGTGGCAAGAGAGCCTGATGACGAGTCTACACACAGGGGCCTGCATTACAGGAGAGGGCTGTGATGGCGAGTGCCCTTTCTGTCTTTCTTTCTTTCTTTCTTTTTTTTTTTTTTTTAGAAGTTTTTGCTATAGGGCACGTGCGCTCGCCAGACAGAGAGAGACAGAGAGACAGAAAGCAGGAAATCACCCCCCAGGTGGGATGGCCACGCCGCAATCCCTTCTCCATTCTTCTCTCGGGATCTTAGGCATGCACGCACATGCGCCCGGCGTGAGTTTAAGCCACTGGGTCCAGGACTCGAACTGTGGTTGACTACGTGGGAGTCCAGCGACATAGCCATTACGCTAACTGCTGGTCCCACAGCTGCCCTTTCTTTGAAAGGAGGTATGATTTCAGTCTTCCAAGGCTGTTTGTTACCCAGGGAGAATCATCTCCAAGCACTCTTTCATCTCATCTTTTGCTAAGTCCAGATAAAAATGATAGCTGACGTACATGAAAGCAGAGGATCTCCCTGTCTGGGTTAGGGAATCGCTCCCACCATTATCCTTCCCCACTGCGCCTTCTGGTCTTTGCCTCCTTTCTGGTCCATAGGCTGCCTCGTCAGGAACGTTGGCCTTAGCATGAGCGGAGTCCCAGGCACTGGTTTTGGATCCGTGCATTTAAAGCTGAGGTTGGTAAACTGCGGCCCACAAGCTAAGTCTAGCTTGCCACCTGTTTTGTATATCCCTGGAGCCAGGAATAATTAAAAAAAAATTTTTTAAAGATTGTAAAAAAAGAGAGAGAGGAAAAGTAAACAAAGAAAAATTGAACACAACGTCTTCGCTTAAAATTTTTATTATCCCTCTCTTTACAGAAAGAGTTTGCTGACTCCTATTCTAGAAGTCACTGAGCCACCTTAAGGAAATGTAGCCGTATAAAAAAATAGCAGCCGCACGTCCCAGAATGGAAGGTGCAGGAGGGTTCAGGAGGGTGCAGGAGGGCCGGTGAACATGGCACCTCTACATTCTTAGCAGAGTCCTGCCCGTCTCCCTGGCAGAAGGCAGACAGCACGACACTCCTCAGGTCTTAGAAGGCACAGAGCTCCCCGATGATAAAATTATGTACACACACTATATGTAATTATATATGATGGTGAATTAAATTAGAAAAAGTGAATAAGAGGATGAGAATTACAGTTGCAATTATAGGATGTGATTTAAACACAGAAAGGGACTGGACTCCTCTTCTGCAGCCCAGGATAGCTCCAGCATCAATTAAGATTTAGATGATGTTCTCAGGTCCGGGGAATGATTGCTGAGTGCCAGGAAAATAATGCGCAAGTGTCTGTGCATGCCCGGAGCCGGCTGGACGGCCATGCACGCGGCTGATGTTGCGTTGTCCAGCATCTGAGCTCTGTAGACGTCTTCCCCTCAAAGTCATTTTTGCGTCCCCCTGTCCTCGTATTCCTGCACCGTCTTCTTGTTTTTAAACCCCGCCATTTCCCTAAACGTTAAAGATGTATTTCATACACATTTGAAACAAGCTTTAAACAATATTTAAAAATGGAGAATATACTGCAGAATATTGATGCTTCCTTCAAAATGGCTATGGGGTATTTTCTCTGTCTATCCTCTTCCTGGGGTTGACTGCAACTGCCAACCTCGGCCTTGGAACATAGCCAGAAGTTTAGGGCCATAGAGTTTGATGTAATTCAGTCCCAGGAAGACTTAACTAAGTTTGATTTGGACCTAATCAAGAATGCTACTAAAACATGTGAAAAGGTGAATGACGGCTGTCACCTGAGAACAGAATAGGAGTTTTAAATCAAAGCAGTCTATCATCTTAGAAGTTAAATAGGATGGGACATTTGGGGCTGGCCCTGTAGCCTGTGGTTAATGAAGATGGATCCATATGGCCAACTGTGTTTGAATCCCAGTCCAGGCAGCTTGAAAAATACACCGGGTGTATGTGTGCATTCTCCAAATCCCAACAAGGTGGGGAGATGAAGGGATTGCAGCATGACCTCACCCCGTGGGGAAGTTTCTCCCTCTGTCTCTGTCTCTGGTGTGTGCATGTGTTCTCTGGTGATTAAAAAAAAAAGAAATGTCCATTAAGTGCTTTACTTCCCACCTCAGGCCCCTCCCTCCTGCCTGCCGTTGTCACCCCTATGCCCACACTGTCTCTAGTGTCCGCAGTTGCTCTCCCTGTTTTATATCTTCCAGTCTTTCGGTTTCTGCTATGAAGTGCAGATAAATATGTATTCTACTCATGCCTGGAAAGTCTATTTTGTATGCTGTAAAGATGTACAGCAATTAAATGTAAAAAGAAGAAGAAATAACAAACAAGAGGTGACACTTGACTGATGCTTCAGGGAAGGGAGATTATACTGAATATTCTAATAATTCTCTAGCTCTCGCAGAAGGACAGCCGGCACCGTTCTGAAGTCTTTCTGTGTATCACCTTGTTTACTGCATCTCGCGAGGGAGACGCTATGGTGGACTCCATGTGAGGCACTTGGAGCATTTGAGGAAACCGAGGCACGGAGCAGTAAATGCTATCACTCAAGGTGAAGCCTGAGGATTTAGTTCCAGAGCATATAGCTGCCCTTGCCTGGGGCCTCGTATTCTCAGAAGCCCTCGTGGTGTACTCAAGGAGTGATCTCAATGTTGGCTGCAAACTAGAATCATTTGGAAATGTGAAAAAAAAATGTGGTCTGGGCCTGCCCCCATCTTTCTTATTGGGCCCACTGCTGCATCTGGAGGTGTCTCCAGTATAGGATGAGGCTGGAGATTGCTGCTCTAAGCGCTGTGTTAAGGTTCAAGTGCATGAAAATGGACACTTGGATTTTGATTTCATTGGTCAGGGGAGAGCCTCAAACATTTCAGTTTTCAAAAGCTCTGCAGACTATTCTCGAGCACACATTGCTGCGGGTTAGAGAAACATAACAACATTGTAGGGCAACGCTGGATGGAAATAATTTTATATTCCATGTAAACGCTTAAAGACTCTTTAAGTAGTCTGTAGCTTAAAGGACCATGGTTTACACCAGTGGTTTAAATTTGATTCAAACCAAAGTTGCTTTTTAAAAAGATATTTTATTTTATCATATCCATAGGTGATATCACATGTCAACTAAAAAAATCGGCATAATGCCTAATGTGCAGGAATATAGGAAAAGACAACCTCCATCCCTCCCACTCTGCTCTCCGCTCAGTACCTCTGTGACCTCTGGCCACCAGGAAGTGCGTGGGGATTTCTACCCATCCAGGAACTCTGGCGGGTTCTGCAGTGGACACCAGCTGGGCACCTTCCAGTTCAGTTCTGCCACCTGCAGACAGTGTCAGCGTCCGCACTGAGGGCTCGCAGACGGTCTCCACAGCAGATGCCATTGCCAGCACGGGTTGTGACCTATGCTTCTCACTCAGGGCAACACATTAGGGTGCCATGACACCCCCTTGGGTTGACTTAATTTGCTAGAGAGGCTCCCAGAACTCAGAGAAACACTTGTAATAGCCTATTTATTTTAAAGAGTATTACTAAGGACAGAGAAGAACAGCCAAACGGAAAAGATGCACATGGCGAGGTAGGGGAGAAGGGGTGGGGCTGCACGCCATCTCTGAGTTTCCAGGCCGCCCTTCAGAAGTTGTCTAATCCTGGTCCTTTTTGGTTTTGATGGACGCATTACTACATAGGCACAGTTGATTGTACCACTGGGTGCTGGTGATGGACTATCAGCCCTCCTCCTTTTGCTGAAGGCTGGGTGTCAGGCTGAACATCCCAATCTTGCTTTGGTCTTGCTGGTGACCAGCCCCCAACCTGAAGCTATCTAGGGACTCCAGCCACCAGCCATCTCATCAGTGTATGAAAGACACTCCTTGGTGCAAAGAGTCTGGGAATTTTAGAAGCTACATCAGGGAAGGGGCACCAATAAAATAAATATTTCATAATATCACATGTTGGGTGTTGAAGAAAGAATAAAAAGTAATTTATAATATAATAATACAATTATCACTTCATTTTTATTTTTTTAAGCTTATTTTATTTATTGAGAAAGAGAGAGAAACAGCGCCCCAACAAGGCCTCATACCATGATCTACCCTCATCCTGTGCTGACCTGCATCACACATGTACCATGTATGTACCTGGTGTATCAGGGAGGCCCTGGGATGTGAACCGAGAGCTTCCCATGGGGTCCAACACCCCAGAGCCTTGCGTTACTGCTGCGCCACCTGTTGGCTCACCAGTTTTCATTTTCCATATGTAAGGGCATGGGCACAACCTCGTGAAAGGACTAATTAGGGCTCACAAAGACATCCTCTTGGGCATGGCACCAGGGGTATGTATGATCCAGGGTATCATGTTGGTGACAGCTCTGACTCTGTGTGTCATGAGTTTGTTTGTTTTTAGCTTTTTTTTTTTTTCCTGTAGTAGAGTGCTCTCTAAAGAGACATAGAGAACGAGAAAGAGAAATCACGCAGTCTCCAGTGAGATGACTATGCTGCAATCCCTTCTCTTCCAGTCTCCGTGGAATTTTGGGGGCATATGCACACACACCCAGCGTGGTTTTCAAGCTGTTGGGTCCAGGACTCGAATCACAGTCAGCCAGTGGGATCCAGTGCCTTAACCTTCATGCCACCTGCTGGCCTGTGTCATTAGTTTTTTTAAATGATGAGCACCCCTCAATAAAATTTTGAACATGAATTTTGTCTTTGAAATTTTCTCTTTGACATAAATAGTAGTTGTGTTCTTAGAAAATTCAGTACCCATATCCTTGGGTTCTGCATCAGCAAATTCAACCAATAGTGGATTGAAATACTAAAAAAAAAGGTAAAACAAAAACATAAGCTGTAGCTGTACAGAATTTTTCAAAAGAGTTCATTTTTTCCATGAGTAAGGACAGAGAGAGAGAGAGAGAGAGAGAGAGAGAGAAAACCTCTAACAGAATCTCAGAGCTATAAACTAGCCCCTACTTCAACCAGCCTCAGATCATGCATAGGCCTGGCATGTTCAGGGAAGGCTCCAGACGCACCCAGAACTTTCCATGTGGGTCGGCCTCACAGAGCACTGTGGTTTACTGCTGCACCACAAACGGGCCCCCTAGACTTCTTTTTCTTGTTAGTCCCTGCACAACATAGTGTAACAACTACTTATACCTCATTTACACAGTGTTATATGTGATTAGTAATTTAGAGAGTATTTAAAGTATATGGGAGGGTGAGTTTAGATTATATGCAGATACTGCACCACTTTATGTAAGGAACTTGAACAGCCATGGATTTCCGTATCCACGAAGATCCTGGAACCTGTGGCTACTGAGGGACAAGTGTATAACCCACGCTGCAAAAACACCTTCCAGTTCCATGTAAAAGGGGAGTTGAGTTTCAGGCTCAGGAAATTACATACAAAATTTTTACCTACATAACTGGTGATACATTGAAAAGTTGCACAAGATCATCTCTCGCCTTGTGGGATCTCTAGTATTCCTGGCCTCTCCCCACTAAGTGCAGCAGTACCCAATCCTCATGACTATTTTAACAAAGTTTCTACAGGTTTTCAAAGTGCTTCCTAGGGAGTAGTTTCCCTCCATCGAGAGCTATTGGTTTGAAATGACATTTCTCCAAAGAAAGTCAACATGAATACAAGTTGTATCAGCAAGCAAATGTCTGTTCTCCCAAACACACATAAAGAAGCAAGTTTACTGCAGAGGGGAGGCTTCTCAGGGAAGCCAGCCATCACCTGCACTCACATGAGGCTGTCCCACATGATGACACAGTAAGAGGGGACCTGAGAGGTCACTCTGCTACTTTGGCAATCTGGGATGCTAGTGACTCAGTTATGAGCACTAAAGCTGATGTTTGACCCGAGTGTGCTGAATCCAACAGTTTAGAATTAGATCTGCCCCAAAATACACATGATTGATTTCTGGAAGCTATGCTGGAAACTATGATTGGCTAAGGTAGAGTGAGCTGTGCTTTCCAATATCTCCATTAAGACAGACTTCTCCAGAGCCTGTGTATGTTGGGCCATTTTTAGACTTTACACTGAGCCAAATGTTTCCACTTCCTTTCATTCTCTTGTAACTGAGAAAATTGCTGCTTCTGGGGATGAAATGCTTTCCAATGACTTGGAATTGTGGTGGCAACTTGCAACTGATGAATCATGAGATGTTACCGTGGTCCACAAAGACCCACAGTGCACACCAAAAACAGGCATCAGGACACCCACCAGTGTGTTAGCAAAAGCACTTTGTCTTCCCATTTTGAACCCTCTCTGTTTTAAAGACAGAGACATTGTCTCGCTCCCTTCCCCGATGAGTTTCCTCTAAGACACATCCACACTGTGACACACAGGTGGGGTCATGTATATTTTTACAATGCTGCTTGCCACTGGGGAGGGTGATGCCCTAATTCTTGTTGTTCTCACATGTCCTGGTGAACACCTGGTGATATGGCTCTCATTTTGTGAAAGAGGTTAACAGGTAGTTACACAGGTCTCCTGCCCCAGCTCTCTTGGCATAACTATTGGCAGAAGAGAGCTGACACTATGGGTTCAAGAGACGTTTCCATTCACTGCATTGGATTGATTAATTTGGTTCCAAAGGAAGATTCTTGGGAAGTTCTGAACTGAGTTCTGGAAGCATTTTAGACAACCAGTGACTGAGTATAAATGATACTGGACTGGGCAGGAATGTTCATTCTGGAGGCCTAAAATTATGTCCATGCAACCCTCTGTAGGAGACAAAACTTGATGAATAGGGAAAGGGATTATTCAGTGAGGCCAACAGTGGGCAGAATGTAACTGGAGTCCACAACCACCTCCATCATCCTGGGTGGGATTCAAAAATTATACAGGGGAAGAGGTCAGTGTAAGGTATGTTTCAAAAAGAGCTCAGTAGTTTTGGGACAATCACTGCCTGGGAACACTTTTCCTTCTGGACATATAGTGAAGGATGACCAGTTTCAGTTCTCTGCAAGGGACTTGAAGATAAGCAATGACTGACAAAAGAGCAGAAGCCAATGAAGTCAGTCAAGAATACTCAGATCCTGGCTTAGAAGCTGGGTGTGGCTTTGTGATGTTTGAGCTGATAAAATCTTCTCAGCCAGGCCTCTGGTGGCATCTTTCCCCTCTCTCTCTTCATAACCAAGTACTTGCAAAGAATCAGCAAGATTATTGTTAACTTCCCTTGATTACGCATTAGGCTCCATCTGTTGTGAGGGAGGCAAAAGGTTAGGTTCTGTAAGACTCACCCTGAAGTGAAAGGTTAGAAGTTAAAGGCTGATTTTCCTAAGGCTTAATCTACAGCATTAAGATAGGCTAAGACTCAGTGCTGTATAGTCATTAGTGGTGCTCTCTGGCTGCTCCATTCAGAGCTAAAATTACAGAAAACACATTATGTGACTTTTGCCATGTCAGAACCACCAGTTAAAACATTTCATGAGTGTAATTGGTAAATATAATTACTGATATGAAATATACTAGTTTAACCACTCTACCATTAAAGGAAATCCTTGGACTGAAATTCTTGATTTTGGAAAACAGAATATGAATTTCAAAAGACAGTGTTTTGCCTTGTTGGAGAGACCACGTCAGGACCCAATAGGCCAGTGTTGAAATCTTGGTACTGCTGTTTCCAACTGAGCAGCCTAATGAGTTACTTACCTCTCTGAGTCTTAGGTTCTTTACTTGCAAGTGTGGTTAAAAATCTGTGCTTTGCCAAGTGGTGTTTTTCACATGGCTAACTAAGGGGTGAAGGATAGTGGTAGGAAACATAGTTAAGGACCAAGCTGTCAACAGTAAAGAATAACAAATGGGAAACTAGTTTATTATGTTCTATTTATGGTTAAATAAGTGAAATACTCATTTAGCTAGAATACTGTGTTTTTATAATTGCACCCCTCACAATAGAACATTTTAAATGCTCTAAATATACTTAGTTATTACAAAATTTTTATCTCACACTATAAAGTCAAGTTTGATCATTACTCAGGGTTTTACACTTTTGACGGTGTCAAAATTCAATAAGAACCAGTATTTTTTTTGGGGGAAATATCTCTTTGAGATGATTACAACCACTCACCAAAAAATACATGTATATTCATATGCCCACAAATGTTTGTATGTAATTTAAAGAGGTTCACAGACCACTGGATTACATGTGAGGACCTTCTGAGGGTCTAGAGATCCTATATTTGAGCTCTCAGAGTCCTGCTTATTAAGAGATAGCTTTTGCTTTTGAGGTTCTTGATTTTGATCATCATTACCAGGATTTAGTTGTGTTTTAAGCTCAAGCATATACAATAAATTGCTCATTAAGAGAGAGCAGAGATCATGGAAAAAATAAATCTGCTCCAAAATTATGTATTGTCTGTGTTTGTTCTCTGCAAATACTTAGTGAGGAAAGAGGGAACTACTTTAAAGAGGTGTTTATGATATTGGGCCTTAGTAATGAGCTGTGGTTTTGAGCACTCCCTGGGGCAACTCCTTTGTCTCATTGCTTGGAAAGATCCCTTCTAGTGTGGAGCCATTTGTGAAGGAGAGGAAGGAATGTGTTAGGGATAGAGATGAGATAGTAAACAATGTGACTTAACATTGGTGGTTTGTTGTTGTTATTGGATAGTTGCTCTTGAGAGGTATGAAAAAGGAAGGTATGTAAATCTGCTTGCTGCTCAGGAAGATTGTCAGATTTTCCCTGAATTGGCAATTCATCTGAAGCTCACTCCCTGGAAGTGTTCTTTGAATCATCACTTACCACCTTTGTCAATTGCTTTAACAGATCTGTACCTAAATGGGATTGGCCTCCATGGAGGAGGGTTTTGCTGACCTGAGTGATCAAAGTCATTATAGAAGTCAGGGCATTTAGGGGAAAGAAAGCCTGCAAGCCATTGTGGGCAAGGCTATGTGACTTCTCAGGCTTTGTTTTTATCATTGTAAAACTAAGCCTGAAGTTCAGCCATTTAATAATTCCATTCAACTAAACAAGCAGTCCTCAAGGGCTGTTATCTTCCAGGAAGATTCTAGCCTCTCAGATCACTTAACAAACATCATCGCTTCCCTGAGGGTCAGCACATGGGCCTTTGGGAATGGGATTGGGATTGTTCTCAGAGCAATCATGACAAGAAGACTCTGAAGGAAGAACTTGACCGGGGAGGTGGGGGATGCACTTTCCAGGCAAAGAAAGGAACCAAATTAGTGGTCCCTTGGTGGCTGTTGGTGAATGGAACATGCCTGGGCCTTGGGAAGTGGGGGCAGCAAGGGGGACCAGCATGGCTGGAGCGAGTTGGGAAAGGGGGTGATTCTCATGGGAGGTGGATGCAGTGCTATGGATGCCCAGACTGGTGAATGCTGCTTGGACTGGATTTCGGGCTCCATCCACCCCCAAGGTCATGAATAACCCCCTCAAACTTGAAAAGCTTAAGGTAGATGCAGAGTTGGGGTGGCCTGAGTTAGCCCCACAATTAACCTAAGAAGAAAAAATGGAAATCACATTTCCCTGGGCCATGGCAGCTTTGAGTTCAACAGGATGACCAAGTCCTTAGTGCTTATGAGTCTAGTTCTTGCAGCCCGACTACCCTAAACTCCCGCGTCTATACAAAGAGCTCTTCTATGTCTCACATCTTTGCAAATGACCATGACACTTTGGATCCCCAGAACATCCTTTTCTCTCCTTTACTGCTCCCAAAGCTCACTGACATCACTGAGCTCATACCATTGACCCTGGTTCCCCGTGCATGGGGGTCTCGGCTCCATGGTCAGCAGTCTGTCCTAGGGCAGTGCTGGGCGGCACAGGTTCCCTTGTGAGGGTTGCAGATTTTCAGCTGATGTTACCAGGGAGACTCAATCCATGGGGGTCTCCACCCGGAGTTGGCAGGGTTCTTGGCTTTATGCAAGAAAAGAATTCAAGAGGAAACCTTTGAGAGAGTGTGCAGGCAAGTTTAAGGAAAGTGTACAGATCAGATTCCTCCAACAGTGGAGCAGCCCCATGTGGGGAGATGGGTGAACAGTTTTGTTCCCTCCTCAGGTGAACAGGATCAGAGAGTTAGCTGGGACTAGCTCCCGCTGCCCTCTGCTTCCCTGACTGCAAGCCTTGAGAGGAAGGGGAGAACCGTTACCTGGAAGATCGAATAGAAAGGCTACTCCATAGGCAGGACAGCCCAAACTTACATAGCTCAGGTTAATGCCAGGCTAAGTAACGGGCAGTTTACTCATAACTTCTGTGGGAAGGGAGTGAATCATGGTCCCTTCCATTTTCTGGCTTTAAATGACAGTTCCAGTCATTGTCATGGTCATTGCAAACTGTCACGGTGTGCATGGGTATATCATTTAACATGCTAATGCAGTAAAATGAGGGTATAATGAATTTGAAGGAGAGGCAGTTGTCATTTCAGATACCATCTTGGTTCCAGCTGGTTCCAAATGGTCTCTCAGTCATCTCCTGTCCTGCTAGGTTTTATTATTTTATTATAGGTGTTAGAATATACCTTGCATCAGTCGTTTCCTATCTCGCTGGGACTCTTGCTCCAGAAGCCATTCAGAACAGAGGGTGCAGAGCCTGACTGATGGGGTCAGGAACCTAAAAATCTGCACTGAGTCCTTTTGCCATTACCTATTTGTGCAAAAGTAACTGCGGTTTTGCATTGCTGAAATTTGCCGTCGATATTGGATTTATCCTTAAATAAATGTGGTTATGTTATACATCATTTTAATGCGTATTTCTTGCTTCATGTTTTTTGTTAGTGAATTATTACTTGCTGTTTATTTTATATGTATTTTAGACTATGGAAATGATGCTAGACAAAAGCAAATTTGAGCAAGTTTTAAAGTTCAAGTTCAAAATGGATTGTGAAGTAGCAGCGACAACTCGCAACACCAACAATGCATTGGCCCAGGAATGGCTGACGAACATATGCGCAGTGGTGGTTTAAGAAGGTTTGCAAAGGAGACGGGAGCCTTGAAGATGAAGAGCGAAGTGGCCAGAGGTCTGAAGTGATAATGGTCAATTGAGAGCCATCATGGAAGCTGATCTTCTTACAACTACATGAGAAGTTGTCAGACAACTCAGCCCTGATCATTCTAAGGTTGCTTGGTATTTAGAGCAAACTGGAAAGTTGAAAACGCTCGATAAGTGGATACCTCATGAACTGACTGAAAATAAAAAAGAATAATTATTTTGAATGTTTTCTCTTATTCTATGTAACATTGACAAACTATTTTTTTTTTTTTTTAATTTGGAGAGGTTTTTGCTATAGGGCATGTGCGTGCGCCAGAAAGACAGAGAGAGACAGAGAGACAGAAAGTGAGAAATCCCCCCCCAAGGGGGATGGCCATACCACAATCCCTTTTCCTTCATTTTTCCTCTCGGGATCCTGGGCACGCACACACACGCGCCTGATGTGAGTTTAAGCTGCTGGGTCTGGGACTCGAACCACATGGGAGTCCAGAGAATAGTCATTATGCTAACTGCTGGTCCCAACAAACTATTTCTTGATCAGATTGTGATATGTAATGAAAAATGGATTTTACTCAACTGATGATAACAAGCTCAGACTGAGAAGAAGTGCCAAATCACTTCCCAAAGCGAAACTTGGACCAAAAATATGTCATGGTCACTGGTGGCATCTGAGTCACTATAGCTTTCTTTTCTTTTTTTAAAATTTTTTGATTATTATCGTAATCTTGTTTATATTACATAGAATCACTTTACAGCGTATTATATTTCTTGTTCCAGAAAGAATACCATTCATATCAGTCAATACAAAGAAATTAAAATCCCCATCATCCATTTCATCATCATCCTTTTCATTTTTTTCCAGATTATTATTATTACAATTATTTTTTTAAACATTCAGTCACTATGGAGCCGGTCAGCAGTTCCAGACACCAGGCGGACTGAGGCTGCAGGCCCGACCCTCCTGAAACTCCAAGCATCCCCACCGTTCTTCCTCCTTGGGCCCCAGGTTGGTTGCCTGGGACTTTAAGGCGAACCCCCACCCCTCCCCACCCGAAACCCAGATCGAGCCGGCCAGCAGTTCCGGACACCAGGCGGACTGAGGCTGCAGGCCTGACCAACCTGGTACTGTCATTCATTGTCTGATCCCTTTCCACTAGCCTTTGGACTGTTTGAATTTTGGTGATTTGAGTAGCGCGCGGCGAATGCGTGCCGCGCGATTTTCTTTTTCCATTTTGCTTTTCTTTGCTCTTGGGGTGTTGCTTATTTGGTCAGTTGAAGGCTCACCACTCCTTAGATACAGTGAGGACTTTGGACCTTCCAGGGCTAGTGGCAACAGTTAATGGTAATTGTGAGTTACAGGTAGGCCAACCATAAGATAAATCATCAATCTTCTAAGCCTGTACAACTTTTCAGAATCAGAGATACCTTAAATAAGTTAGCAAGAAACATATAGATTACCTGATGACTAAGAACAATCGCAGAGGCTCAAGAAATATGAGCAACCAACAAAAGGCCTCTCCGTCAAGGGAAATCATCAAG
>NW_006159840.1:313012-316878 GCF_000334495.1 Tupaia belangeri chinensis | reverse complement strand
GGAGGACATAAAAGCAGTGAAGGTACTTAATGAGAATAGGACAGTGTGGAATGGGGTAAGTGAAGAGAAGAGGATAGAGAAAGATAGCAAGTGAACAATAGAGAGGCAGGACGTTAGTGAGAAACAGATAGGGCTTATTAACTGTTGATGATGACATGTATAGTATTCTCAACTGGATTGGTCTGAGAAGTATTTCATGATGGACAAAGTATTTTTACAAGCAAAATGAGAAATAGCAATTGACTGTTTTAAAAACTAATTAGAATAACAAAAATAATGATTGGGGAAAACAGAAAAGATATTGAATGTTGAAGTGGGGAGATTAATGTCTCTGTACTGACGGACATGCATGGCATTCCCTTTTGAAAAAACAATGTAATACACTGTAAAGTTATATGTAATCCAATGTAATATAAAGAAGATTATGATGATGATAATAAAAAAATAAAATAAAATAAAAAAACAAAACAAAAAAAACCCATTCAATCACTATTTGTCATTTTGCTTGTAAAAAGACTTTACCCAACATGAAATACTTCTCAGATCTGTTCAGTTGCCACATCATCAACAGGTAATGACCCATATCTGAGTCCCACTAATGTCCTGCCTCTCTATTTGTTCTCTTACTTTCCTTCTCCATACTCTTCTCTTCTCCTGCCCCGTTCCACACTCTTATTATTGCTAACTATTTTCACTGATTTTATGCCCTCCAGTTTTTCTATTTCTACCATAAAGTGTGGGTAGTCGATATATATTAAGTCGATACATACAATATCTTTCTTTCATAGCCTGGCTTACTTGACTCAGCAATAGCTCCTCCATATTCGACCACTTTCTATCAAATTCCAGGGTCCTGTTGTTTTTTACGACTGAGCAGTATTTCACAGAGTGTATGTGCCACACTTTTTCAATCCATTCATCTGTTTGTGGGCATTTGGGTTGGTTCCATGTCTTAGCGATGGTAAATAAAGCTTTTAAACATTGATGTACAAGTGCTTTTCCGACTGAGTGTTCTCCTGTCCTTTGGGTAGATACCTGGAAGTGGGATTACTAGATTAAATGGTAGTTCTATTTGTAGATCTTTGAGGAACCTCACTATAGCTTTCTGAATCCCGTGAAATCATCACATCTGAGAATTGTGCTCAGCGAATCAGTGAGATGCACTGAAAACTGCAACGCCTGCAATGGCATTGATCAACAGAAAGGGCCTAGTTCGTTCTCCACGACAACCCAGCTGTAGGTTGTGTAACCAACACTGCCGAAGTTGAACGAATTGGGCTACGAAGTTTTGCCTTATCCGTGATATTCACCTGACCCCTCACCAACCGACTACCACTTCTTCAAGCATTGCAACAGCGTTTTGCAGGGAAAATATTTCATAACTGGCAGGGTGCAGATGACACTTTCCAAGAGTTCATTAAATCCTGAAGCATGGATTTCTATGCTATATGAATAAACTTATCTTTCATTGGCAAAAATATGTTGTTTTAATGGCTCCTATTCTGATTAATAAAAATATATTTGAACCTAGTTATCATGATTTAAAATACACACTCTGAAATCACAATTGCTTTTGCACCAACTTAATATTAGCTTAGCAATGAATGAACTGTGCTATGTTGAGTTACTTACCTAATATCCTCAGCATATAAAATGGGAATCAAATAGGGTCTTGTCCTTTCTTATACTGCTTAGTGTAATGTTTGGAACTTTATAATAATATACGTACACACTTAATTCATTACAGAGCAACTGCACTTATCAGAGAGAGAGAGAGAGAGAGAGGAAGTAGCTCCGCAGTGCGGATGGCAACACTGCAAACTCTTCTCTTCCTTTTTCTCAGGGCTTTGGACATGTGCACATATGCACACACATGTGCCTGGTATGTTTTTTGAGCTGCCTGGTTGGGACTTGAACAACACTGCTGGCCATGTGGGATCCAATAACTTTACCACACCACCAGGTAACCTGATAAATATATGTTTAAAAACTTCTGAATTTTCTGGGAGCTGAAATATTTTCTGAATTATTTTCTCATTGGTCCTTTGAAAAATAGATGCGACGTTGGGAACCAGCAGTTAGCATAATGGCTATGTCGCTGGACTCCCACGTAGTCGACCACGGTTCGTGTCTCAGACCCGGTGGCTTAAAACTCACGCCGGGCGCGTGTGCGTGCGTGCCCAAGATCCCGAGAGGAGAATGGAGGAGAAGGGATTGCGGCGTGACCATCCCCCCTGGGGGGGTGATTTCTCGCTTTCTGTCTCTATGTCTCTCTCTGTCTGTCTGGCAAGCGCACGCACCCTACAGTGAAAATCTCTCCAAAAAAAAAAAAATAGATGCGACGTGTAAATTGGCACAATGTTTCTATAAAATGGTTGGTGATGCATATTAAGAGATTTAAAAAGATTTTATCTCATTATATAGGGATAAAACTTTGGAAATTTCCACAACTGTGAACAAAGATGTATATGCAACATTGATCACATATCTTCAATAATAGCAAAAAAATAAAAAGGATGGCAATATATTCAAAGGTAGACTATGACACAGCCAATAAAATAATGTTTACAAAGAGTCTTAAATGACGTGAGAAAACCCTTGTGACAGAGCTTTAACTGGAAAATTCAGCATGTGTGTGTATATATATATTTTATACACTCATGAAGTGCTATACTTGAATTAATAATAAAACGATAATCTGCTATAGATAAAAACTGCAAAAGAGATATAGAAAAGGGATTAGCAGCGGTTATCTCTGGGGTTGGACTACAGCTGTTTTTAGTTTCTTCTTTGACCTTTCCTAAGTCTCTAAAATGAACTTGAATTAATTTTTTGAGAAGGAAAATAGCCATTTGTTTTTAAATAGTGTGGTAAGTATACACATACTTATCAGACCACGTGTCTGGAATTTTATTTGGAAAATATGGTTACAGTAAATATAGGTCAACTACTTTCCAAGATTTTTTTTAATTGGAAACTTAAAAAAAAATCTTCAAAATAAATTATTTCCTGGGCCGAAGGGAAAATAAGATTTTAAAGGAGGTGGGATAATGCTTTCAACATTCCCAGAGACAAAATAACTCTCTCTTCCTGGCTTTTGGGATGGTATTAGGGTGGGGTTCCTTCTGTCTCTTTTTTGAGAAATAGCTCAGAAGCTTGGAGGGACAAACGTTCGCCTGACTTTACCATTACGTTTGCGTGAGCAGTCAGAAATGCGAACGGAAATTGGTTTTATCTGGGAGTGACAGCCCTTGGCAGGCAAAACTCAAACAGGCAACCAGGTCTCAAATCGTGTCTTTTATTTTTAGAGAGCCCTAAATAAAAACATCCCAACATAGAAGTGACATCAAAGTGGCACAGCACAGTGCTTCTCCAACTTTCATGCCACCAGACTCCCGCGATGGTCTTATCAGGATGCAGATTCACTGCAGGAGGCATAGGTGGGACATAAGAGGCAGGGCTTCTGCTGGGCTCCCACGCGGTACTGAAGCTGCTGGATGATAGCACACTCTGCACCGCAAAGTTACAGAGCTGCAGAAAGGCTTTGCAGATTTCCCAGGAAGAGACGAGGTGCAAGCTGGGACGCCGCCTCGCCCGTTCATTCAGCGCATCACAGCGCACTACGGGCCATGCATGGTGCAGTAGCTCTGGACTCTCACTGTACACCAGAGAGCCACCCAGCATGTCCTCTGAAAACACAGGGACACACCTGGGCTCCAGTTTAGGAGGTTTTGGTCTGTGGTCCCGGTATCCCTTTCTCACATGCGCCGCAGGTGATTCTGGTGCTCATCTCTGGGGGGGGGGCGGGGGGGGCTATCTCCTCCTTGTCCACCTGGGCTAGGGAGCCTCAGTGAGGGGGTTTTCTG
>NW_006159840.1:301281-312021 GCF_000334495.1 Tupaia belangeri chinensis | reverse complement strand
GGGGGGCGGGGGGTGCTATCTCCTCCTTGTCCACCTGGGCTAGGGAGCCTCAGTGAGGGGTCTTTCTGTGCTTCTTGGCCGCCTCAGTGCCCTCCCCTCATCTCAGGAGACCCACTTACTTGAAATGGTTCTATAAGAATCTTCTAGAGGGTCCTGGCCAACTTTCCCATCCATACCACCTCATGGATCTTTCCCAGGCTCACTCCTGTTCAACCCAACTAGTGCCAGTGGAAACAATGTGTAGTTTAATGTGGGATCTGGTGTTTTGGTGCCACCATGTCAACACTCAGGAAGCTCATGGAAGATTTAGGAAACATCTCAGCTGGAGACACCCGAAACAGTGTCTAATAAGAAACCCTTGAAGATTCCAAATTAGACTTTCTTTTAGAGATAGAAGTTGATAAATGTTAAAAATCTAATGCCTCACTCTATTCATTAGTAAAATGAAAATATCTGAGAAGCAATAATTAATGACCATGTACAAGAAAATGTTTTAGATCCCCAAAGGGTAATTTCTCTGAGCTCCATTGAAATATAGATCTAAAAAACTTAACAAAACCCAAATTGTCAATGAACTTTGGTGGCAGAGAAGCTAAAAAAGGAGAAATGTTCAGTTCCTCATTTATGAAACATATAGTATAAAAATTAGAATTGCAGGGCCAGCAGGTGGCATAGTGGTTAAGGCACTGGATTCCCATATGGTTGACCATCGTTTGAGTCCTGGACCTAATGACTTGAAACTCAAACTAGACACGTGTGTGTGTGTGGTGTGTGTGTGTGTGTGTGTGTGTGTGCCTAAAATCCCAAAAGGAGAATGGAGGAGAAAGGATTGTGGTGTGGCCATCTCCCTGGGGGAGGGGTGATTTCTCACTTTCTGTCTGTCTCTGTCTAACTCTCCAGTGAGTGCACACATGCTTTATAGCAAAAATCTCTTAAAAAATTAGAATTACAAAACTATAGAAAATATTTATGGATTAGAGCCAAATCAGAATAAGAGTGCTCAAAATGAGTATAAATTAATTTATTAATTTTTAGTATTGTAAACCACATGGCATTCAATCTTAATCATTTGGTAAGTTTATTTATTTACTTCTTGAGTGAGTGAGGGAGAAGCCCCCACCAGGGTCTTCACACTACAGTCACCCACCCCCGAATCTCACACTGTCATGATCACAGGCATGTGACAGTGCCAGGCATGTCCAGGGAGACCACAGGAGGCGAACCTAGAATCTTCCCACATGGCTTCAGTGTTGCATTATTGTCATGCCACTGTAGCTGGCTGTAACCAGTTTTAAAATCCAGTTCAATAGTATAAAGTTTAATCATGTGACTGTACAACTAATCCCCAGAATATTCTCATTTTACAAAACTAAAGCCCTAGCCTATTAAACACCCTCCTCCCAAGCCTCCATTCCACCCTCCATTTCTCCAGCTTTGGCTGCTTTAGATACTGCATACAAGTGGAATCACAGGATGACTTTATAACTTTATTATGAAATCAGTTCATTTATTTAATTTCTTCTTTAGTTTTTGCTACATGGCATGCATGCTTGAGAGAGAGAGAGCACCCCCGGGGAGATGGCCATGTCACAATCTCTTCTTCTCCCCTCTCCTTTCAGGATTTTGGGCACTCATGCGTACCTGCCTGGCATGTTTTTTCAAGACGCCAGGTCTGGTCTTGGAACACGCAGTTGGTCATGTGGGATCCAGCCCCCTTAACCTCTGTGCCACATACTTTCAGAAATAGACTTTAGACTGGCAAGGATTAGTTAATAGATACCTAAAAACTCTTACGAAGATGTCTTCAGTAACGTGCTGGCCATCTTGGGGGCAGGGGAGTGTCTGCAACAAGAACGAAATCAGGTTGGTGGACTTAACCACGGGTCTGTTCAGCAAGGAGGACCTACCAGGTGGGCATGCGTGGCAGGTGGCAGGAGCCAAGATTCCACTTGGTTTGTAAGAAGAAGAGCCCGACAGGGACCTCAGTCTGAAACAGATGGAAAAGTACGGAAAAACAAATTAACAAACAAAACACAGACTTTGGGGTTGTTTTAATAATTGCAAACAAGTGGGTCCCAACCCAGAGTGATTCTTTTTTTTTTTTTTTTTTTGAGAGGTTTCGCTATAGGGAACGTGCACTCGCCAGACAGACAGAGAGAGACATAGAGACAGAAAGTGAGAAATCACCCCCCAGGGGGGATGGTCATGCCACAATCCCTTCTCCTCCATTCTCCTCTCAGGATCTTGGGCACACATGCACACGTGCCCAGCGTGAGTTTTAAGTCACCGGGTCTGGGACACGAACCACGGTCGACTACGTGGGAATCCAGCCACATAGCCATTACGCTAACTGCTGGTTCCCACCAACCCAGAGTGATTCTTCATTTGACACTTCGATCACTTGAAGGTCACCTCAAGGCCAGGTGGACCAGTGCATCACAGACCTACCCCCTAGTTTGAGAGAAGTGGCATCCACCTGGATGTGTGGAGACGTGTCCACACAAGGTACCTGCTCTGGTACTGCAATCTGTGTTGTCGCCTTGTCTCCACGAGACCTGCCTTCTAGGTCGGGAGGAGGAGGAGGTAGGTGCAGAGAGCTTGCGCCTGTGACCCTGCCTGCTCTCCACTCCTCCCTCCTGTACCCCTCAACCTGTGTGCTTCTCTATCTGTATGATGCTGTTACTGAATTTTCTCATAGAGATCGGTTATGTCACAAGAAAACCTCATTTATAAATTCCTGAGTTCTCCTGATCAGAGAATTCACCTTCCTTTGGGCGTGAAGTTGCAATGTTCGAGCTGCTTGGACTTTGAGCTGCAGAGAGGCACAGTGAGACTATTCCCAGCTGTGTCTTGTAGTCAGCAGCACAGGGCAGGGGACAGGCCTAGGGCTTGGAGCCCTCGGTGCTGAGAGGGGAGGACAGGAAGCTTTACTTGGGGCCCATGCTCCCAGTCAACAAACCACTGAGGTTTAAGTCCTCACGGTCTCTCTGCCACTTCTTGCTTGAGTAAAGTGCTGGGATTCCAGGAGTTCTGAACACGAGGAAAATGCTTCTTGGTAAAGTACGCCCCTCTGGCGTGGCCGGGGCCCAGGTGTCAGGGCCCACCTCTGGAGGTCGCTGTGTGAAGCCTGGGAGATTTGACAAGACAAAGAGATGTTGCATGGAGGGTAGAAATATGCAAAAATGGACCAGGAGGGGGAATCGGATTGGAAGTCTAGAACAAACAATTGTACATTGTGGAAAATGGGAAAGGCGCAAAATGCGAAGGGACAGAAAAAGACCAAGATGCTCCTGAATTTCATTCAGACTGTGCTCATTCTTCCCAATGTCATAAAAGGCACATGCTTGAGCTCAGCTTTGAGCAGTTTAAAGTTTAATTAAACATGAACCCCCGTCTGCTCTGCCCTGTGGAGCTCCTACCAGGACTCAAAGAAGTAAAAGGGAAAGAACACAGCTTTCCTTTCTGTGCACAGAGCACGCCCGCAAACGTGGTGAACGTCCCTAAACCCGCCGGGCCTCTGGAAGGAGTGTGGCAAGCACCAGTCTCACAAAGTGACACAGTTCAAAAAGGGCAAGGATTCTCCGTGTGCTCAGGGAGGGCTGCGTTGTGACAGGAAGCAGAGTGGCTATGGTGGACAGACTAAGCCTATTTCCGGAAGAAGGCAAAAACCACAAAGAAGATTGTGCTGAGGCTTGAACGTGTTGAGCCCACCTGCAGATCTGAGAGCATGCTGGCTAGTAAGAGGTGGGAACGTTTTGAACCGGGAGGAGATAAGACGAGAAAGGGTCACGGGATCCAGTTCTATGCTCATCTTTTCTGTTACGAAGATGACAAAATCTTGAGGTGAATGTTCACCTCGTTTGATGACAGCTGGTCTTGTTTGAACCCTGATTCCAGCATTTTAACTGTAAAAAGACAGCTTTGAGAAAATTGGGGACACCTGCATATCAAGTGGATATAAACTGGGTAACAAAGAATCCTTGGTCATTCGCTAGGCACGACACTGTTGTGATCATGTAAAAAAAGTGCTAACTTTTCTGAATATAGCTCAGAGATGCCTTGTGAGCCATATTCACCACAATGACATGAGATCTGAGATTTGCTTTATAATAGTCCAGAAAAGCGTGCATACGTGTGTGTGTGAGAACACGCACAAAGAAAGATTGGCAAAATACTGAAATAATCATCAAAACTGGATAACCCATAAACGAAAGCTCACTATCATATTTTCTCTCGTCTTGCCTGGGTTTAGAATGTTCCGTAATGAAAGCAGTACGTTTTCTTCCGCGAAGTCCGTGTTGATTTCGTCTCACAACGTGTCAGCTCCAAGAACGGCTGGACAGGAGCACCTCTCTGCATTCCGGTGCCTCGACTGACTACATGCTGCGCGCTGTAACAGATCCGGGGTGGGCATTTGAGAGGGAGTGCCACGGGGCACATTCTGTGCAGACAGCCCAGGAAGGTAGAGGCCTTTTTCTCTATCCCGCCCATGAACACAATTTGGAAGATTAATACATGATACATTCTTCCCAGAGGTCCTGATTTTATTAGCAGCATAAACATTCAACCCTGGTGGGCCAGGCTGCCTCCCTGTCTTGGGTCAATCACATGTAATTCCTAGACTCACTTTGCATCATTCAACTGGGGATAGACAGACAGAGGTGGGCAGGCCAGACTGTGCCTGGGCAACACCATGCTGGGAAGAGAATAGCTTCTTCCATTTCCAAAGGCCTCAGAAGGGGGACGACCATCCTGCGGGTAGAAGCTGAGGTTTCTAGCAGAGGTGTTTCATGTCCCTCTGGTCTCACCCTGTGGCCTCTTGCTTGTCTGAGCCAAGAGAAAAACACCTCCTTGATCTCTGATCTTTAGAGTTTATTCTTAAAGGCTGCTTTTGACTCTTTTCTTTTCCAGCTCTGAAAACTGTCATCCCTCTTTGCTACCTTTACGGTTTCATCTGCATTATTGGCATCTCTTTTTGGTTCAGAGTCCAGACAGATGGATCCAGTGAACACGGAGACTAGAGGCTTCAGTTCCAGGGCCTAGTAATTTATTTCTATGAATAATGACTCCAAGAGTATTTTTAAAACATGCAAGCTTCTAGACAAGCAGGCACGATTAATATCAATACCTGCTACAAAGGCTCCAATTCATGGCCAGGCAGATTCGTATTTCGTTCTTGCTTTCAGGCTGAGGAGTTATAGAGGGATAAATCATAGCCCTTCCAAGTTAGCAGGAGCATTAGGGGATATTTATTCTAGGAGTATAACCGGTGCCCAAGCCCATCCACACAGCAAATAGAATCAAGGAGTTAAGTCACGATCATAAAACAGTTTCATAGTTCGAGCGTCTTTTCGAGGTGAAAAGGTGGTGCTTAGCTGAGGGTACCTACAGTGAACACTAAGTGATCCTGACACAGATAAAGGGGGCAGGTTTAGGGATCAAGGTGCCCCAATTTAGTATAGATCGCAGCTAAAGGGAAGGAGTATTTTTCAATTCTTTGTGTCCTAGTGCTTTTTTCTTGGTCGATCGTTGGATGCACAGAGTCACTCGGCCCTTTCTCAGGACTTTAAAGCCTGCCGTTTGCCCATAAAAAATAATGGCTCTGTCACTTCTTGTTGAATAAATTTAAAACTTTTACAACCCCCTGGCAATAGCAATGTAATGGGCCAAAAAGCTGGTGGAAATGGATAGGTTTTTAAGCGAGTGTTTTATAAACATTATTAAATCACTTATCTGATAAGTTAATCCAGTAACTTAAACCACATTTTTCTTAAGTATATATTAGAATATCTAGAAGGCAGAAATGTATACAAGTACTAAATTATTAAATAACTTTTTTTTTTTTTGCTATTGGTTAAGAAATCAGCCAGCTGTTTTGAAATAGATATTTGTCTAAGAAAATTAATTGGGCCATCTGCTAAATGAAAACTTTCCTTCACACTTACTCTGACGCTACTTTCTTCATAGTTACTGGCCTTGCTTTCTTGTTTCAGGCACTCTCTAATAATAGAGACACTTACTAGAAACCAAACCAGGTAGAAGTGAGGCCAGCTGAGTGTTTTCCATAAAGATTTATGTACAAACAAACAAACTAATAGAATCATTGGAGATGCAAATGTCCATAGATTAATAAATCGATAAATTCATATGTCTGTCTGGGTATATGCCTGGCCCTTAGGTCAGATTTAAGAGGGTGAAATGTAGCCCTATTGCTGTTTTTCTCTCCTCTGCTTCCTGTTACCAGGTGACCATGAATTAAACAGACATCAAATAAATGCCAAAGGGCTGAGGCTCAAAGATGAAGCAGAGTGAGTGCCCAGTGATAGCACAAGAAGCCCCTCAGGGAATAGGTTCATTAGAGGAGAAATCCCTTTACAAGTAGCAGTCCCGAGAGGCCCACAGGGGAGGCAGGCACTGTACTGGATTTTCAAGTGAGGATTTCACTTAAGAGACCAGAAATGGGGGCCAGCCCCTTAGTGCAGCAGTTAAGCACTGTGCATAGGGAGCCAGATTCCACATGGCCAAATGTGCTTTGAATCCAGGCCTTGGCAGCTTGAAAAACACACTGGGCATGCATGCATGTGTGCCCCACATCCTGATGGAAAGGAGGAAAAAGAATTGTGGTGTGACCATGCTCCACTGGAGTTGGGTGTTTGGACTTCATTGCATGGGTAAAGAACAGAAGTGGGAGGGACTGGAGGGGGTAGAGTCCCAGTTAAAAAGCTCTGCAGCTGAGCAGCAATGTCTGTGTGAGGTGCTGGTGCCTAGAGATTAAGACAGAAAGCATGAGAAAGAAAGGATGGAAACAGAAGATGTTTGGGAAAAAAATAAAGAGAGTTGACAGTCTTCGCAAACATGGCAGTTTTAATATCTCTTTCTGGTGAGCACATGCACCCTCTGACAAATTAAAAAAAATAAAAGAAGCGAGAGAAAAAAAGGAAGAAGATCTGGGATTGAAATCCAGGTCCCCAAGGGTAGAAAATGTTATCAAAGGTCATCTCACCTGTGCACACAAATATGTTTGTTTATTCACTCTGTCATTCATTCGTTTGCTCTTCATTCATTCACTGTTTAGTTCATTCATTCATCCCTTAGTCCATCTACTCATTCATTCCTTCTGTCCTTCTAGAATTCCTGCTCAGTGTTAAGTGCCATAATGCTGTTGCTAAAAGGGACAAGACACAATCCTGTCCCCATAGAGCTCACTCTGCAAGTTCCCATCTTGACTCTCACAGACTTCTCTCTTAACTGCTGCCTCAGTTCTCTTTTCTGTAGATTTCAACTGCCAAGGCCAGACGTGGCATAAAATGTTTCAGGTTTGCTGTGAATTAAAGACCTATGGGAAGGAACATGGAATTATATTTTCTGATAATCTAAAACGTTAGTTTCTTTTAAATTAAAAACAGCTAGAAAGGACATTTGCCAGGACAGAAAGAGGTGGTTTTCCAGACAGCAATGCTATCTGAGTTGGACTTCTAAGTGCAGCCTGGAGGTATCACCATCCTGGGACCGTCTGTGGAGGCCCCCTGCCATTGGGCTGAGTCCAGAGCTTCCTCACCAGGCAGGTGCAGCCCTGCTCATCTCATCTGCTCGGAGGCACTGAGAGGGGCTGGGAGCTACTGAGTCCCACAGGGTGAGTTTGTCTGTGAAAAATTTTCCGAGTTTGGAATCCTATCGTTGTTTCTGTGCTTGTTTTCACACATGGATCTTCTCTTTGTGCATCTGGTCAATAGTTTATTCCCAAGAATGTGAAGTCATTGTTGGCCAGAAAACCTCAGCCCTTGGAATTTGGTCTTTAACTCTTGCAGGAGTGTCTGATTGTCTGGATTTCTTATGTCCTCAGTGTCCTCGAAGCCCACCTGCAAGCAGGCAGGTGTTGGAGACAGGACTATGGGTGGACCTGGGCACACAAGAAAGGACTCTTCCAGAATTTTCTGCCATGGTGTTAAGATTTGTAAAGTTATTTGTCTTTTGTGTTGGCAGAGGTGCCTACAGAGTGTTTATTCCTGCCTTTTAAACTTATTTTTCCCATTCCCATGATTAGTCACTGCCATCTGAAAAGGTGCAGGGTTCTTTCCATTTGAATAGAATAACTGTTTGAAGGGCTTTTGGAAGACCCCAGTCCCTTCCTGTGGCTCTTGCCAGGAGCAGGGCTGTATCACATTGAAGTCTAGATGGGTAGCCCCTTGGAGTTTGGCTTCCCAGAATGCAGCAACAGCCTCCTCCTGCTGCACATGGGGGATAGGAGATGATCACCCTGCTCCACCCTGGCCATACCCTGGGCAGCATGGCATGCTCCTTAAACATAACCCTCATTTATTTTTTGTTGTTTTGTCTGTTTGTTTAATTTGCTATAGGACACATGTGCTCACTGGAGAGGGACAGAGAGTGAGAAATAGAGAAAGAGAGAGGGAAAGTGAGAAAGCATCCCCAGGGAGGTGGCCATTGTGCAATTCTGTCTCCTTCATTCTTGGACACACAAGCACATGCACATGGAATGTTTATCAAACCATTGGCCTGGGACTTGAACTGCACAGTGAGCCATGTGGGATTCAGACAATTTATCACCATGCCACTGGCTGACCCTAACCCTCATTTGTTTATCACCGGAAAGGAGCGCTTGGCTGTGGAGGGGGTGCCTCCTTGTCTTTTTGTGTATGACTGACTTTCAGTCCCTTTGTACTAACCCCTCAGCATGGGAAAGACATGTGCTCTTGCCCACCATTGGTTGATCCTCAGATGCCTCTTCGTGAGGGTTGGAATGAGGGGAGTAGTTTAGATGATCTAGAACTATGTAACAAACCACCACATGGCCTGGTGGCATAATACAGCAGGCATTATATTGTGCTTGTGGATTCCAGGGACAGGAAGTTAAATATGGCATACTAAGGATAGCTACTCTTCACTCCACAAGGTCTGGGGTCTCAGCTGGGAAGACAAAGATGTCTAATTTGACTCCAAAGACTGGGACTGGCATCACCGGAAGCTTCTGTACTGACATGTCTGACACCTGGGAGGGAATGACAGTGGCTCGAATGCAGGCAGATTTCAGACCCAAGACTGAATATTTTGGTCTTTTATACCAAGCCTTGAGGTCACTGAGCATCACTTCCATCACTGCATGTCAAAGCAGTCAGAGACACCTTCAAGTCCAGAAGGAGAGGGCCTCACCTTCATTGTAAAGAGGACCAAAACATCTGAGCTCATACTTTAAAAGTGCCACAGGCCCGATCAGAATGAACATGCTCCTTTGGCATCAGAGACAGAGTAGGTGTGAGTTAGGTTTAAAGACAGAAGTCTGACTGCTTTTTCCTATTTCCAAAATCCCTTCCAGAGGGCTTGGGGTGAATCACCCCCACAAACATAACAGACCATTTTGATTTGAAAATAACAGGACTCTTTCTACATCCTGTCCTTGGGACAATATCTTATGACTTATATGAGCCTCCTTATCTCTGGCAAAGTACATCATTACTGATCCTTTTCCAAAACACAGAAAACTCACCTATAACCTACAAGCCCCCACTTCTAGATGTCCCACCATATTGGGCCAGACCAATGGGAAAACTCCACTAAATTCTAAACCTTGTCTCTTACTTTGAAAATCAAATAAAAGGAAACCCTGTATCTGATCACCCCAAGAAAGGCACATTCACCTTGTCCAGAAATCAACCACATTAATTATTATTATTATTATTATTATTATTATATGCTGGTCCCCCATTTTAATTTATTATTATTATTATTTATTTCAAATTCTTTTATACATGCAATCACATTTAGCTTACAACGTGAATATTCCAACATGTGTACATTTCTCACCTGTCCAGTTGACAATATTATAAAGTTATCTTCAACAGATAATAACCCATTTCTTTGTCCCATAAATGGTTTGCCTCTCTATTTTTCTCCTTAATGTCCTTCCTTCCTCAGACTCTAGTCCTTCACCCACCCTCTTCCCACACTGTATCTGGTATTCACAACCATTTGCTATGTTTCTATATCCTTTAGTCATTCAGTTTTGGTCATAGAGTGTGGACACTTGGTGTATATTAAGTGGAGACCTACAATGTCTCTCCTTCATAGCCTGGCTTGCTTCACTCAGCAATAAATCTTCCATATTCATCCACTTTCTGTCAAAAGCCAGGGTATTGTTGTTTTTTATGACTGAGTAGTATTCCATAGAGTATATGTGCCACAGTTAATTCAATCCATTCATCTGTTTATGGACATTTGGGTTGGCTCCATGTCTTAGCAATTGTGAATAATGCCACAATAAACATGGATGTGCAAGCACTTTTCTGATTAAGAATTCTTCTGTCCTTTAGGTAGATGCCAAGGAGTGGGATTGCTGGATCATATAGTAGTTCTATTTATAGATCTTTTTTTTTTGTTTTGGAGAGGTTTTCGCTACAGGGCGCGTGCACTTGCCAGACAGACAGAGAGAGACATAGAGACAGAAAGCGAGAAATCACCCCCCAGGGGGGACGGTCACGCCACAATCACTTCTCCTCCATTCTCCTCTTGGGATCTTGGGCACGCACGCACACGCGCCCGGCGTGAGTTTTAAGCCACTGGGTCCAGAACACGAACCGCGGTCGACTACATGGGAGTCCAGCGACATAGCCATTACGCTAACTGCTGGTTCCCTATTTATAGATCTTTGAGGACCCTCCATATTGTTCTCCACAGTGGCTGGACCAATTTACATTCCCACCAGTAGTGTAAGAGAGTTCCCCT
>NW_006159840.1:289450-301104 GCF_000334495.1 Tupaia belangeri chinensis | reverse complement strand
TCTGATGTAATCACACTTGTCTATTTTGGGGCTTATCGACTGTGCTTTGGGGGTCTTATTTGAGTTTAAGCCACCAGGTCTGGGACTCGAACTGTCAACTACATGGGAGTCCAGCGACATAGCCATTAGGCTAACTGCTGGTCCCTTTATTTATTTTTTCAGCTCCTCATAGTTTTCCTTGTGAAGGTCTTTAACTTCTTTGGTTACATTTATTCCAAGGTATCTTATACTTTTTGTGGCTGTCGTAAATTGAATTACTTTCTTCAGTTCTATCTCCGTGTGCCTGCTGTTTGTATACAGAAATGCTATATATTTCTGTGTGTTGATTTTGTATCCTGCAACTTTACTGTATTCATGTATTACTTCCAGGAATTTTTTCATGGATACCATTGGGTCTTCTATGTATACAATCATGTTATCTACAAATGGAGAGTTTTACCTCTTCTTTTCCTATTTGAGTGCCTTTTATTCTATTATCTTTTCTGCTTGCGTTGGTGAGGACTTCCAGTACTATGTTGAAAAGGAGTGGAGAAAGTGGGCATCCTTGTCTTGTTCCCGGTTTTAGTGTAAAAGCTTTCAGTTTTTCTCCATTCAGGATGATGTTTGCTATGGGTTTTTCATAGATAGCTTTTATTGTGTTGAGAAATGACCCTTCTATGTCATTTTGCTGAGAGTCTTGATCATGAAGAGATGTTGTGTCTTATCAAATGCCTTTTCTGCATCAATTGATATGATCATATGTTTTTTATTATTCTTTCTGTTAATATGGTGTATTACATTTATGGTTTTGCGTATGTTGAACCAACCTTGCATCTCTGGAATAAAGCCTACCTGGTCATGATGTATAATCTTTTTAATAAGTTGTTGGATATGATTTGCTAGTATCTTGTTGAGAATCTTTGTCTCTGTATTCATCAGAGATATTGGTCTACAGTTTTCCTTCCTTGTCCTGTCCTTATCTGTTTTAAGGATAAGGGTGATGGAGGATTCATAGAATGAATGAGGGAGAGATTTGCCCTTTTAGATCTTTAGAAATAACTTGAGCAGAATGGGAGTTAACCCTTCTTTAAAAGTTTTGTAGAATTCAGAAGCGAAGCCATCAGGACCAGGGCTTTTCTTTGTTGGGAGGTTATTTATTACTGATTCAATCTCCTGGCTTGTTATGGGCCTATTCAGACTTTCTATCTCCTCCTGGCTCAATTTCGGTAGATTGTATGTGTTCAGGAGTTTATCCATCTCATCCATATTGTCTTGTTTCTTGGCATATAGATGTTCATAATATCCTCTAATGATGTTTTGTATTTCTATTATGTCTGTTGTTATATTGTCTGCTTCATTGCAAACTTGATTTACCTGGTTCCTTTCTCTCCTCTTCTTAATAAGTTTCTCTAGTGGTATATGGATTTTGTTTATCTTTTCAAAGAACCAGATTCTACTTTTGCTTATTTTCTGTATAATTCACTTATTTTCTATTTCATTTATTTCTGCTTGTATCTTTATTATTTCCTTTCTCCTGGAATTTTTTGGATTTTTTTTGCTGTTGCTTTTCCATTCTCTGAGGCACGATGTTAGGTGATCCATTGGCCTATTTCCATCTTCTTCTTATGTGTATTAATTGCTATGTACTTCCCTCTTATGACTGCTTTCACAGTGTCCCAAAGATTATGGAAACTCGTGTCCTCATTGTCATTGGCTTCCATGAATATTTTTATTTCAGTCTTCATTTCCTCAGTACTCGTGAAGTCATTCAGGAGTAGGTTATTTAGTTTCCATGTATTTTTGAGGATTTCTCTTGAAATTAAAATCAAGTTTAATTCCATCATGGTTGGACAAGATGCTGGATATAGTTTCTATGCCTTTGATTCTGTAGAGGCATGCTTTGTGCCTTCTCATGTGGTCAGTCTTCGAAAAGGTTCCACATGGGAGTGAGAAAAAAGTTTATCTCATGGTTTTGGGGTGGAAAGTCCCATAGATGTCCGTTAAGCCCACTTTATTTATGGTATTATTTAGATCCTTTATCTCTTTACTTATTTTCTGTCTAGATGGTCTATCCAGAGGAGATAGTGGGATGTTGAGGTCTCCAACAATTAGTGTGTTGCAGTCTATCTCTCCTTTTAGATCTAACAGTCTTTCTTTGACATATTTGGCTGCTCCTGTGTTAGGTGCATAGATATTTATAAGTGTTATATCTTCTTGATGGATTAACCCTTTTACTACAATATAGTGCCCTTCTTTGTCTCTTTGAACAGTTTTTGTTTTAAAGTCTATTTTGTCAGCAGTTAGTATCACGACTTTAGTTCTCTTTTTGGTTCCCATTTGCATGGAATACCTTTTTTCCAGCCCTTCACTTTCAATCTTTGTATGTCTTTATCCATGAAATTTGTATCTTGTAGGCAATAGATAGAGGGTTTCTGGTTTTTTATCTATTCAGCCAGTCTGTGTCTCTTGATTGGAGATTTTAATCCATTAACATTCAATGTTATTATCTATATTTCCAGAGTTTCCCTATATTTAAGTTGGCCATTGTCCTGGTTGTCTTTTATTCCTTTATTTCTGGCTTTCATTCTTTAGTTTTCTTGGTGGAATAGTACTCTCTTTGGAGTTTCTTGAAGAGCTGGTCTGGTGTTGGCAAATTCTTTGAGTTTTTTTTTTTTTTTTGGAAGGTTTTTATCTTTTTTCTTTTTTTCCATATGAAGGATAATCTTGCAGGATATAATAATCTTGGTTGAAATTTTTTCTCTCTTAACACTTTTAATATGTCTTCTCATTCTTTCCTAGATTGCATTGTCTCTGTTGAAAGGTCCAGTGTTAGCCTGATGGGGTGAACTTTGTAAGTCACTTGTTGTTCTCTCTTGTCAATTTTAGTATCTTGTCTTTATCTGTGGTCTTGGCCAGTCTGGCTAAGATGTGCCTTGGGGAAGATCTTCTTGGGTTGATTCTACTGGGGTCCTTTGTAAAAATATGGAATGTTTCATGAATTTGCGTGTCATTCTTGTGCAGGGGTCATGCTAATATTTTCTGTATCATTTCAATTTTAGTATATGTGCTGCCAAAGCAAGCACACCATATTAATTATTATTTCTGCAGAGTTGGTTATTTACATCAACAGGTGGGGAAAGTGAGTGAACCCTATGGCCATAAAAGGCAGATGGAGGGTTTTTGTTTGTTTGTTTGCTTTTTTATCATTAAATTCCAGGGCACCATCTCTAAGTTCTGAGCATCTTTGAACCTTTCCTGTCCAGGCAGAAGCAATGAAGATTCCAGGTGTATCAGGTACAGACAGCTGTAGCCCTTGGGGCTGCTCTGGTAAGGTTTGAAGAGTCTCTAGGGGCTACCAGGGTCAGTGAAGTTCAGTGTGGATACTCCTGCCTAGTCCCCCAAAATGGAATTCACCTGAAGAAGTGAATTTTGGGTACTAGCCTTCAAAGTCCTGAACTCTGGCATATAGCCCTACTGGAAGCTCGTTTCTATTTGACCTCTTTTGATACCTGAACAACTGTGGGTATTTTCCATTTTCCTTTGGGGATTGTGACATGTGTCTGTGAAGTGTGTTAGAAACTGACTTCATCCCTGGAAGCATTACTTTAAATATTTTGGGGATAAATGTTATCATCTGTGCATCATCAACAGCAATGACTACTAAGAAACTAGGGGAAAAAAGTTGAGGCTATTTTGGGTTGCATAAAAAAAGAGAAACAACAAAACTCACATAATTTTTAGCTTCCTAAGAGTCACCATCTCTATTTGGCTGTCTGGTCAGCTGCTGGAAAAGCATTTTCCCGTTAGAAGCTTGAGTCCAGGAACACCCTCAGAGGGAGTAGCGTGACTTAGATGGAATCTTTGCTTATGACTCAGGTTGCAACCTGAATCTCCCAGGAGAGGCCACTGATTTTGGTGCTGGAAAATGTCCTAGGAAGAATATTATTTTCTCTCTTTCTCTTTTCTTTCTTCCTTTCTTTCTTTCTTTCTTTCTTTCTTTCTTTCTTTCTTTCTTTCTTTCTTTCTCTTTCTCTCTTTCTTTTTCTTTCTTGCTTCCTTTTCCTTCTTTCCTTCCTTCTTTCTTTCCTTCATTGTTTTTCTTCTTTTTCTTTCTTTCTTCTTTCTTTTTCCATTTTCTTTCTTCTTTCTCTCTCTCTTTCTTTTAAAAATTTTATATGGGGTTCCTGAGTTTGCTGGAGAGACAGAGAGAGAGAGAAAGTGAGAAAGCATTCCCCAGAGGGATGGTCATGCCACAATTCCTTCCCCTCTATTCTCTTGGGACTTTGGGCACAGATGCACATGTGCCTGGTGTGTTTTTCTTTTTCCTTTATTTTTGAGAGGTTTTGCTATAGGGCGTGTATGCTCGCCAGAAAGACAGAGAGGCAGAGAGAGAGAAAGTGAGAAATCACCCCCCCCCCCTTGGGAGGATGGCCATGCCACAATCCCTTTTCCTCCATTCTCTTCTCAGGATCTTGGGCACACACGCACATGTGCCTGGCGTGAGCTTAAGGCACCAGGTATGGGACTCAAACCATGGTCAACTACATGGGAGTCCAGCGACATAGCCATTACACTAACTGCTGGTCTCCCCAGTGTGTTTTTCAAGCTGCCGGGTCTAGGGCTTCAACTACACAGTTGGCCATGTGGGATCTAGCCACCTTAATCACCATAACACTGGCTGACCCCTAGGAAGAATATTCTAAGCGATGCTTTAAACTGCTTTTAGAACTAAGGAAACTCTTTATAAGTTTCTGGAACTTTGAATAAAGAGACTCAATAGCCACAAGGTCTGAAGATGCATGAAGAAACACTTTTCTGTGTAATGCTTTAAAAAGTTTGTTTATATTTTGGGAACCAGCAGTTAGCGTAATGGCTATGTTGCTGGACTCCCATGTAGTCGACCGCGGTTTGCGTCCTGGACCCGGTGGCTTAAAACTTACGCTGGGCACGTGTGCGTGTGTGCCCAAGATCCCGAGAGGAGAGTGGAGGAGAAGGGATTGCGATGTGAGCATCCCCCCTGGGGGGTGATTTCTCACTTTCTGTCTCTATGTCTCTCTCTGTCTGGCGAGTGCACGTGCCCTATAGCAAAAAAAAACCTCTCCAAAAACCAAACAAAAAAAGTTTGTTTATATTTTGAGGATCATCTAGATAAAAATGAGATGAAAGCTGCGAGATGAATGAAAATTAGGGGAAAAAAAAGAAGGAAAAATGATATGGGAGAAGACCATGGAGGAATGAAAGGCAAGAGGGGAAATGCATTTTCTCAGGTAAATCACACATGAGAAGCTGCCAGCTTGGAGCTTCTGCTACAAACGAGATAGTCGATTCTGATTTCTTTAGGTATGAGGAACAGTTGTGCAGCTATCTTACCTGTGGGCAGTCCTGACGGAAAATCTGTCCAGGGCTCTGAAATAATATAATTCATTCATACTTCACTTCATTCTGAGGCTTTTCTCCCCCAGGCATATCCAAAAGCAGGGAAAGCCAACTTCCTAATAAAAAGGACCTTAGCTGCAAATAATGAACTCCTTCATACAAGCCAGCAGCATCAGATAAGCTCCTCCAACCCCAGTGACTGTGAGATCTCATCTCTCAGGCTCACAGCATGGTCCACACACCTGGAGGTGCATAGTATTTATTGTAGTTTTGGCTACAGTACAGGGATTGGCCCCTCAGGCACCTTTGCAAGGAACTCAGCACTGAGCTTCCCAGTGTGATTTACCACCTACAAAACCCTCTAAAACACACCCACAATAAATGGGGAAAATCCATCTCCCAAACTTTAAAAGAAAGTAGAAACTACTGGTTGATAAATTGTGAGCTTCTAGATATCTGATTTTCTAATAGAAATTCACATTCCAGTCTTCACTGCTAGGCTGTGTGCTTCCCTAATGGCCTGCTTCTGTCCTTCTTTCTCTTGAATAGCTCTGTGCTTGGCACGCCGGAGGGTTTTGGTAATGGACAAGGGATAAATAGCAAGTGTGGCATGAGTCTTGGGCTTCACCTTGGCTGAGTAACAAGTAGGCTGAGGGAAGCGACTGGGCTTCATGGACGAACAGGCTTATCCCAGTGGCAGAGAAGAACTATGTTCTGGGGCCTCAGGGTCAGCCCTCATGTCTTCGGGTTGCACAGAAGACCAGTTCCTGCATCTTAGACCAAGTTTCTGAGGGGTGGGGGATGGTAATGAGCCCCTTCTTGCTGTGATGTGTCAGGATCAATGTCTCATGCTGTCATCAATGACTAGATTTAGGTTCAACCTGGCTCCTGCAGACCTGGCTCCTACCCCCAGCATTGCTGAAGTGGGGGGACATACTCTGGGGTTTCCTTGTGTCTGGGTTTTGGCATTTGTCACTATAAAGGGAGTGCACCCAAGTCAATTGTGCTGGCTCTCCATCCCCTATGTTTTCAGCTTATGAGGTAGAGAGGGTGTTGTTACTTCTAAAAAAAAAAAGAAATCACTTTATGTTTAAAAACTTACGAATTTAATAACCGTCCAGTTTAAGGTTTCATTTTCTAAGATCTCCAAGTAGTCCAGTCTGATAGATTGCCTAGAAAAATAAGGTACTTAATAGACCCATATTAATTGGCCAACTCTTGTGCTTCCTGCTTTATAAAGTTCTCATTGTCCTCCAGAGGGGATTGAGCATTGCTTAACTCATCTGTATCCAAGTCCTTCTCCTAGGAGACAGCAATATCTGGGAAGGCAGAGGCGTGACTGACTTGTGTGTATTCTGTCTGTCTAACTCAGTGCCAACCTCACAGAGGACATGAAGCTTGTTAGCTAGTTCATCTGCAGCCCTGGTCACTGACTTGAATTCAACTGTCTTTGGAAGAGTCCTGATGTTGTCAGAAGGGTACCAGCAGCCATAGAGACCTTGGGGATGCTTGGTATTATACAAAGAGCATGAGTTTTGGATTCTGTGGAAGGCTGTTTCCAAAGACAGCCACCAAAACTCTGGTCTTCCCTCCCACTTCAAAGTGGACTCCATGTGCTTTCCCTTGAGTATGGGATGAGCCTGTGACTTTGACCAGTGGAAGTAGAATGCCGCCATTATGTTATTTTCCCTCCAAAGTTAAGTTTGAGTCTACCTTGCAGTTTCGATGTTTGCTTTCTTGGCATCCTGAGAGGCCATATGAGGATGTCTTCTACCTTGCTGGAGAAGCTACTGTTCGAGACAGAAGTACAGAAGTATGCCATTTGATTGGAAAGAAAGAGGCCCTCAGAATGAGACTCCATGAGAGAAGGGAGGCTTTGGAGGATCAAAGCTGGGGAGTAGAGAGAGGCCCCAGCAGAGGAGCTGACAGCTTCTTCAGAGAACCCTGGAGACACTCTGTGGAACAGAGACAAGCACTGTGGCCAAGCCTTGCCCAGCCAATCCACAGAACTGTGAGCAAACAGAATGGTTTTCATTTTAAGTCTCCAAATTTTAGGATAGTTTATTATATTGCAATAGATAACAGATATAAATGGACCCAAATTCAAATTCCAAATCTGCATTTCCTGATTGTGTGATTGTGAACAATTTTTTCCTTCTCTGTAAAATGAAAATTATAATACCCACTTAATATAGCCCATATATAATATAACCCTAATATAACCCACATATAACACCCACCTAATAGTGGGTGTGCTTGGGAGCAACTTGCCAGTCACATCCCTCACAAGGAATTGCAGGATTGGTCCTAGGCAGCCATGAATGTACTGAGCAGCTTTGACTCTACCCTCTTCCACAGCTGACTAGACCAGAGATAGGCACCTGACACCTACGATAGAGGACATTACCAAAAGAAGAAACACAGCTCAGGAAAGTACCCACTCTGAGATTACCGAATAAAGAAGCCTAGAAATTGCAGTCAGCGAGCTAAGCGTTGGAGTTTCCAGTTCATCTGGAACCAGTTTCAGAGCCTCGAGAGCCACAGTCCACCTAAGCTGAAGCCAGGAGGGAGTCAGAACTCTGCGTGGCAAAGAAAGCTGGTCCATGGAACAAGGGTGTAGACGGAGTCAAGGGGAAAGGCCCATGGAGTCTGGGAACAGGGAGAGGGTCTGAATGGCTTTCTTGTTCCTTCAGGTGCAACTCAATTTCCTGCCCTCAGTTCTGTGAGAGTTCTGGGACCTCCTTCCTCAGGCCTGCGTGGGTAGGCGTTTGCTGCTTCCTGCCAAGTCATCCCTAATTAAACCTGAAAATTTATGTAAGCACCAGACAACACTGGTTGTTCAATAAATGATAGTTATTAATAGGGTTCAAATCTTCAAGGCAGAACAATTTTTCTATTTTTTTAAAGTCATAGTCGAAGATGGGAACACTTGTCTACTTTTTTCTCAAAGTGTGTATTCTTCTTCCTCACTGGGTTTGATTGACATTCTTCCTCCTCATTGGGTTTGATTGACATTCTTCCTCCTCATTGGGTTTGATTGATGCAGAGAGCCTCAGAAGAAATGAAGTTTTGAATCAGTTTGACTCAGAAACAAATCTCTTCCCAAACTTCTACTACACAACAGATATTTTTCTCTTGGGACCTCCGCTTTGGTGAGAAGCGTTGGTGGTGGCCTCCTCTGCAGTAGAACTCACCTCCCTGGGCTGCCACTGAGAAGTGGGGAATCAAAGGCCTGTGGGTCAGCAGCTCTGGTCCCTGGGTGTTTTCTCTGAATGGATTACCCAGAACAGCATTTTTCCAGATTTGCAGACTCCAAAGGGAAGGTTTACAAGTTGGCTCCATAGCAAGAATCCCCAATCTCTGTAAAAGAAGGAATCATAATCCTTTGATAATATTTTCCTACCATCTACTAAGCACCAAGAGGAAGTTTTCAGAGAGTAATAAATTGTGTATTCTTATGGTATTAAAACCTTTTGCTCTTAGTTTGGAGTAACAGCTCAACTTTTCCCTAACTAGCAGTGCTGCCTTGGGCAAACCATTTAACTTCAGCCCCAGCTTTCTTATCTATAAAATCAAGATACTAGTAGTTTCCACCTCCTGGATTTGTTGGAGGATTAAAATAAATGACACATCTAAAGCTCTGGATAGCCTCCTGGTGTCTGAGACGTGGAGAATAGTCGCTTTCATTAGCTCTTGGGCCTGTGCAATTGATCCGCCCCTTTCACTGCTTGCTCCGTTTTCTGGACCCATTGTTCATATATTTCTTGGACTAAAATTTGCTTTTACCTAGCTTCAGAAGTCAACTCTACTTTCAAGTCCCGCCATGGCTGCAGGGTTCTGTGACCCCAGGCAGTTCCCTTCTAGTGTCTCTCTCCCTCCCATCCACCCCTTCCATCTGACTCATCTTGACTTTAAAGCTGAGACCCAGACACCCCTCAGCAGGCACCTTCCTTTGAGTTATCTTCCTAGGGAAGATGATAGTCTATGTGCAATCATTCATTTCTTGCCAAAATCTTTTTGTGTGTTTCTGACCAAGTTTGGGGGGCAGGGGAAGAAAGAGAATGTTCTGCAAAGAACACTTCTCTGTTTTGTATGAGCTCACTAGTTCTGTCCTTAAATCAAGCGAGAAGCACAAAAGAGGACCTTAGGTGAGACATCCAGGTGAGTGGAGGAAGGGGTGAGGTGAGGATGACAGGGTCTCCCACTAGCGGGGTTTTCAAGCCCACTTCTCATCACATACGTTGACCTCTAACCCTACTTCTGGAGAAGCCTGCTGAGAACTAGCAGGCAAACTAGCAGACCTGCTGAAATGCACTGGAGGTGCCCTTTGCAACCTCTAACCCACCAGCCTCGTTTCTTCCCTACAAGCTACCGTTGTTCATTTAACCTCATTCTGTGCTGAATTTTAAGAGTATTCATTTTAAGCAACTACACACCCTGTCTTCAGTACACTGCCATGAGGCTAGGTTCAGACTGGATCACCTCTTTCCCAAGAACTTCAACTTGGAATCTGATCCATGGCCCCAGTTGTTCCCTTGGCTTGACTCAGGGGTTACCTGCAGGCCTGGTCTGGCCGTCAGCCTCCCATGAGGGGATGTGATGACATTAACTCAGGGCCTGTTGGCAGCTTCTCAGTCTGAGCATGGGCACCAGTGTCTGTGTCCTGCTTGGTCTTAGACCCTGTCTAGCTTCTACTCCTTGCAAGAGTCCTTCTCATGGTCCCGTGGCCGTGTTCCTGCCTGGTCCTATGGGATCCTGTTTCCATTCACTGGCACTTTCTACTGCCAGGTGTTCAGACACTGTCCTGCTTGCCTGCCTCTCCTTTTCGTCTCCTGTGCCCCAGTCACCTGGGAAGTGGTTTAGGTCAGATTACAAAAAGCAGAGACCACAAGCTGTACCCGCCTGGTCCTGCACACCACCTGGGAGGAGCCCCCTCTGCCACTCATTTCTGTCGGTGCCTCCCAGCCCCAGCAGTTGCTGACAGCATTTGCAAAATCAGAAAGTGCTGACTTTCGGGGGGTTCAGGAGACTTACCACAACTGAGTGGAATCAAGGCAATAAGACAAGTGTCTTGTCCTTGATGTACATGAAGAAATTGGTCTTCTATATCTTTGCCTCTGACGTTTGTCTGTCAATCGGCCATATTTTTTGTTCTCATGTTGATTTTTAAAACTTGGTCCATCTGGGGAAGATTCAATTAATGTTTCTGAGTCATTCACATTTGCATTCAGAAAACGGAGTTGAGTGTGTTATTATGTATTATTTGGAAAATATCCTGATGTTTTCATAAACCCTCCTTAGCTGTTTTGCTCGTGGGTGGGAGGTGAAATGAACGGACACCCCTGGACGGCTTCTCATGCACCCCTCCGCGGGCAGAGACGCCGTGGTGGTGCAGCAGTACTTTCCCAAATCGTGTCGCTAAATTCTCACTTCCACATTCAGGGCGGTTCTGGTTGTGCAGTGACTAAGATCTGATATGGGGAGTTTAGTGGATTATGGGGCTTCTTACGTCAGAATCCAACTCATTCATTAACAGAAAGGGGAGTATATGGGCTGGCTGTAGCCTTGGGGTTCAGGGAGCAGGAGCCCACATGGCTGACCACCTTAGGAAGCCACTAAGGTGGCTTCAAAAACACTCTGGATAGGTGTGCATGTACATGTGTGCCCCAGATCCCAACAGGGTGGAGAAAAGGTGGAGGAGGGATTGTGGCATGACCACGCCCACTCAGGGGCGCTTTCTCCGTTTCTCTCTGCCTCTCTCTGGCGAGCACGCACACACTTTGGCAATCAAAATTAAGTAAAAGAAAAGAAGGGGTATATTTCTGCTATGGGTTAGGGAGAGAGCTTTGATTACGTTTCATTGGAAATGTTTTCTGATGTTTGCTGAACTTCTGTTGATAAAAACCCTTGTGTTTTGGAGAAAGCAATATTTTACAAAAGTGCAATTCATCCTGGAAAAATTCAAATGTAAGTAGAGTTTAGGATTTGAAATTTTCTGATGGAACAAAGCTGTATAGCACTTTTCAGGAAATATGTGCATTTTAGCTGTAAGTGCTGTTCTACTGAGTTCCTAATGGAGGTTGAGGATTCCTGTGTCCCCAGGTGCATCCTAGGGTGGGGGTCCATGGAACTCATGGGCAGGTCCTCTGAGTACCACTCAGCCCTATACTCTCCCTCCCTGGCTGAGTAAAAGGGGTGAGGGCTCAGTCCCCTGCAGTGCTCCGAGATGCCTGGAATGACTTCTGGTGTCTGGCAGGGAGCCCCTTTGCTGTTCTCTGTGGCCAGAGCAGGCTTCCCTG
>NW_006159840.1:271699-289419 GCF_000334495.1 Tupaia belangeri chinensis | reverse complement strand
TCCTGCTGTGGCCCCTGCTCAGGACACTGAGGCCACATTGCATTCCGTGCTGAGGGAGGGAGATGCCTCTGTCCCTTCATTCCCCATGTTTTACGAACATTCCACAGAGGGCAGAATGTGAGGAGTCACACTGTGAATGCATGGCTGCCCCAGATCTCACAGCCACTGGCTCAGCTCTGGCTCCTCAACCACCTGCCACCCCACCTTTGTCTTACTGCTCTGACTTTTCAAAGTGGGTGGCAACAGCAGTGCACTCGCCCCCTGAGCTCTGCCCTCTCTGTCCCTGTGTGCTCTGGCAGCTGCCCTGCCCTGACTGTCCCTGCCTTGCAGACTGGAAGAGAAAGTGGCTCGTTCTCTTTTCACTCACCTCCTCCCACCCTCCCCTTGCCCCGTCTTTCCTCAAGAAGCAGATGCAAGGGACCAGCAGTTAGCATAATGGCTATGTCGCTGGACTCCCACATAGTCGACTGCCCTTAAAGTCCCGGACCCGGTGGCTTAAAACTCACGCTGGGTGCATGTGCATGCGTGCCCAAGATTCAGAGAGGAGAATGGAGGAGAAGGGATTGCGGCGTGGCCATCCCCCCTGGGGGGTGATTCCTCGCTTTCTGTCTCTCTGTCTCTCTCTGTCTTTCTGGCGAGTGCATGCGCCCTATGGCAAAAACCTCTGGGGGGTGCGGGGGGAAGAAGCAGATGCAAGTCCCGGGTGCTGGAACAGAGAGGAATCAGAGTGAAAGAGCTGCCTTTGTCTTCTGGGCTTTGCTGCTGGGGAAGCTTGTCTGTCTGCCTGCCTGCCTCTAGGTGAGATAAGCCATCTCTTCAGAAGCTCCCTGACCACTTAGGAAACAGACCTGGCGGCCCAACCCCAGCAACCTTCAGGCCCCAGGGCTCTGATGGTGGCTGCAGCAGCTGCAAGGAAGATTTTTTTCCTTTTTTGTTTTATAATTTTAGTTTTTGTGTTTAATCACTGTGAATCATCACAGCATACCCAAAGAACTTTCCCATCATGCGTTCACTGCATTGTGGTTCCGTCGAAGACGGTACCATGCAGATTACAGACTTCTTTCCATTTTGAGTCCCTTAAATGTTTTGCTTCTTCCTTCTTTCCCTTGATTCTCCCTCCCGGCCCCTGCATCTGCTCCCCTCCTCCCCCACTGTCAGTGTCATCATTGCTCTCCATGCTCTTACCCCTCCCAATCGCAGGGGTGTCCTAAAAGGGCCCTCCCCGCCGGAGCTGGAGCTTATCAGGTGGTGAGCACTGCTCAGGGAAGTGGCAAAGCCCAAGTGAGGGCTGGAAGGAGAGGGCCTGGCACTCAGGTGACTGGACATTGTGGCAGAGTCCTAGTCAGCGTCGCTGCACGGCGACCTCCGCACCCTGGGCTGAGAGCGTGTCATGTGCATGTAATGTCATTGTCACACAGTCGAACTAGTCGGGTCTGCAGTTACCCCCGTGCATGGATAGCCTAGTGACAGCCTGGGTCTCAGCAGCTGTGACAAAGCTGTGTGCACCCCAGGGTGCTGTCAGGAAAGACGTTTTCTGGCAGCAATTATCAGTGAGAAAAGGGGTGGGTGTTCTGAAACGTAGACTTTCCTGTTTCCTCAGGCGTACTGATGCCAGCAGAGTTGGAAACCACTGCCTTCCGAAGGTGGCTTGCCGCTCTGTCTCTCATGGACCCTCACAGGACGGGCACGCTGTGCTCTGTGGGCTTCATGGGAAGCCGTGGGGCTGTGCGGGAGCCCGAGCGCAGGGCAGGAGGCTTTGCTGAGGTTTCTGTGGGCAGGAGCAGATGAGGCAGGGTAAGCAGGCATGGGACTGGCTAGTTTAGTATCTTTGCTGGCACTCTAGGGTGGCAGGGGCCACCCTGGGCCTGGGGTGACTAGGGCAGGAGAATGTGGTCTGGAGCACAGAGCCTGGCAGGAGCTGAGGGCATGTGCCATGGGGCCTGCGTGCTCTCAAGCCAGCCCTCTCCATCTCAGAAACCGGGCAGTGTCCCTGCAGTGTCCACGAGGTCCAGATGGTAAAGTGTCCATGGGAAGGAATGGAGGTGGTCTTGGGGGACTCTGAGTGTCTCCTCCCAGGGGTGTGACCCTGGCACCTGTGGGATCCCGTGGCTTCCTATGAATTGTCTCTCAGTGTGTTCCTGGCTATTCGGGAAACTGGTGCGTGGAGGCCTGTGGGACCTGAGGGGGGCTGTAGGGCTTCCTCTTATGAGTTACAGAAAAGTGACCCCTGGCCACTGCCCTCGGACTGGCTGATTCGCCAGTCCTGCCTTGCCAGTTGTCTGCTGGCCAAGGGGTGCTGTGGGACCTGGCTCGACCCCTTGCCAGCCTTGTGTCCCAGCAGGCCCAACCCCTGGCAGCCCTGTGTCCCAGCAGGCCCGACCCCTGGCAGCCCTGCGTCCCTGCAGGCCCGACCCCTGGCAGCCCTGCGTCCCAGCGGCAGACAACCCTCTGCTCTCCTGCTTCTTTCCCCGACTGACGCTGGCATTTAGGCACAGATGGTGGAGTCAGGCCTCCCGTTGGAAATGGCTTATAGCTTGGTGTGTGTGTATGGGTATGAAGGGCACTGGGAGCCGGCTCGAAATATGGTTCTTCCTTTCCAGGGAGATACAGCAAAGAGTGAGGATGTGGCCAATGCCAGGCACTGTGGGAACGAGAGATTAGGACTGTGGTCGCATGGGCAGCTACTGTGAATCTCAGCTTCTTGGGCCTCCAAGTCCATTCTGTGACCTGCCATCGGAGTTCAGGTGGCTTCTAGTGGTTTCATCCTTCTCCACAACATGGAACAGGGAAATGGGAGGAAATGTCAGTTGTTCAATTTTGGTATATATTTTTAATTGTCAGAGGGCATGTGTGTTTGCCAAAAAGAGACAGAGAGACAGAAGGAAAGAGAGAAAATGGCACCCTGCCATACATCATAGTCACACCAAAACCCCCTCTCCATTTTCTGCTCCATTGGGATTTTGGAAAAGCACACACACATGCCTGGTGTGTTTTTCAAGCCTCTGGGGTTAGGGTTGGAACCATGGTTGACTGTGTGGGGTCTGACTCCCTTAACCCCTAGGCTAACCCCAATCTGTTATTTCTAACTGAGAGCATAAAGGAGAAATATCTGAATTATCTGTGAAGTTCAGTTTTCTGTGATTCACTCTGCAGAAATTTGGTTTGGCTGGATGATTACAAAATTGAAGAATGAAAGAGCCATAAAGAGGCTTCAGAGAAATCTAATCAAATCCTTCATTTGAGAAAGGTTAGGGACCTCCTTCCAGTGTTCTTACCACATTAAACCATGTTGTCGCCCATGTTCTGGGCAGTGAGTTGCCTGGTCATCATGTGTCATTTCATTTCCTCAGAGTCTGGGGCTATGCCTGGCACCAAGAAAGTATGCAAGAACTGTTGAATGCGACCAGCAGATGGCATAATGGTTGTCACTAGGCTCTCATATAGTCTACCGCAGTTCAAATCCTGAACCCTGTGGCTTAAAACTCACGCCAGGCATGTATGTGTGTGCGTGCCCAAGATCCCAAGAGGAGGAATAGAGGAGAAGGGATTGCAGTGTGGCACCTGGGGTGGGGGGTGATTTCTTGCTATGTCTCTCTGGTGAGTAGCCGGGCTGTTTCGCCAGTCCTGCCTTGCCAGTTGTCTGCTGGCCAAGGGGTGCTGTGGGACCTGGCTCGACCCCTTGCCAGCCTTGTGTCCCAGCAGGCCCAACCCCTGGCAGCCCTGTGTCCCAGCAGGCCCGACCCCTGGCAGCCCTGCGTCCCTGCAGGCCCGACCCCTGGCAGCCCTGCGTCCCAGCGGCAGACAACCCTCTGCTCTCCTGCTTCTTTCCCCGACTGACGCTGGCATTTAGGCACAGATGGTGGAGTCAGGCCTCCCGTTGGAAATGGCTTATAGCTTGGTGTGTGTGTATGGGTATGAAGGGCACTGGGAGCCGGCTCGAAATATGGTTCTTCCTTTCCAGGGAGATACAGCAAAGAGTGAGGATGTGGCCAATGCCAGGCACTGTGGGAACGAGAGATTAGGACTGTGGTCGCATGGGCAGCTACTGTGAATCTCAGCTTCTTGGGCCTCCAAGTCCATTCTGTGACCTGCCATCGGAGTTCAGGTGGCTTCTAGTGGTTTCATCCTTCTCCACAACATGGAACAGGGAAATGGGAGGAAATGTCAGTTGTTCAATTTTGGTATATATTTTTAATTGTCAGAGGGCATGTGTGTTTGCCAAAAAGAGACAGAGAGACAGAAGGAAAGAGAGAAAATGGCACCCTGCCATACATCATAGTCACACCAAAACCCCCTCTCCATTTTCTGCTCCATTGGGATTTTGGAAAAGCACACACACATGCCTGGTGTGTTTTTCAAGCCTCTGGGGTTAGGGTTGGAACCATGGTTGACTGTGTGGGGTCTGACTCCCTTAACCCCTAGGCTAACCCCAATCTGTTATTTCTAACTGAGAGCATAAAGGAGAAATATCTGAATTATCTGTGAAGTTCAGTTTTCTGTGATTCACTCTGCAGAAATTTGGTTTGGCTGGATGATTACAAAATTGAAGAATGAAAGAGCCATAAAGAGGCTTCAGAGAAATCTAATCAAATCCTTCATTTGAGAAAGGTTAGGGACCTCCTTCCAGTGTTCTTACCACATTAAACCATGTTGTCGCCCATGTTCTGGGCAGTGAGTTGCCTGGTCATCATGTGTCATTTCATTTCCTCAGAGTCTGGGGCTATGCCTGGCACCAAGAAAGTATGCAAGAACTGTTGAATGCGACCAGCAGATGGCATAATGGTTGTCACTAGGCTCTCATATAGTCTACCGCAGTTCAAATCCTGAACCCTGTGGCTTAAAACTCACGCCAGGCATGTATGTGTGTGCGTGCCCAAGATCCCAAGAGGAGGAATAGAGGAGAAGGGATTGCAGTGTGGCACCTGGGGTGGGGGGTGATTTCTTGCTATGTCTCTCTGGTGAGTACATATGCCCTAGAACAAATAAGTCTCTAAAAACAAAATAAACAAACAAAAACCTGTTGAATGAATGAATGAGTGAATGAACCACCAGCCAAGTTCTGCTCAAAGCATAGGCCAAATAGTATCATTCCAAGTACAATGTGACCATGACACACCCTGCCTCAGTAAGATTCTTTTAATTCAACTTTGAAATTGGTCTGAGGCTAAGCATTCTGAGATAGGATCTCTGCCCACCTTGCTAAGGAGCACAGGGGACTCTCCAAAAATAGGGTTAGTTAAACAGCCTGGTTGCACCTGGCCTCAGAGGGGCTCTGGCAGAATGGAGAATATTGCACGAATCAAAGCCAGGGTTTGAAGCCCGTTTCTGCCATTTCCTAGCCAGTTACCTCACGGAGAAATAACTTAATTTCACTGAGCCTGTTCTTTTCTGCTGTAAAATTGGAAAGTCATGGGGCCAGCAGGTTGCATAGTGGTAAGGTGCTGGACTCCCACATGGCCAACCACAGTTTGAATCCTGGATTTGGCAGCTTGAAACTCACGCCAGGCCTGGGTGCATGTGTGTGCCCAGAATTCCAGGACGAGAGTGGGAGGGAAAGGATTGCCATGTGGCCATCCCCCTAGGGGATGATTTCTTACTTTGTCTCTTACTATCTGTCTCTCTGGTGAGCAAAAACTTAAAAAAAAAAGAAAAAAAAAAGAAAAGCGAGGGTCTTTCTTAGTGAACCTGCCAATCTCACAGTGTCTCCGTGAGGGTCAAGCTAGCCATGAATATCGGAGTCCCCCATAAAGGCAGTGCCTGCATTCACAGTGTTGGGGCCTCTAGGAGGTGGGTACAGGGCTGAGCCCCCTCAGAATGGCATTGACATGCTCTCCGGGGACTCGCCTCTGCTGAAGAGGTAAGGGTGGTGTCCAGGCGGTCACCGCGACATGTGTGCGTGTTATTTGAAGGAGATGGAGGAAGTGGGAACGCGAAGGTGATTGTGGAGGTCAGAAGAGGGGAGAAAGAGAACATCACCGGGGTTCTGTGTGCATCCCGGTGTGATGACATTGCGGTGGGGGCACAAAGCCACCTCTCTGGTGACAACATCGAGCAGGAGCGCTCAGACCAGCTCTCAAGGCCGTTGCATCTCCTTCATAGCACACGCGCATGCACACACACACAAGTGGTGGTGGCGAAGGCTGGGAATTGCAAGGGTCTTCATAAAATTCACAGAAATACGTATTATTAAAAACAACGTATGGACTTAAAAATTTTTTGTATCGAAGCCAGCAGATGGCATGGTGGTTAAGGGTGCTGAAATCCCACATGGCTGACCGCAGTTTGAGTCCTGGACCTGGTGGCTTGCTTTCTCACTTTCCCTTTCTCTCTCTCTCTGTCTCTCTCCAGTCAAATTAAAAATAATAAAGAAAATGGAATTAAATAAATAAATCTTTAAAATTTTTTTGGTACTAAAATACAAAATTTCACTTTTCTATGGACTTTGTGAAGTCCCCTCATATTACTCCTAAGCAAATAAATCAGACAGCCAAGAATCTAGCAAGAAATTTAGAAATGGAGGGTAGGTTTTTGTGACCAAAAAATTGTACATAATGTAAAAATAACAGGCTGATTTAGTCGACATGGTGAAAAGAAAGAACAGGGCAAGCCTGCTGTTTGAATCCGCACAGACCCAACAATTGGCTGTTGTTGAACATCCGACTCTAGCTGGTTTCTTTGTCGGAGAGCTGGCGCAGCTCGTCTGAGAGAAGAAAGCCGCTCAGAAGCCTCGTGGACCGTCGCCAATCAGCGGAGTGTGGAGCAGATTCTTGGGATGGCTGCGTGTCCATGGCGCTGCCGGAAGCCACGCTGTGGGTGTCCATGAGTGTAGGTGGGAAGTGTAAGCCAAGCATCTTCCTACTTCACAGACCTGGCAGCTCCACTGCAGAAAGGCCACAGATTACACGGGACACGCCAGGTACTAGTGGCAGCAGCAGGTGCTGTGGGCTGCTGGAGATCCAGATGGTAAAAGGGATACGCTCCCAGTGCATTTCCTCGGAATTCTCTAAGGCAGCGATCTGCCCATCTGAATGGAATGAAGGGAAGCCTCTAAGCAAAAATCACACAGACACAGCAGTTTTTCATCTTTCAACTGTAGATTTATAGTAACAAGTCACATAGTTCTTTTGGTAGATGTTTAATCCAATTACAAAACAATATAAAGCCTGACTCTAGGAGGAGGTCCATGTCACTTTGGCGAAAACATAAAAATATAGTTATTGACTATTTTAAAAGAAATAGAACCTTATTTTATACGTATTTTACCTGTATTTACTACTCATTTTAAAAAGTTTAATTATTTTATTCTAAGAGTGAGAGAAATGGGGGTGGGGGGAGAGAGAGAGAGACAGAGAGAGAGAGAGAGAGAGAAAGAGAAAGCAAGATGGGGAGCCAGCACCTGTGACAGGGTCCTGGTGCCATGATCCATCCCCATGACCCACCAGCCAGCACCGTGGGCATGCTCACGCCTGGTGTGTCCTGGAGGACCCTGGTAATGTCCCCCGTGGGTGTGTCTCACAGAGAGCTGCATTTCAGTGCTGTGCCACCATCTTGCCACTGTATTTACTACTCTTGCTTGAACAAGACAAGGATAGAAAAGAATTTTTGTAATTCCCAAAGCGCTTAAAGAATGGATTCTCAGAAATATTTATAATGGGACCAGCAGTTAGTGTAATGGCTATGTCGCTGGACTCCCACGTAGTCAACCGCGGTTCGAGTCCCGGACCCAGTGGCTTAAACTCACGCCGGGCGCGTGTGCGTGCGTGCCCAAGATCCCGAGAGGAGAATGGAGGAGAAGGGATTGCGGCGTGGCCATCCCCCCTGGGGGGTGATTTCCTGCTTTCTATCTCTCTGTCTCTCTCTGTCTGTCTGGTGAGCGCACGCGCCCTATAGCAAAAACCTCTCCAAAAAAAAAAAAAAAGAAATATTTATAATTAACCCCCTTTCTCTTCAACAACATTAAAACTAGTTGCTCATCCCCTTAAACATAGCTTATTGACCCTCACCTTTGGTAATATCGTTCATCTGTTTATAACCAGCACAAAGAATGCTCAGTCCAAGGTGTCAAGACTGATTCTCAGTTGGCAGACGGAAGTTAATGGGATGTAACTTAGTAATGTCTTCTTTTTAAAACCAACCTGTTGTGTCTGATCATCTGGACTGACAACTAGTTGAGTATTTTGTAACCTAAATCCTCATACATGAGAGAAGCAGCCAATGCTTGGTCAATACTGAAACACGTGACTTAGATAAGCCATTGAGATCATCATAAATGTGTCCATGAGTGTCAGGAAGCTGTGAGAGACAACTGATATGTTGGATGGGAAATCAGGATCTCAAAATATTTTGATATATTAAAATTATAGCAAGCGATACTAAAATCCAACAAAATAAAACTTCAAAGGGTTAAACATAAAATTCAGTCTTTTAATCCTTTCAAAAGCAGCTATAAGAGTGTGAGATAGGGACCAGCAGTTAGCATAATGGCTATGTCGCTGGACTCCCACGTAGTTGACTGTGGTTCACGTCCCGGACCCAGTGTTTTAAAACTCACACCGGGCGCGTGTGCGTGCGTGTCCAAGATCCTGAGAGGAGAATGGAGGAGAAGGGATTGCGGTGTGGCCATCCCCCCTGGGGGGTGATTTCTTGCTTTCTGTCTCTATGTCTGTCTCTGTCGGTCTGGCAAGCGCACGCGCCCTATAACGAAAACCTCTCCAAAAAAAAAAAAAGTGTGAGATAAATGAAAAATGACCATCAGAGGTCATGCATATGGAAAGACTTAGAAAAGTCACTTGTCAAAAACACTTGATGTAAGACAAAAGGGTTATGTATCTTTCAAAAAAGTTCACATGATCTTAGGCTGTAGCAATAGCAAAGTATCTGACGAACAGCCAGTGGCCCTCCTTTCTCTGTGCTGGTCAGACTCCCGAGGACAGTGCTCAGTTACGGATGGCAGATGTGAAGGAGAAATGGACAAACAGGACTCTTAGAAGCAGCTGGTGTGTGATGAGAAAACTGTAGATTTTATCAGAAGAGAGATAGTGAAAGGATATGGATGCTTGCCCAGAGAAGACTGCAATAGCTAGCATTCTGGAAAGATGGATAAAGTCACTTTTTTTTTTTTTTTTCAGTTTGGGGATAGCAAAAACCTCTCCAAAAAAAAAAAAAAGAAATATTTATAATTAACCCCCTTTCTCTTCAACAACATTAAAACTAGTTGCTCATCCCCTTAAACATAGCTTATTGACCCTCACCTTTGGTAATATCGTTCATCTGTTTATAACCAGCACAAAGAATGCTCAGTCCAAGGTGTCAAGACTGATTCTCAGTTGGCAGACGGAAGTTAATGGGATGTAACTTAGTAATGTCTTCTTTTTAAAACCAACCTGTTGTGTCTGATCATCTGGACTGACAACTAGTTGAGTATTTTGTAACCTAAATCCTCATACATGAGAGAAGCAGCCAATGCTTGGTCAATACTGAAACACGTGACTTAGATAAGCCATTGAGATCATCATAAATGTGTCCATGAGTGTCAGGAAGCTGTGAGAGACAACTGATATGTTGGATGGGAAATCAGGATCTCAAAATATTTTGATATATTAAAATTATAGCAAGCGATACTAAAATCCAACAAAATAAAACTTCAAAGGGTTAAACATAAAATTCAGTCTTTTAATCCTTTCAAAAGCAGCTATAAGAGTGTGAGATAGGGACCAGCAGTTAGCATAATGGCTATGTCGCTGGACTCCCACGTAGTTGACTGTGGTTCACGTCCCGGACCCAGTGTTTTAAAACTCACACCGGGCGCGTGTGCGTGCGTGTCCAAGATCCTGAGAGGAGAATGGAGGAGAAGGGATTGCGGTGTGGCCATCCCCCCTGGGGGGTGATTTCTTGCTTTCTGTCTCTATGTCTGTCTCTGTCGGTCTGGCAAGCGCACGCGCCCTATAACGAAAACCTCTCCAAAAAAAAAAAAGTGTGAGATAAATGAAAAATGACCATCAGAGGTCATGCATATGGAAAGACTTAGAAAAGTCACTTGTCAAAAACACTTGATGTAAGACAAAAGGGTTATGTATCTTTCAAAAAAGTTCACATGATCTTAGGCTGTAGCAATAGCAAAGTATCTGACGAACAGCCAGTGGCCCTCCTTTCTCTGTGCTGGTCAGACTCCCGAGGACAGTGCTCAGTTACGGATGGCAGATGTTAAGGAGAAATGGACAAACAGGACTCTTAGAAGCAGCTGGTGTGTGATGAGAAAACTGTAGATTTTATCAGAAGAGAGATAGTGAAAGGATATGGATGCTTGCCCAGAGAAGACTGCAATAGCTAGCATTCTGGAAAGATGGATAAAGTCACTTTTTTTTTTTTTTATCAGTTTGGGGGAAGCACTCCCAGTAGAGTCACAGTTGCCTGCCAAGTGAGAACTTCAAAGATAGAACTTCTAAAATATATCCGCAGTTCTCGATCTTCGCAGGATTAGGAAACTCTATGGAGACACTGATGAGAGCTACAAAACTACTCCCCAGGAAAAAAAATCACAGAAACTTATTAATTTGCAAGATTTCCAGGTTTATGGATCCCTTTGAGGTTCCCAGATTCCACACTGAAGAGTTCCCCGGAAACAGCAGGAAACAACGGGTTAATCCTGCAAATCGTTGTGCCATCAGAAAGCACAGAAACCCTCGGATGATGGCCCGCGACAAACCACCCTGGGCTGTGCACTCATTTCCCTCTGCCTGTCTTCTCCTCTCCAGAGAAGCACATGCTAAAGGTCATTCCTTGATGTTGCTGAGAGGGAAAGTTTTTATTTTTGGTGGTTTTATTTTCCCTTTTCATCTTCAGAGTCATACAAAGATCCTTTAGAGCCTTTTCTCCACTTCCTCCCCAATTTTCTTTCATTTTTTCCTCAATACTCTTCAATTCATTCTTTCTCCCACTTCTCCTTCCTCAAGACAGAAGGAAATCAGGGACGTGGTGGCAGAGGTGTCCGAGGGTGAAGGAAGTGGTGACCAGTCCTTTGCGTTTCTTCCCTGAATTCCGGCTCTTCTTCCCCCTCTCCTCACCCCCTCCCTTCTACTCATCCTCATCTTTACCTCAGAATTCTGAAGATTCTGAGATGTTCAAATGGAAGCTTCTATGCCATAAACACACGGACTTTACCACATGAAACATGTGGGTATTAAGAGGTGATTTTGCTCATCTTGGTCTTTGTATGACAGTTCTGACCCTTATAAACGATGCTATTTCAAGAGAGATTATACATTAACATGTATCGTAAAAACATTCACGATAGAGTTTTACATACATGCACACGCCAGGGAGTGTGAGAAGCACCCTCAACAAGACCTGGTCATGCCGTGAACCTTTCCTTCAGACTTCCAGCTCATCAGAATCCTGGGCACACTCGCACCAGATGCTGTGTTTCAAATCGGCTGGGCCAGGGATCCAAACCCATAGTTGGCCATGTGGCTCCCAGCACTGTAGTACAGTACAGTACTAACTGTGCCAGAGAGGCTGGTCTTGTAAGTCAATTTAATTGTTAATTTTGTCATTACAAATGGATTATAAATGTCTGGTAGCAAGAGGCTGCATACAGTGTTACCCTTGTGCCTTTCATAAGAAATGGTAACATGGGCTCATTTTACTGTCTCTGTTTTGTACAAACTATTGGATAATACTGATAATCAGGTTCTGGATATGTATGTTTTATTTAATAATCTTAGGAATTAAGAACCCAACCTACAGAGTCAGCTGCCAAACAGGAGTTGATTGTGTAACATCAACAGGGTGTGTAATCTGGGGCTTCCTGGGGTCTTCCAGGTCTCAGGTTTTGTGTATGTAAAATGGAAATCAAAATATAAAATGAAATTCAGGATTAAATAAGACAATTTATGTAAAGCATTCAGATTAGATTCTGGCACATACTAAAACAATTTTTATAGTTATCTGTTTTTCCACTTCCCCAAACTTTATTAAAGCAAAAGTAATGTTGGTAGAGCTCTAGAACATAGTCAGTTCAGGGGAATTCCTCCCTCAAACATTTGACATTTCATTTCCAAACACATGATGGAAAGGTCCATGGTTCCCACTTGTACTAAGTAGGTGAGAAGCTGAAATCCCAATGTATTCATCTTCCAACTTTCCCCGGTCTGTGGCTGTCCTAGGCCAATGGACAGCTACTGTGGCTTCATTCATTTTCTCCTGTAGCTCTCTCAGCTCTTCTCTAGGCAATAATCACAGAATTTGAGCAGCTTCATTAAGAACTACGTCTCCTGTATCAATATGTTTGTTTAAGGCAGCAAGCAACCCTTTTTTTTTTTTTTTGGTTGGCTTTAGCAACTGCACCCTGTGTCAGGTGCTCCTGAAACAAAATTTGAATTGCCTTAAGCATTACCAGGTAATCCTCCTGACGCTGAGTCTACCATCAGAGGTCATGCATATGGAAAGACTTAGAAAAGTCACTTGTCAAAAACACTTGATGTAAGACAAAAGGGTTATGTATCTTTCAAAAAAGTTCACATGATCTTAGGCTGTAGCAATAGCAAAGTATCTGACGAACAGCCAGTGGCCCTCCTTTCTCTGTGCTGGTCAGACTCCCGAGGACAGTGCTCAGTTACGGATGGCAGATGTTAAGGAGAAATGGACAAACAGGACTCTTAGAAGCAGCTGGTGTGTGATGAGAAAACTGTAGATTTTATCAGAAGAGAGATAGTGAAAGGATATGGATGCTTGCCCAGAGAAGACTGCAATAGCTAGCATTCTGGAAAGATGGATAAAGTCACTTTTTTTTTTTTTTATCAGTTTGGGGGAAGCACTCCCAGTAGAGTCACAGTTGCCTGCCAAGTGAGAACTTCAAAGATAGAACTTCTAAAATATATCCGCAGTTCTCGATCTTCGCAGGATTAGGAAACTCTATGGAGACACTGATGAGAGCTACAAAACTACTCCCCAGGAAAAAAAATCACAGAAACTTATTAATTTGCAAGATTTCCAGGTTTATGGATCCCTTTGAGGTTCCCAGATTCCACACTGAAGAGTTCCCCGGAAACAGCAGGAAACAACGGGTTAATCCTGCAAATCGTTGTGCCATCAGAAAGCACAGAAACCCTCGGATGATGGCCCGCGACAAACCACCCTGGGCTGTGCACTCATTTCCCTCTGCCTGTCTTCTCCTCTCCAGAGAAGCACATGCTAAAGGTCATTCCTTGATGTTGCTGAGAGGGAAAGTTTTTATTTTTGGTGGTTTTATTTTCCCTTTTCATCTTCAGAGTCATACAAAGATCCTTTAGAGCCTTTTCTCCACTTCCTCCCCAATTTTCTTTCATTTTTTCCTCAATACTCTTCAATTCATTCTTTCTCCCACTTCTCCTTCCTCAAGACAGAAGGAAATCAGGGACGTGGTGGCAGAGGTGTCCGAGGGTGAAGGAAGTGGTGACCAGTCCTTTGCGTTTCTTCCCTGAATTCCGGCTCTTCTTCCCCCTCTCCTCACCCCCTCCCTTCTACTCATCCTCATCTTTACCTCAGAATTCTGAAGATTCTGAGATGTTCAAATGGAAGCTTCTATGCCATAAACACACGGACTTTACCACATGAAACATGTGGGTATTAAGAGGTGATTTTGCTCATCTTGGTCTTTGTATGACAGTTCTGACCCTTATAAACGATGCTATTTCAAGAGAGATTATACATTAACATGTATCGTAAAAACATTCACGATAGAGTTTTACATACATGCACACGCCAGGGAGTGTGAGAAGCACCCTCAACAAGACCTGGTCATGCCGTGAACCTTTCCTTCAGACTTCCAGCTCATCAGAATCCTGGGCACACTCGCACCAGATGCTGTGTTTCAAATCGGCTGGGCCAGGGATCCAAACCCATAGTTGGCCATGTGGCTCCCAGCACTGTAGTACAGTACAGTACTAACTGTGCCAGAGAGGCTGGTCTTGTAAGTCAATTTAATTGTTAATTTTGTCATTACAAATGGATTATAAATGTCTGGTAGCAAGAGGCTGCATACAGTGTTACCCTTGTGCCTTTCATAAGAAATGGTAACATGGGCTCATTTTACTGTCTCTGTTTTGTACAAACTATTGGATAATACTGATAATCAGGTTCTGGATATGTATGTTTTATTTAATAATCTTAGGAATTAAGAACCCAACCTACAGAGTCAGCTGCCAAACAGGAGTTGATTGTGTAACATCAACAGGGTGTGTAATCTGGGGCTTCCTGGGGTCTTCCAGGTCTCAGGTTTTGTGTATGTAAAATGGAAATCAAAATATAAAATGAAATTCAGGATTAAATAAGACAATTTATGTAAAGCATTCAGATTAGATTCTGGCACATACTAAAACAATTTTTATAGTTATCTGTTTTTCCACTTCCCCAAACTTTATTAAAGCAAAAGTAATGTTGGTAGAGCTCTAGAACATAGTCAGTTCAGGGGAATTCCTCCCTCAAACATTTGACATTTCATTTCCAAACACATGATGGAAAGGTCCATGGTTCCCACTTGTACTAAGTAGGTGAGAAGCTGAAATCCCAATGTATTCATCTTCCAACTTTCCCCGGTCTGTGGCTGTCCTAGGCCAATGGACAGCTACTGTGGCTTCATTCATTTTCTCCTGTAGCTCTCTCAGCTCTTCTCTAGGCAATAATCACAGAATTTGAGCAGCTTCATTAAGAACTACGTCTCCTGTATCAATATGTTTGTTTAAGGCAGCAAGCAACCCTTTTTTTTTTTTTTTGGTTGGCTTTAGCAACTGCACCCTGTGTCAGGTGCTCCTGAAACAAAATTTGAATTGCCTTAAGCATTACCAGGTAATCCTCCTGACGCTGAGTCTGAAGAAGAGTAGCCAAAGCCATTACACCAGCCTTGAGATCAGGATTTTTTGCTTCCATATTGATCAATGGCTCAGCATTTTTAGTTGCATTGTCAGAATTTTTGCATTATCGGGTACTAAGTTCTTGTACTTTTTGGCCTTATCTCCATATTCAAGTCTAACAGCTAAACTGAGAAGCCAGTAATTGCTTATCAGATCCTAAATCTTGACAGGACAGTTAACATCTTTGAGATACTTTTCAAAAAACTTGGGCCAGTCACTACTGTGGATGTTTCTTAAATTCCCCTGTCTTCAGTCCTGTAGTGTCTGATTTTCTGGTCTTCAAGACAAACTAAAGTTTCTAAATTCTGTTTCATCTTTGCAGTTGAAGCTGGCAGAGTTGTGGTAGTGGGGGCCTCTGCTTCTCCATCAGGTCCCCCGGCCCCGGGGGTGGGGGTGGGGGGCTCTGGGAAGTCATTGTTATTTTGATGAATTTGGTCTTTTCATACATTTGTAGGAGTCTCCAAAAGTTTTAACAGGAAGCCAAACTTGCATTAGGTCCTGCTGCGTTTGTAGATCCAGTTCCCTGTCTGGTCAATGCTCTGAGAAACCTTCAAGGCGAAGGGGATACAAGTTCATTGTAAGAAGTAAAACCTTGCACAGATCCTCCAAAAATCCATTTGTCATTTTTCTTTCCTTACAAAAAAGAAAATAGAAATGACTGAAGTGAGTTTAAGCTTTTTAATTTTTTTTTTTTTTTTTTTTTTTATTGTCAGCGTCTGGGTTTTCTTCACATTCTGTTGACCTGATGAGCATGTTCCAATTTGTATGGTTGTTTTAAATATGACAAACCCTCATTTCATTTATTAATGTCAGGTGCAACTAAGCTGCATTAAGCAAAGAGATCATTCCTTCCAGGCCCACATCTTACGCTTAATACATTCCATATTCCTGGTTCCGTTTCTTGCTGATGTGAGCAGGCTCAGTTTGGTTGGGGCAGGACGACTTGCTGAGAGAGGGCTGTGGATGCTGACTGGTGTGAGGGGCTGGCTCCACTGGGGTGAGGGTGTTACTGTGGTGCACTTGGAGGTTTTAGGGCCATGGCAGAGGACCAAAGACCGTCTTGAGTGAGTCTGAAGGGGAGCCTGCAAAAACATTGACTGAAAAGAGAGAGTGCTCTGGCGGGGCCTGGGGTAAGGAATGTGCCTTTTCTTTCTGTGCTGTAACCTGGAGACTCGCCATGGCCTCTAGGATGGGGTCTGAGAGGGCCCTGGCTGGCCGGCCTGTGGCAACGCTGGCTCCACTTGGAATAAAACCCTCATGGAGAAACGTACAGAGGAAACTATTTGGGAGCGGGAACTGGGCGTGTTTCAGACGTTAAGTCTGCAGAAAAAAATCTGTAGGCCTTTTTTTTTTTTTTTTTAAAGAAAAACAAGTCCCTGGAAATGAACTTTGGGAGAGCTCTTTTAGGCAGGAAATCTGCCCAGAAGAGGAAAAAAGATACAGTAAGAAGCAATTCAAATTGAAATACCATCTCCCTGTGCTGGGCAGAAAAGTGAAGACTACAGTTAAAACACTGAAAGACTCAGGAAAACCCAGACGGGGCAATCAGCATGCTTAGCTGAAACTGGAAGAGGGATGTTCTTTACGCTAAAGGAAAATGACTTCGGGGTTCTCTGTGTAAAGAACTGTTCTGGGTGTTGTGACCGTATTGTCACTGTGGAAATGGCAGCGAGGAGACGGAGTGGCGGCACTGTACTGCATGTCAAAATATTTCCCTGGAGATGACACGCCTAACGTGCTCTGCTCTGGGCCTTTCACTCTGGCTTTCCTTTCACCACACACATCCCCCTTTCTTCTAGTAGGAGAGCGAAGAAAGGACTCAGCTGAAGAGGCACAGCAGCAGGCGAGCTCAGGAAACCTGCCCAGCCCTCATGTCCTGGAGTGGTCACCCGGGTTCCTCGGTTTCCTGGCACAGGCGGGCAGCAGGCCAGCAGCTAAGGGCCTGGGCCAGGGGCTGGTGTTGGCCTCATAGGGTTGGAGGCCTGTATTCCCCTCAGTGGAGCAGGGCCTCAGTGAGGCCTTCATCCCACAGAGCTGATGTTTTCTCATGTATCCAGGGAAGGTCAAGGGGTACCCATTTCCTATGGATGTTGTCAGAGTCAACTGAATTAATAAAATCAGTCTTTTCAATTTTATTTTTATTATTGCTTCCACTCTCCACCAAGCAGTCTTTTAAGATGTTTTTTTTCCAGTTGCTCTTTCATGATATTTTAATTCTCCAGATATGCTATGTACTGTGTAGGGACCACTTAGACATGTGGGTAAGAATCCCAACACCCTCCCACCCCAAGGATCACTTCTTCAGCATGTGGCTTCAGGACCCACGGTGGCAGTGGGGCAGTGGGGAGAAAGGGCTCTTACACACACACACACACACACACACACACACACACACGTGTTCTTTTTATAGCTAAAGTGACCCACATCAAACAGAACAACTCACCAACCAGAGCTAGCATGAGGCCCCCGCCAGCGTAAGGAGATGAGGGAAGAAGGTGCACATGGGCCTCTGGCAGACAGTGAGCGCCTCGCCCCCAGTACTTTTCTTTTCTTTCTTTTTTTTTTTCTAAACATTTATTTACTTATCTATTTATTTGTTATGATTTTCAAGCCACTAGTTTTTGACTGGAGTCACAGTCGTCCATATGGGGACCCAGGACCTTAACCACTATGCCACCTGCTGGCGCCCCCCCACCCCAGTACTTTTCAAATAGCACCTGTGGAGGGAGCCGTGCCTCCTGCACCCGGACAGCGCACAGACCCCTGGGTGCTGAGGGGATGTTCACTAAGATCCGCGGAGCTGCACGGCACAGGCTAAGGACTGCTGCTGCC
>NW_006159840.1:263766-271668 GCF_000334495.1 Tupaia belangeri chinensis | reverse complement strand
CCCTGGTCGCCATTGGCCTTCGGACATCCAGCAAACCGGAATCAGTCCTGCATCCCCTGCTGCCTCTGAGCACTGCAGTGGGAGGCTGGGATCTCCCTCTAAGGTCAGCTCCTTAAACGAATCATTCTCCAGCCCCTTTCTCCCCACACCCTGGTTTACTCTCTTTGCTACTAATCCAAGCAACCGAGATCCCTCCCTGTGATCCGAAGGGCAAGCCTGCAGAACTGGAAGAGTGATGCTGATGTGCATGTCAAAATATTTCCCTGGAGATGACACGCCTAACACATGTGTTTGGACACAAGGATGAAAATAACCATTGTCATAACTCATGCCACAACACTTTATAAGCATATCTGGCCAATAAACCCTATCAAAAATCAACCGAATACACACACACACACACAAAGTCACAAATTAAAAATATGCTCAAGCTCACCTTAGGCTATGCTTACCTCATTGTCTCTTGGAATGTTTAGAAGACCCTATCCCCGTTACCTGGGAGAAGGGCTTACTGAGGTGCAGACCTGCCTACTACACCGGCTCTCTGGCATGGAACTCAGGAATCTGAGTTTAATCCTGAGAAAATCCTCTTGCAAACTGAAGTTTAGAACCCCTGAGTCTAAAATGCCCACATAGTTTGGTCAATTCAAAGGCAGCATGAAATTATTTAATTCGTCACATGAAGAAAATAATTCATTTGATCAATTATTGAAGAAATACATCACAACCTATGTACGTCCTCATGTACCTTCTGTGAGCTTAGAGGACTGTGGACCCTTCCTGGACTCAATTTTCAGAGGCAGCATGAGAGACAAAATTGTCAAGCAAGTGAGACTTGTTACCACCCTCAGAAGAGTCCTACTGCACTAGACGTCAACTCGCTTGATTGCTCAGGGCTGCCAAGAAAGACAACTCACATGGTGCAGGACGGCACAAGGCTTTACCCCCCCCCCCCCCCGCCAGGGAAGGAAGTATAACCCCCCCCCCCCCCCCCCCCAGAGAAGGTAAGGACCAAGGCCAGCTTCAACCATGGGTCTCGGTTGCCAGGGAGACGGACTGCATGCACCCCTCTTGTCTTGTAGGTGGAAAATCTCAACCCTTCCCTTGTGGAGCTGAAATACAGACACCTGGGGCATCTCTGAGACGTCGACGCACTCGGTTCTGAGCACAATATCCAAAACCGAGAGTTATCTCCACACAGAGGTGTGCCCAGCTCAGCTGCGAGGGCTCTGCACCTCCTGCAAGGGTATCTCCCAGGCTGAGGCCGCTCTGACGTGGCCGTGCAGGAGGTGAAAGACCGTGCACGTGCGACCACCCTTTCCACTGAAAGCAAATATACAAGGTGGTATCCCAGGACTCAGAAGTGAGACAGAGCCCGCGAAGGTTTCCTGAGTCCCTCCTGGCTTTGTCTTCAGAGAAAGTGGCATCTGAGCGGGACACTGAAGGATGGTAGGACTGACTGAACAGGAAAGGAAGCTCATAGGAAAGAACCTGGGAACCACGGGCACTGATTTGGGCTAAGTCCAGAGCACGCAAGGGGGGCTGGGAAACAGAACAGGTGTGGACTTGAGCGCGCACTGAGAGTTGGTGTTGGGGGAAGGAAAAGAGGAAAAGAGGCTGTTTGGACATTGTTCTGGGTATAACTGTGTTGAAGCCCTGACCCCCAACCGTATTTGGAAATAGTTTCTGCAAGAGGTAATCAAGTTAAGATGCAGTCACTGGGGTGGGCTCTAATCCAACATGACCGATACCATACATGCGAAGACGGGACACAGGCAAACGCGTGGCAAAGAACAGCACCTGCTTCGTGGGGTTGCTGTGAAGGTTAGAGGAACCTCTTTATTCTGGGCCTGGAACACAGTGAGCACTCAATAAAAATGAGCTAAAATGATTATTTAAACTCATAGGGGACGCCTGTCACTATCTGGGTTGAAAAGGGACAGCAGCTCTCAGAAAACCATGTTGGGCAGATGGCCAGAGGCATCCATTTCTATGGACTGAGGACCAGGCAGTGGTGTGAACCTCATGAGGGGGGTGCAACTACCCCCCCGCCCCGATATGCAAGCCGAGGTCAGAAAGAGGGAAACAGAGCTGGGCCCTGCCAGAGCATGCAAGTCGGAGGCCTTGTCTCCTGCATATAGATGCCATTGCCGCATCCAGGGACCTGGGATTTTATGGAGGTTGTGGGGATCACTGAAGAAGTGTCGGCCCACTGTTGGACCCATGGCATGAGTCACACAAAGATCAGACTGTGTGGGGAGCAGTCATGTGGGAAAAGTTTGGGAGACCCCGGCATCACAAACGGCCTGACAGAGACTAGAAGTCCTCCTCCTCCTCGTCATTACCTTCTGCTTGTCTTTTCTAGAAAGTGAGTCATAAGTGACAGGCGACCCTGTTGGTTGGAGAGCTATGTCACCATGCTCCCAGGGGGCAGGCTCCCTTCCTTTGCTGGAAGACCTCAAAGCTGGCAGACACTGAGGGAAAGCAGAATGTCCCTGCCTTGGAGATGGAGTGAGTCCAGACTGCCGACGTGGCCTGCGTGATGAGAGGATCAGGGTGACTTGAAGTTCAGCCCTGTTCTAAGCCCATTCTGAGCATGAACAAGGTAATTTTTAAATTTCCACCCGTTTACAGTTAAGGAAAATGAGGCCTATGAAGGTTAATTAGTTTGCCTCAAGTCGTGCATTCGGTGGTCAAGCTGGGAGTGGCTGGCAGGTGATGCCCTGGCCTTGTGCTATTTCCTGGGCCACTTGGGGGTGTCCCCCCGCCCTGTATCTTTCTGCTTCGATGCCTGGAGGTTCCTCCAGTCCCTTCAGGGCTTTCTCAGCCCCCACACAGTTCACTTCAGCCAGATGAGACCACTGAGGAACCACCATGTGGGGACATGGCCAGACTGGAGTTACAGGCCAAGGCAGGACACGAGTTATGTCACCTCCACTTGTTAAACACAACGACAACGATCTTTAAACCGGACTCAGGGCTCAGGCGTAGGAAGGGGCTCCTTGGTCCCCGCACAGGTCCCCCCCTCCCCTCAGTTTGCTATGATGCGGTGCCTCAGAGGCCACAGGGTCCCGGCAGGATGGTGACTCTGCTGCCCATACTGAGCCTGTTCGCCGACACACACCTTGTTCGCTTTTCTCCTTGATAGCTTTTTTTCTTCCTGGTTTGTGCCTCGTAGGCAACCTCACTGAAAAGAATGCCTCCTCTGAGAAGCCGTCCTTGACTGTGGAGGGTAATGGTACCTGTGTCCACCTGGTGGGACCAAGGTGCCCAGATGCTGATCAAACACCAGTTAGAAATTGTGCAAAGGTGTGTCAGCTGGCCGTTTGGTGGTTAAGGCAAATGGATCCCACATGGTGGACCGTGTGGTTCAAGTCCTGGACCTGGCAGCTTGAAAAACACTCAGTGTGTGTGCATGAGTGCTGAAAATCCTGAGAGGAGAATGGAGGAAAAGGGATTGAGGTGTGGCCTCCTCCCCGGGAGTGCTTTCTTACGTTTCCTCTCTCTGTCTCTCTGGTGAGCACAGGCTCCCTATAGCAAATTTAAAAAAAAAAAAAAAAAGAAAGAAACTGAGTGAAGATATTTCCTAAATGTGGTCACCATTTAAGTCAGTTGACTCAGTAAGGCTGATGATCCTCTGGAATGTGAGTAGGCCTCATCTGACAGGTCCAGAGCCTCAGGAGCAGAGACCCAGGTTCTGGAAGAAGCAGCAATTCTGCCTCAAGACTGTTACACAGGAACCCCGACTGAGCTTCCCCTGGGCGGGGCTCCCGTGATTGACAAGCAGGCTTGCTGCTCTAAGCTGGACCCCTGAGGGCGTTTGGTTTCTTTGCCCAAAAGCCAGCACTCTGCAGCACTCATGATGTGTGAGGGACTAGAAGGGGTGCTCCTAGGAGAACAGGATTGGAAACTTGGGCGGTGCAGCAGAGCGGTTTGAAAGCGGCTGCCCCCTCACGTCCTAGTCTGAGCTCCTGCTAATGAACAGGTGGCTTCTGCCAGCTTTCCTCAGTGAATGCGACTGCCCTCCGCACCCTTTTCACTCACTCCATGCGCATGCGAGTCCCAGCTCTGACAGGCGCTTACCTCTGACAACGGGCACATTTCTGATGAACGCCCAGCTCTGTGCTCAAGGTGCTGCTTAGCCTGGAGCTCCTTCAAGGGGTGCGGTTGTTCAGTGGAAAGGGCAGGGGCGTGTGTGTGTGTGTGTGTGTGTGTGTGTGTGTGTGCAGGTTACAGTCTGGACCTCCTCCGGCGTGAACCTGGAATAGTTATGAATGGCTGAGACCTGAATGATGCCTCTGGTGCTCTCATTCCACACATTTTAATTAAAGAGGACAGAAAAGGAGGCGGGCTCCACGCTGGCGTCCGTGTGAGGAGATTTTCTAGTCCCAACTTGACAGGTTAGAATGTTTCAACTCAGGTTCCTGAATGTGCTGTTTGGAAAGCCTCAGGGAGGCTAATGTCTCTACCTGCTTTTCACCCACAACTCATGAAAAAAAAAAAAAAAAGAGTTTTAATTCTGGTAGAGGACGTACTGTGGAAAAAAAAGGAAAAATATTGTGTACACACACACACACACACACACACACACACAATCTGTCTTAGACCTGGAAACCAGAGCTATTGCATACTTTATTCACATTGCTTTTCCATAAACAGATCTGAAATTTTTTTACAGATAGGAGTTGCTCAAGAAAAAACCCAAGTACAAAATGGATGTGTTGAAAATGGATTTAAGCTCAATTCCTGGGCTGTCCTGTCCCTGGAAACTCTCCTCTCTCCTTCAAAGGTGTTAATTAGTAATAGCCATTCCAGAATGCTGGGGCTGGGGCTGATTCAGCCCTGAACCTGGTCCCTGGCCAGGCAGGAGGCTTCAGATGGTGATGTTTGCTTAAGAGGCCTGCAATTGCCCCGTCCTGTGTGGGGGGAAGATAGCAAAGGGCAAAAGAAAGGAAAAGCTCGCCTACCCTCTAGCTCTGAAACTGCAAGGTGAAGTTAGAGGGCTGGGGCTCGGGCTGGGGCTCGGGCTGGGGCTGGGGGTAGATAATTGCTATGTCCCAGGTCCTGTTTCAGATACTTTATAGGATAGTTAAATTACATACTCAACAAATCTGCTATTTTTAGGCTGGGAAACTGAAGCACATGAAGTAACTTTCTACTGTCTAAGTGCCGCTACCTGCCAAGTCTGTAGCTCCAGCTCCAGCTTGATTATCTGTGGGAATTTCTGACTTACATCTCCAACTGCCCACCAGGTGTCCACACCTGGGTGTCCAAAGGCATCTTCAATTCTGTCTTTCCTGACCTGAGCTCACCATCCCCCTTGGACTCCTGCTGCTTTTCTAGTCCCTCGCTCAGTGAGCACTCTGTGTGCCAACCAGGATACTCAAGCTCGAAACCATCTTCTCTGCGTCTTCTCCAACCACGTTCCTTACATACAAGCAATCAACTCCTTGGCTCGCCCCTCCTCCTAACTGTTCTTGCAATGCCTCCTTCTCACTCCTCTAATCACCACCTGCCTAATCCAGGCTTCCATCCCCAGACTCCATTCTCCACAATGTGCCAGGGCCATTTTTTAAAAGCGTATAGATACTGGGCCACATGTAGTTGTTACCTATAGGTGTATAACAAACACCACCAAAATCTAGCAGCTGAAAGCAATGAACATTTATTATCTCCTAGACTGTGAAGGCCAGAAGTCCTGGAGCAGCTTAGCTGAGTGGTCCGAGCTCAGGATTGCTCCCGAAGCTGCAAAGTACTGGCAGGCACTTTGGTCATGTCAGGGCTCGATTAGGGGAGGGTCAGTCTCTGGCTCACTCACGAGGCTGTGGCTAGGCCCAGCTTCTCCTGCTGCTGGCTGGATCCTTGCCACCTGCATCTTTCTGTAGGGTTGCTCAACACATGGCTGCTTATGTATCTTAGAATGGGGTGGGGGTAGGATCAGTGAAAGAAAGGGGGAGACTGACCTCAGGGAAGAAGCTAGTCTTTTTATGACCTAAGGTCAGAAGTGACATGCCCTCGCTCCTGCCATATCCATTACAAGTAGGTCACTACATCTCCACTCAAAGGGAGGAGACAATGCCAGGATATGAATACATGAGAAGTGGGATTTATTGGGAGCTGTCCTAGTGCCTGTCTACCACAGCACACCTTTGTTTAAAACAGTAAGCATCGGGGCCAGCAGGTGGCGAGGTGGTTGAAGACGCTGGATTCCCACATGGTCAACCATGGTTCGAGTCCTGGACCTAGTGGTTTGCTTTCTCAGTTTCTCTTTATCTCTGTTCTCGCCTCTCTCTCTGTCTGTGTCCCTCTAAGGTCAAATTAAAATAAACAAATAAATAAAGTTAAATATAATAATTAAAAAAAAAGTAAGCATCAAAGTTGGCAGGTGGCATGGTGTTTAAGAGCACTGGACTCCTATATGGCCAACCGCGGTTCAAGACCCAGACCTGACAGCTTGCTTCCTCGCTTTCCCTCTCTCTCTCTCCTTTCTCTCTGTCCCTCTGTGGTCAAATTAAAATAAATAAATAAATAAAGTTAAATAAAAATAATTCTTTTAAAAAACCAGTGAGCATCACTGGATTTTAGCACATGGTTCTAATGTGGCTTTTAAGGCCCTGCAATGGCAACTGTGCTCACCTTTCTGGTAGCAGGTGTCGCAACCTTTCCCACACCCTGTGCTCCGTCACATGCACATGCCAGCCACTCTGTACTGCTGTCTTTCACCATCCACACAAAGGTGCTTCTGTGGACTCAGCACCATGGAAGCCTTCCAAAGTCAGTAGACCAGAGCATCCTACCCCTTCATTAGGTTGAGCGGCCATTTGTGTGATTATTTAGTTCAACTTTGCTTAATGATTTGCAAACTTATTTCCATACAAAAAAAATAATTGTAATGGACTATAAAAGCCTTGCTAAATTTAAGAGTTGTATTAAGTTTCCTTTGTAGCAATGTCTACAATAAGTCTCAGTTGCAAAGGAGTCAGGTTTGGAAAAAGCAATAGGGAAAATGTATGTGTTTATTATGCCTAGCGTCACATATCAAAATGGTACTACTGTTACGTTCTCAGTGTTCCCAACACTTTTCCCACAGGGCCAGTAGGGGTTAACTGACGTCTCTTCACCTTTTCTGACGTGCTCTCATTACCAAGATGAATGGCATCACAGAGTTCATGCTTCTCATCCAAACGCATCGCTGCTGCCTCCTTCCACAGGTGACCGAGCACAGCAGTAGCAGGCAGGAGCTGAGCCGTGGACCGTGTTAAGCCTCTGTATCCTGTGGAATTGTGTTTTAATAAGTTGATCAGGATATAAAGTGAGGTAAGGAGCAAAAATTGCCTCGTTCGTTGAAGGAATCTGTGGCTGTTCCCTAGCTAGTAACCTTCAGAGGCCAGGCCTGCCTGGGGTGGTGGTCAGCAAAGGGTTCACTGGTCAGCAGCATCTCCTGTTGGCTTCTGGATCTGAATTTCTGGAAGTTGGCCCATTGGCCCAAAACCACACTCTGTACCCCACTGCATGGGGCTCTGAGGCTGAAACACATTGGCAGAATATCCACACGGCGTCAGGCATCTAGGAAGTGATGAAGGCCCAGTTCTGATGCCTAGAAAACATGGACTACAGGAGACTGGGAGAGAAAGGAAGCCTGCCCCCTGAGTTTACCAGCCCCGAAGACAGTAGTCAGAACAGTGGGCTCATTTCATTGTGGACTCTCAAATGAGATTTCCAGAGTTGTCTTTTCCTTTTAAAGTTCCTTTAGAATTTCCAGTCCCTCTCCAGTCCTCGATTAGTTTCTTAAAATGATGGTTTGCGGCTTCCATCATTCCTTCCACCCCCAACCTACAAAACCCCAGAGCCAGCGTATCTGGATACGTCTACTTTGTTTTAAATAGAGCATTACAAATCTTT
>NW_006159840.1:244236-263666 GCF_000334495.1 Tupaia belangeri chinensis | reverse complement strand
CTTTCCCTAATCTTTCTTGGCTCCTTGCCTCCTTTTCCTATGTACTGCTTGTTCCAACATTCAAAAAACAGCTTGTCCCTTTATCAAACATTGTAGTTTATAACTTCCCAAGTCGTCATTTTTAGAGCAATTGAATGTCCCCATTTGCCTATTACGTGTCTTAGAAAGAGTGATCATATTCACATCACAGAATGTGCTATGTTGGGGTCCCTTGAGGGTTTGGTTCACTTGGAGATATAGCAAAGATGTCCTAGAGTCTGTTACCTGATTTGAAGCAAAACTGGGCTCTCCCTCCACACAAATATTTCATGTTCCAGTCTTAGGGCAACTAAGATTTAAGTGAATCTTAATGGGCAAAAGAGGTCTTAGGGTAACATGACTAGTCTGAGATCCAGAAAAATTCATGAGGGCAAGCATTGCTCCCACTTGCTCCAGGCCAAAGCTATACTGTGGGTGGCAGCTGATGGTGCTCCATCCTCACATTCTCCCCTTGGGCCCCGATGCCTTTCTCAAGCAGGCTAGTGTGGCTGTTAAGACACACAACTCTGGAGCTTCCAGACCAGAGTTAAAATTCCACCTCTCCCATTCATAAACTAGGTGGTCTTGAGTGAGTTCTTTATTTTAGAATTCAATTTTTTCATCTGCAATACAAGAATAGTACTAGGATCTACAGCATAGAGTTGTCTTCAGGACTAAATGACAGAATGCAAGAGTGATAAAGACAATACCTGCCACATGCTCAATAAATGGTAGCAATGATCATTACCCTTGTGGCTGGGGGCTCCATTGGACCCCCATCAGACTTCCCTCCCAAGGCTTGGCACCTTTATCTACCTTTCCTGGGTCATCTCAACATAATCATTCCCTCAGTGTCCCTCCTGACCTACTGACAGAGAGAAAAAAAAGTTCATTAAAAACCAAAGGTGTGAATATCAAGAAGCTGGGCTCAAGTGTTACTCAGCTGGTACTCCATGCTCTTCATGAAGACGTCTTTCAGTGGAAATTCAGGCAATGAGGCCAAGACAGGGCAGGGACTCACATGGTTCTTCTGCTGACACCAGTTGTGGCTGAGGGCAACTTGCTCAGCTGTTGGGCTGTTTTAGATAAGGTGCCCTCTCTAGCATTCCCATAAGGATAAATGAGGATATCAGGGCTTGACAACTAGGAGGTGCTTATGAACGTGTTTGTCAGTGAACCGCTTGACTTAAATGAAATGGGTTGCAGTGCTTTGAAGGCAGGATTCAGATGTGTATAATTTACTTTGAAATGCATCAAAAATAAGAGGAACTGATAGACAAATGAATCAATAGATTACTATCTCTTGATAAAATCAGTATAATAAACTTGGGTATCTAAGTACCCATAGTAAAATTCTTTCAATTTTCCCATATGTTTTCAATTTTTTATTATAAGAAAATTTCTAAATGGGAACAAAACAGGACCATTTTAAAAAGAAATTACTAAAAAAGGTAATTTAAGAACAAGGAATGTGACCACAGAAGGTAAATGATAATTGAAATATAGGAAAAACCACCTACAATTAGGATAATGATTGGAGTTAGTGCATCCTGAGGTCCTATTATGTTTGGAGGGAGTTAAGATATTAACTTAACTTAGGGACCAGCAGTTAGAGTAATGGCTATGTCGCTGGGCTCCGATGTAGTTGACCACGGTTTGAGTCCCGGACCCAGTGGCTTAAACACATGCTGGGCACGTGTGCGTGTATGCCCAAGATCCTGAGAGGAGAATGGAAGAGAAGGGATTGTGGTGTGGCCATCCCCCCTGGGGAGTGATTTCTCCCTTTCTATCTCTCTATCTCTCTCTGTCTCTCTGGCGAGCATGCGTGCCCTATAGTAAAAACCTCTCTAAAAAAAAAAAACAGAGATTAACTTAACTGAAATTTAGTTAGTCCTATTTCACAGAGTTACCATATGGATTAAATAAACTACAACATGTTAACAGTGGCATTTCTTTACCATATATATATTTACTATATTTATATTTTAGTGCTGTTATTATTAATTTTAATATTATTTTCACTGTACAACAATAAAAAGAAAAATAAAGTGTATAATTGTTCATGAAAAATTAGAAATAACCCCAATGTTCATTGTTAGGAATGGATAAGTAAATGTGTTATATTCACACAAAATGGAATATTAAATAGCTAGGGATATGAATTCCAGCAATATGTAGGAAACTGTATCAATCTTAGAAAAAATCCTGAGTGTAAAAAGCAAGTCAGGGAAAATGAAACAGCTAACTCATACCATAGGGAAGTGCGTGAGTTAAAGAAATCAACTCCAAAGAAGTAGGAAGAAGTGAGTACATCACTGATGACCAAATATCAGAACAGTATCCTAGAAATAAGAGAGAACCAGGAAATACCTCCCCACTCCAAAGAAACACAATAACTCCTCATCAACAATGAATAAAACACAAGAGATCACAAATATGTCAGAAAAAGAATTCAAATATTCATTAGAACAAAACTTAATGAGATGCAAGAGAAAACAGACAACCAATTGCAGGAGATGACTTGAAAGAAATTCCATGGAAAGATAGACATCCTGAAAAAGAATCAAACAGAAGCTCTGGAGACTAAAGAATACAATGCAGGAAATCAAACCTCTCTTGAAGGTATCTCCAGCAATTTAAACTACTCAGAAGAAACTCTGACCTTGAAGACAAAATCTCCAATTTAGTCCAAGCAACTGAGAAGAATGAGAAATTAGCCACTGAAAATGAGAACAACATACTTCCATACCCTACATATCATTAAACAGCTGAATATCCACTATACCACCTGCTGGCCCAGGAAGAAACATTTAACAGACAAAAAAATGTAAAGTTTTCTGTTGAAAATTACATATATGGAAATATCCTTGATTTGATTTTTGTGTAAAGAGATTAAAAACAAAGTGAAAAAAAAAAGCAAGTTCAGAGAAAGTTGCATTCATTATAGTACCATTTTTACAAATCTCAAAAACAAGCAAAGCCAAGAAGTTTATTGCTTAAAGAAACAAATATAAACTTTTTTTTTTTTTTTGCCAGAGTGCATGTGTGCTCACCAGAAAAAAAAAAGAGAGAAAAAGAAAAAGCACCCCTAGTGGGATGTGATCACAATGCAATTTCCTTCTCTTTTTTCCTGTTCATATTTGGGGCACATGTCCTTAGCATGGTTTTCAAGCCACTGGGGCTGGATTTGAACCATGGTTGGCCATGTGGGATCCCACTAGGCTACTGTGCCAGCCCCATAAACCATTATTTATAAGAGAGATTTTTGCTATAGGACACATGTGCTCACCAGAAAGACAGAGAGACAGAAAGTGAGGAATCGCCCTCCGGGGGGGGGGATGGCCATGCTGCAGTCCTTCTCCATCAGTTTCCTCTTGGGATTGTGGGCACACACATATTCACCCAGCATGAGTTTTAAGCCACCGGGTCCAGGACTTGAACCATGGTCAATCATGTGGGAGTCAAGCGACATAACCATTATACCATTTGCTGATCCCTCCATAAACCATTTTTAAAAGGAGCAATGACAAAACACAAATTTTAGGATTTTGCTTATCATAGGTCAATCAATCATCAGGAAGCATAGGTCATTTCAAAGTATTGGCAATGATCTTGTTCTTAATTGTCCTTTTTTTTTTTTAAGAATTATTGTATTTATTTATTTATTTTAATTTGACCAGAGAGGAACAGAGTGAGTGAGTGAAAGAGAGAGATAGATAGATAGATAGATAGAGAGAGAGAGAGAGAGAGAGAGAGAAAGCCACCAGGTCTGGGACTTGAACTGCGGTTGGCCATGTGGGAATCCCACGCTCTTAACCATCACGCCACGTGCTAGCCCCCTTAATTGTTCTTAAGGTGAGTGATGACATCTCAGATGCTCCTTTTATGGTTACATTTACAACCCACATAGACACTGAATGGATTATTTGATATTAAGGGAATGAAATATTGCATTCAATATTAGGCAGGAGCCAAATCATTTATTGACTTGTTGGTCATACTGGAGGTTTTAGACTTCCATTTTCCATTTAATTCTTATTTCCCGTGGGATTTTTCAGCATCTGCTTGGTCTTGAGTCCAGTTGTGAGCCAGGTCAGCATGACTTTGTGAAACTCTTGCCTGAAAAAATAGCCCTCTTCTTCCTTTTAGTCAGTACCCCGTTTCCCTGCCCAGCTCCCTGCCAAATGTCTCTCTAGGTAACTGGACAAGACATTACCAGGGCAGATCTCTGGATCACATCACATCCATGGCATCACCCCTCCCCTTCCTAGAAGGCTTCCAACAGCTAAGACCTTTATAGAAGACCTTTTATAGAAGTGTGAGCTTCCTGGGGCTCTTCTGAATACAAAGCTCTGGCTAAACAGGTGGGTGAGACTTGTGTGTCTGCCCGTCTCTGTCCCCATGAGCTTTGTAGATTTGCTGACTTTCTCTCTGCCGCCATTTTTCTTTTTAAAAATGAGTTTTGAGTGTATTAGCAGACTCTCTGGAGCCATTAGGATCCACACTTAATAAAAACTGCTGGGAGTGTGAACCAGAAGCACAGAAGCACACAGGAATAGACAATGGAAGATTTCATGATCAGCTTCCCATCCCACATCCACCCCAGGTTCAGGTCAGTTTGGCACCTGCTGTCAGGAGAGTTGGGGCTGTGATGATTCATCAGTTACTTGCAAAACTAGGATTGAGATCTTTCCCAGCTGTTGGCCAGGGTGGAGTGAATGCTGGTGTGCACACTTCTCCTACCAAAAGAGCAGGGCTCCTTCAAAGGCTGTTGTGCATGTACACAGGCCAACTCTCAACTGCGAATAACTCAGCAATTGGCAAATGCAAAACCTCATGACTGAGTTCATGGCACCAACTTCTTATGAACAGTGTTTAATGAGAAGCACTCTTTTTATCCAGAGAGCCAAACTCAAACCAGTAAAGCTCAATGCTCTAAGAGGACATTTGGTTTTGAAGATAAGTTCAATATATTAGGTCTTTGAGAAGTCATGATGTATTTTCTGTTTTTCTATGCAAAAATGCATCATGACTTTCTTGACAACCCAATAGTTGGAGCAAGTGGGTTCAATAAGGGACTCATGGTCACATCCAGACCAGAGGTGGAGGACAGAGCAAGGCAGCCATGGGCAGGGCAGTGGGGAGGCCTCCCAGATGTGCATCGTTAGACATTTGTATAAAGAGATTAATAAAGCTCCGGCAACCAGAGGGGGAGGGGGAGTAAAGATTGATTTACATGAAAAAAGACTCGGTACAGTGCCTATAAGTTTGCAGTTTAATATTGGTGAGCTGATCATTGTATTTACTAATCCATGAAGCAACTCAGTTCTTCTTTTACATTAACAGTTCATGTGGAGACCCCCAAGGCCAACCTACGCAGTGCCATTGGGACCATACTCTGATTCCGTGTTGGTCTACTTCCTCTGTGTCCAGTATCTGGCTTTGGTATCAAGGTAATGTTGGTCTCCTAAAATGAGACTGGAATATTCCCTTTTTTTTTTTCCAATGTTTTGGATGAATTTGAGACAGATTGATATTTTCTTTTATATTTGATAGAATTTCCCAGGGAAGCCATGTGGTCCTGGGCTTTTATTTGTCAGTAAATGTCTGATTACTGATTTAGTCTCCTTTCTTCTTACTAATATGCTCAAATCTTATATTTCTTCAATATTTATTCTTGGTAAGTTGTGTGTTTCCAGGAATTTATCCATCTTTTCTAGGTTATCCAATTCGTTGGTATATAATTGTTCACAGTAGTCACTTACCATTTTTATTTCAATTGTAACATTTCCTCTTTCCAATTTTATTTCTTCTTTTTTTCTGTACTCATGAGCAAATGCATGCATGTACATGAGAGAGAGAGAAGGAGGGAGGGAGAAAGAAAGAGATCAACACCCACTTAAGGATTTGACCATGCCGCAATCCCCTTTCTCTAGTCCTTCAGCTGGTAGGATGTCAGGCACTCAAATGCCTGTCTGGTGTGTTTTCAGACTGTTCAGACCAGGGATTCAAACTGTAGTTATCATGTGGAATCCCATCTTCTCCCCCCTTTTTTTTCAAATTGCCAGAGAGTGCATGAACTTTCCAGAAAGAGAGAGATAGAGAGAATACACCTTCAATGGGGTATAGTCATGCCGCAATCCCTTCTCCTCCCTTTCTCCATCCTGTTGAGTTCTGAAGCATGCCTGCACATGCATCCAACATGTTGTTCAAACTGCCAAGCTGGGATCTGAATAATGTTTGACCATGTGGGATTTAGCAGATGGGACTGACCCCGATTTTATTTCATTTCTGATTTTATTTGAGTCCTTTTAAAACATTTTTTCATTCAGCTGAAGTTCTGACAGTTTTGTTAATCTTTTCAAAAGCCAACTCTCAGTCTTGATCTTCTCTATTCTATTTATTTTTGCCATTTTCTTTGTTCTCCTAACTTTGGACTTAGTTTGTTCTTCTTCTTTTTTTTTTGTTTCTTTATGTGCAAAATTAGGTTGTTTACTTGAAAATTTTCTTTTGTATTAAGGTAGGAATTCATTGCTATAAACCTTTTTCTTAAAACTGCTTTTACTGAATCCTGTAACTTTTGGTATGTTGTATTTCTATTTTCATATGTCTTGAGGTTTAAAAATTTTCCATTTGATTGATTGGGTGTGTTGATCACTTTCTAGATATTTGTGAATTTTTCAGTTTTCATCCTGTTATTGGTTTCTAATTTTATACCATTGTGTAAAAAAGGATATGTGATATAATTTATTGGGTTGTTAGAAAAGTCATGATATATTTTTGCATAGAAAAACATAGAAAAATACATCATGGCATTTGATAGAAAGTAGACAAATATGGAAGGTTACTGCTAAGTGAAGCAAGCCAGGCTATGAAAGAGAAACAATGTATGTCTCCACTCAATGTAGACCTAATGTCTGGCACTCTATGGCAGAACTGAATGACTGCAAGGTATAAAAGCTTGGAGAGTAATGATGATACTGGAGACAGTGCGAGAGGAGGGTGGGATATGTGGGAAGGGGAGAGGAAGGGAATCAAGGGGGAGAAGAAAGAAGAAAAACAATTAAGGGATCCAAAATGGAAAGAAATTTGTTGATTATAATGTACATGGTAATGTCTTTGACCAAATCGATATGCAATGTATTCATAATGGGAAAATTAATTTAGTATGCTGTAATGATACACAATGATTGAATGTAAAAAATAAAGAAATCCATTCATTTTAAAAAAGAAAGAAAAGTGCATGATGACTTTTCAAACAACCTAATAGATCTTAAATTTGTTAAGGCTAGTTTTGTGGTTTAATATGATCTATCTTGAATAATGTTCTGGCTAGTTTTGTGGTTTAATATGATCTATCTTGTTTAATGTTCTGTGTGCTTGAGAAGAATGTGTATTCTGCTGTGTTGAATGGAATGTCCTACAATTTGTTAGGTCCATTTGCTCTAAAGTGTAGTGCAAGCCCAATGTTTCCTTACTGAATTTTCTGTCTGGATGATCTACCCATTCCTCAAAGTGGAGTATTGAAGTCCTCTACCATTATCGTATTGTTGTCTATTTCTCTTTTCAGATCTGTTAATATCTACTGTGTATATTTAAGTGTGCCAATGTTGAGTGAATATATAATTGTTATAGTCTTTTTATGAATTGACACCTTTATCACTATACAATGACCGTTTTTATCTTAAAGTCTATTTTATCTGATCAAAGTACAGCTACCCTTGCTCTCTTTGATTTACGATCACATAGAATACCTTTTCCATCCCTTCATTTTTACTGTATGAGTGTCCTTAAAGCAGAAATGAATCTCTGACAGGTAGCATATAGTTAAGATTTATATTTTTAAAATCCATTTGGTTATTATATGTCATTTGATTTAGAGAATTTAATCCACTTACATTTAAAGTAATTATCAATACATGAGAACTTAATTTTGCCATTTGAAAAATTGTTTCCTGATTGTTTTGTCATTCATTTGTTCCTTTCTTCCTCTCTTTCTGTCTTCATCATTTGATGATTTTCTGTAGTGGTATCCTTTCATTCCTTTACCTTAGTTTTTGCATATCATATATAGGTTTTTGCTTCATGATTACCATGAGACTTACCTAAAAAACCTTATAGTTTTCACTGTCTATTTTAGGCTGTTAACAACTTAACTTTGGTTGCATGCAAAAGCTCTACATTTTATTCCTTTTCCATTTTATTTTTGATATCACAACTGGCACATTTTTATATTGTGCATCTACTAACAATTTATTGTAGCTAAAGTTATTTTAAGACTTTTGTCTTTTTAAAAAGAATTATTTCATTTAACTTTATTTAAATCTGACCAGAGAGGGACAGAGTGCGGGGGCTTATTTAAATCTGACCAGAGAGGGGCAGAGTGCGGGGGCAGGGGGGAGTGAGAAATCAAGTTACCAGGTCTAGGACTTGAACAGAGGTTGAACATGTGGGAGTCCAGCATCCTTAACCAAACCACCATGCCTCCTGCTGCCCCAGACTTTTTTTTTTAACCTTAATATTAAAATTAAAAGTGACTTATGCACCATTATACTTTAAAGTATTCTAAATTTGACTATATGCTCACTTTTACTAGTGAGTTTTATACTTTCATATGTTTCTATGTTACTAATTGACATTCTTTTATTTCAATTTGAAGAACTCCCTTTAGCATTTCCTGTGAGTCAGATCTATTGGTGATGAACTCCCTTAGCTTTTTCTTTTTTCTTTTTTTTTTTTTTAGAGGTTTTTGCTAGAGGGTGCGTGCGCTCGCCAGAAAGACAGAGACAGAGAGATAGAAAGCGAGAAATCACCCCCCAGGGGGGTTGGCCACGTCACAATCCCTTCTCCTCCATTCTCCTCTTGAGATCTTGGGCACGCACGCACATGTGCCCGGCGTGAGTTTAAGCCGCCGGGTCCAGGACTTGAACCGTGGTCGACTACGTGGGAGTCCAGCGACAGAGCCATTACACTAACTGCTGGTCCCGAACTCCCTTAGCTTTTGTTTATCTGGGAAAATCAGCCTCTGTCCTTTATTCCTGAAGAACACGTTTGCTGGGTAAAGTACTATTGGTTGGCAGTTTTTGTTTTCTTTTTCTTTCAGCACTTTATATCATCATACCGTCTCCTGGTCTGCAAGGTTTCTGTTGAGAAATCCATCAGAAGTCTCTTTGGAGGCCCTCTTATATATGATAAATTTCTTTTCTCTTGCTCCTTTCAAAATTCTCTGTCTTTGCTCTATGATAGTTGGTTATGATGTGTCTGAGTGAAGCCTTTATTTTAAATGATAGGCTGTCAAGGTCAAATATTCTTTCTTCTGCTTGGTCAAGTCCATTATTGACATTATCTATTGTATTTTTCATTTCATTCATGTCATCTCCCAGCTCCTGATTCATGTTTGGCTTATTATTTGTATCTCTTTGTCAAACCTCTCATTTTCTTCATCTATTTTTTTTATATGATAGACTTTTCTGTTTGTGTGTGTGTGTGCATGCATGTGCGTATCTTTATAGCTCCCTGAGCTTCTTTAAAACAATTACTTTAAATTCTTTGTCAGGCAATTTGTATATCTATTTTCTTTGGAGTGTTACTAGAGAATTATTGTATTCCTTTGGTGGTATTGTGTTTCCCTGAGTTTTTAATGTTACTTAAAGTCTTGTGTTGTCTTCACTGACTGACTTCAATCTTTACTGACTGGCTTTGGGAAAGGAAAGCTTTCACAAGTTAACCCAGCTGGGAATTCTGAAGTTCTCAGAAGTTTTCTATGGATATGTCTGCTCCACACTCCTTGCCTCCTCTTTTTTATTTTATTTTATTTTATTTTATTTTTTGCTATAGGGTATGTGCGCTCACCAGACAGACAGAGAGAGACAGAGAGACAGAAAGCGAGAAATCACCCGCCAGGGGGGATGGCCATGCCGCAATCCCTTCTCCTCCATCCTCCTCTCAGGATCTTGGGCATGCACACACATGCACCCGGCATGAGTTTTAAGCCACCGGGTCCAGGACACGAACCACAGTTGACTACGTGGGAGTCCAGCGACCTAGCCATTATGCTAACTGCTGGTCCCTCCTTGCCTCCTCTTGAGGGAGACTCTTTAATATTATATGTCTTCTCTCAATCCCACAATGCCAGGCTAGACACTGATAGCCTCCCATTTGTTTTCCCTAGGGTCGTGCCCGGAAACGCTCTCCTCTGTGTGCCATCTCCCAGTCCCGAAGGGCTGAATTGTCTGTGTGAGCTAAGTCGTCTACAGAGGCCTGCACTCAGTATTCATGGGGGTATACTCTGGGAGCAGCCATGGTGCGGAGCTTGAGGCATGTGAGCATTGGGGGTGCCTGTGGGCCAGTTGGGGAGGTCTGTAGGTGAGGCATCCCAAGCAGCTTGTGGACAGGCTTCCTGACTTGTTTGGCAAAGTTATTGGATCTGCGGTTCTGTGTGGAGATCTGCGAATCCCTGCCTCTCTTCCCTGTTGCCAGTCTCTCTCAACCGCTCAGCCACACCAGTCACCTCAGTGTGCGAGACTGGGTGAGAAAGAAGCGGGTCGCTTGGGCAGTGCCCTGCACGGCGGGGGAAACTGGGTGCTCGCTCACTATGCTCTTACTTCTCTCCATGAGAGAAATTGCAGGTCGACAGTGTTTTACTTGGCATTGTTTACTATTATTATTATTATTTAAGACCTTTATTAACAGGTGCTTGCAGTTTGTTGACTTTTTTGAAAAAATCAAGTTGTAAACTTTTATTACAAATTAAAAATGAAGTTCTTAAAAATCTCAACTTGACCAGATATGAAACAATTTAAAAACCTTTAAAGGTGTATTGAGAAAAACCAGGCTTTTTTTTAAAAAACACGTTTGTCATTACCAAAAAGAGACATCTTTAGGTAAAATTAATAAAAACCCCATGCTGCATAGATAATGGAGATAGTTCTAGTTATCTGGTCAACGGGCAAAAAGCAAGCACTTAAGGTCTTCAGCTCCAATCTTTTGTTCATTTCTTGTTGCTGGAATTTCATATTCACTTCTTGTAGGATAACTAAGCCGGATGATGGTAGAGATGGTAAGCCGGCATTTACTCAGCCCCCCCTACTCAGCCTCGGGAGCGGAGGGATTCTCACCTGGGGCATCGGCCGCTTTTGTCTCTTTGCCATCCTGTGGTTTAGGGTTCTCTGGGCGTCTGCGTCGGTAATTGAAGTTGCGTCGGTACCAACGTAGAGGTGGCTGCTGGCCTTGGGTCTCATGTCCTTGATTTTCCTTATCCTCTTCATTGCCGTCCTCTCTGGGCTGTCTTTGGCGAGGTGGGCCCCTGAGAAACCGTGGTCTATAACCCCGATACATATTCTGCCTCCCTGGTCTATCTTGTGCTCCTGCACCCTGGTTGTCAGCACCCTCCATCACTTCTCCCTGCACGGGGTTGGAATACTGTGGTCGACTCCCATAGAATCTCCGCATGTAGTAAGGGGGGAACCTTCGCCTACGGTAGGGCCGGCGTTGTTGGGCCTGGCCTTCGGGAGCGTCCCTCGTTCTTTTCCCCACTCTCACTGTTCTGGTAATTTGGCTGGTAATTGCGTGGAGGACCCCTACAATGTGGATAGCGTCTATAATGGTTACGGTCTGCTGCATATTTACTGCCTTGAACTGGAACTCCACCAGGGCCTGTATGTAACATTTGCTGCCTTCGCACCCTTCTCCTTCAGCGACATCAAACTCCAGTCTCACTTGGCATTGCTTTCTAATGCCTTTGGGAAGGAGTGGTGTGGGTTGGATGAAGCTTTTCTTCTTACCTTCTTTCATGCATGCATTCTCAATTTTTTTTCTCCAGCCATGAACTAGAACTTCTCTGACCTGCCAGATTCCCAGAGGTCCATGAGCAGTATCAGAATTCTTCTATGTGAAGGTGATGGTGGAAACAATTTTGCCATTCTTGCTGACCTTGGTCTACCGGTTTGAATTACTTAAACAGTACAAAAGCAGGTCGTAGAGGGATGGCTTGCTTTTTAAGTGGTTGGATCAATGAGCATTCAGGGCCTGTGTGTATAATGTCTTCATCCTGTCAGTTCAGACTGCATTTTTAAATCCTAAGTTTAACTCTCTTATCTGTGCAGAAGTTTATAAAGAACTGCCCTTTGTTACAGCAGGGAAAATATTCTCTGGCCATTGATACAGGGTGTTATGGTTTGAATGGTTGCCCTTTCTGAAACCCATGTTGACATTTAATCCCTGAGAAGTAGACAAGGCTTCAGGTTTCAGGCTACCCTGAAAGAGTTACAGAAATTTTTGATACAGAAATATCTTTATCTATATCATTTGTATCTATATCTATATGTATATTGAGAGAGAAAGAGAATCAGAGAGACACAGCGATCAAAAGATCCAGAGAGCAAAGCAGAGGAGAGAGACTAAGTTGCTGGCCTCAGGGCTGGAATTACAGCTGGAAAGTTCACCTGTTTATGGAGTGGTTAAGGTACTGAGGTTCAGCAAGGGCAAGCCCTCGCTTGGTCTCCCATGGCATTTACTGGGCCTGTCTTCTGACTCCCATGCTCCATTTATACGCATCACAAACATTTCTGTAGGTCAGACTGGGCAAGGGAGGCAGCTTCTCTGTAGGTCATGTGTGGCCAACCCTGAGTAGTTTTCAGTTCTACAGACTTATCCAAGATGTTGAAGCTGCTAGAAGCCTGTTGACCTCTCCAGGCATTTCTGGGACACTGGGTGTTAAAGCCTACCATTGGTGTTTGATGGGGCTGTCACCATGGAAGACTACCACGTGGGAAGGAGGGACAGCTGGGTGAGGGAGTATCAGGGAGTGGCCCACACAGCTTCCGGAAAAGCCACGCCAAGGCTCCTCACAAGCATGTCAATCACTGGAGAACATTCATCTATGGGTCACAAGACAGAGAACATGGTTGCACTGAGGTACAGTCACAGAAATGGAGCAACTTGCAGGGATGAAAGATGAAATGTGGGTAATTATATGAAAGAGTATGACGATAATGGTAATGATTTATTGGGCATTAACTATGTTCCAGCAACTTGCCGAATACCTTATGCATTATCTCATTTCCTCACAAAAACCCAATGAAGTAGGAACTCTTATGATCCCCATTCAATGAGTAAGGAAACTGAAGTTAAGTATCCCTTCCTAGCTAAAAGAAAAGCTTGGGCGCACATGGTTCCGATGGCCTGTTTCTCCCATCCTGGCTCTCCAGGCTGTGAAGGAATCCAGGCACCATGACTGCAGCAGCCCTGACTCTCAGATTTCCAAAGCCCTGAGGGTTTGTCATCAGATGCACGGCACTGGGTTTTTACCTGGATGATGACCTGATCGACTTGCTTTTTTTTTAAAAAAAAGAATTATTTCATTTTATTTATTATTATTATTATTATCATCATTATTATTATTTTAATTTGACCAAAGAGAGAAAGGGAAAGTGAGAAAGCAAGCCATCTAGTCCAGGATTTGAACTGCTGGGCCATGTGGGATTCCAACGCTTCAACCACCACACCCCCTGCCGGCCCAGACCTGACTGATTTTAAAGTGTCAGTCCAGAAGCAGGGCTGCTGTTCCCGCCATCCTGCCACTAAGGTGGCCATCCTAGAAATGGTTACTTGAAATTAGAGCAGAAGTTTATGACTGTTAAGAATGAAACTAAATATTAGAAATAAATGAATAGTTGCTTTAAGCCTTTTTTTTTTCCTTTGAATTTTTATGTTTCCTGGGCCTTACATTGTCCCCTTAGGTACCTAATGAATGTAGGTAGAATGCATGAACAGACTGGATTGATCGTCTGCCCTTGTCCCCGTGACTGTGTTAAAGAAATAGAATTTTTGACAGATTAATTACCCTGCCTGCTCAGAAGCTAGGCAGTGGAACAGCAGAAACCTGTAGCCAGATGCCTGTATTCCAAACTTGATGTGTTCTGATTGTCTGTGTTTTTGTTTTGACAAATCGTGATGCTGTGCCAAATCTATGAAACATGATAATGGCTTGGATTAACCACAATGAAGTTCAAAAGAGCAGCAATTCCATGAAGTGCTAGAGACATACTTTTGAAGATATGCTCGCCTTCTTCCTAAACACTAGTATTTCTAAGGGGGAGTTCTTATCAGATACTCAGCCATTGTTCAGCACATTAACAAGTGGGCTAAACAGCCTCCAGGAGCAGGGTGGGGACAGAGGGTTGGGGAAGGAGTCCTGTGCACTGAGGCGTCACCAGATAAAACTTCTGCATGACCTTGCAGGATGTCTGGATGGTCACAGGCTAATCTCCCCAACCTGCTTCCAATAAACAGCTCAGTCTGCCCTGCCACGCTGTCTGTGGATTTCTGTTCCGATTAGTAACTGGTGAAATCCAGCTGGCGTTTATCACTGTCATGTGGCAAAAAAGAAAGGGAGGGATGAGGCCTCCTGATAAGGAGAGTAACAGCAGTTCCCTCAGAACCACAGGGCTCCAGCTTCTCTCCTCTCTGCCTTATATATGCAGTTGAAGACCCTGCACTTCCCACTTCCTCACCATACTTAGCCCTGGCGAGCTCTTATATGTGTTTCTATAGTCTTTTTTGCCAATATCACTTGTGTAGATCTTTCTTCCCCATTTTGTATAGCTATTCATTCTCTCATGGCTGTATAGCTACATATCTTACCTTTCCAAGGAAACTATGAGCAATAAAATCGAACCCAAGGAGGGAAACCCAACTTGTAACTGGTCAGTCAGAAATTTTAGAGGCCCAGACTTGTGACTGCTGTCTTAAACAGGGTGAGGGACAGTCTAGAGGGCTGAGCCCTCAACCTGCGATATCCGATGTGATCCCCAGGTCGATAGAATAAGAACTGAATTGGATTGGAGGAGTTCCAGCTGGTTGCCTCTGCAGAACTGCTGGCTCACGAGCTGGTGGGGAGAATCCATGCTTTCTGAGATCGCAGAAGTGATGTGTGTTGTGAGAGGGAAGAGCAGAAAAAATGGTGCATTTTTCTGGATACAGTGATGTGATGCATAAATTCACTAAAAATGGTACTGGCAAAATGTGGTAGAAGCACAGATGTAGGAGTTATAAACAACCCCAAAAAGGAGTAGGGAAGCACCCACAGAAAATCAAGTTAGGCTTCAAAGGACAACAAAAATCCACTTAAGGAGGGATGATGTTCTAGGCACATCCTAACTACTATAAATAGTCAATTAAAGTGCATAAATTGTGTATCCATGGCTAGATGGTTCTATCTGTATTTGTTAAGATCATGTTGCTAAGGAGAGAGACTGTCTAGCTAGTTTACACAGTAAAGAACTTGTTGTAGGTTATTAATTGGCTTATTAAATCATGAAGAAACAGACTACTGATCTTTAAGGAATGTATCCTGAAGGTATATTGCAGAGCTAGACCACCAAGGGAGCTGCTGAGTCTTCAATCATTAGGAACCAGTGGATCCAGAACCACAACAACCATAACAGTAAAGGACCACTGTGATGAAGAGGCAGCCAGTCAGAAAATAGTGTCTACTGCCTTCAGCATTTGCTGTGATCTGCAGTTGCAAAACTTACTTTCTATTCCTTGTCAAGTGACACCCAGGTAATTACTTGACCCTGAAACCTCTACTAATACCAATGTTAACCACCACTACCACCACCACCACCACCCCCCCCAAAAAAAAACAAAAACCAGGTACATTTTCAAATAAGTCATGCATAACTTCTGCCTCATTTCTGCCTTCCAAATCTCAACACAGATACATATGATCTAATCCTAGGTCACATAGAGGGTCCTAGATGCAAAAGAGTCTAATAAGCCTAAGAAATGTGGATTGTAGTTCTTCATACTCTGAAGTACAAGAATGTATTTCGAAGCAGGGTTAAATAGCAAAAGAATTGAAAATTACAAGAGGGGCCAAATGATGGTGCCTCAGTAAAATGCAATAATACACAAAGCTGACCCACAAAGGAAGGATCTCATTTTGTGTCTAGAAACCTTTCTGTGTACACTGGAAACATGTGTGCCCATAATCTGGGACAGGCTAATGTTGGGGGTGCTATATCTCTGTTTTTTTTCCCCCCTCTCTTCCTTTCACTGTCTCTCTCACTCATAGACTAAATAAAAAAAATAAACTTTTAAAAAGGGGTTAAGAGTGGGCCAGCCCCATGCCTATTGGTTTAGCGAGTGAAATCTTACATAGCTTACTGTGCACATGGAGTTCTGAACTGGTTATTCAACCTGTTGGCTTGAATAACATGCATGACCCAAATCCCAATAGGATACAGAAATGGAGAAGGATTACAGTATGACCATGCCCTATTGTGGGGTGCATTCTCCCTTAGCCTTTCTTTCAATCTCCTTCTGGCTAGTGTATGTGCCCTCTAGAAAAAAATTTAAAAAGAGTTAAGAGAGAAAAACACATGTACACATAAAAATAGCTTATGCATATAGGTGTATCATCTTCTGAACTGACCGCTGTATTTGTATGAAATGTCTCTCTTTATATTTGGTAATACTCCTTGTTTAAAGTCTACTTTGTCTAATATTAATACAGGTGCACTAGTTCTCATATGCTCATCATTTGTTTGGTCTATGTTTGCCTTATTTTTTTTTCTTCAACCTATTCATATCTTTCTGTTGAAAATTGTCTCTTATATTCAGCAAGTAGTTGTATTTTTCTTTATAGTGTAGTCTGACAATCTTTGCCTTTTAATTGGTTTAATCCTTTTATATTTAATGCAATTATTGCTTTGGTGGGATATAAGTTTACTTTAATTCTTTTCGTTAAAATCAGTCCTGTTTTCTGTTCTTTCGTTCCTTTCTTTGCTGCCTTCTATTGTGTTAATGAGAAACATTTTGGTATTTCATTTTATTTCTTTTATTGACTCTTGAACCTCCTCTCTTTTAAAGATTGTTATTATTGATTTAGTTAGTTAGTTAATTTGCTTTGTCTTGCTGAAGAGAGACAGAGAAAGAAAGAGAAAGAAAGTTTGAAAGCACCCTCAAGGGAGGATGGCCATACCACAATCCCTTCTCCACTCTCTTTGGATTTGGGGGATGCACGCACAATGCCTGGCATGTTTCTTAAGCCTCTGGGTCTGGGACTTGACCTGTATAGTTGTCCATGGGGGATCCAGCCACCCTAACTGCCATGGTACCTAGATGACCCTCTTTTAATTATTTTAAAATATTTGCTCTAGAGATTTTAAGATGAATTCTTAACTTACAACAGTTTACCAATTTTATACCACTTTATTCTTTATATGTCACATTTGACAATTATAAGAATCTTATAGCCTTCTGTCTTCTCCTTCTGTGTTATTGTTGTCAATCATTTATTTTACATATGTTATAATTCCCAGTATAATAATAATGCTATTATTTTTGCTTTAATAGTTAGTCTGTTATGAAATTAAAGGGTAAGAGCTGTTAGTTGTTTTTAAAAATATTGACCCATGTATTCTGTACTCTTCAATTATTCTTATAGATCTGGCTTTCCATCTAGTATAATGTTCCTTCTTAAATAATATTATTTAATATTTCTTGTAATGAAGATCTTTTGGCAATTAATTCTCTCAGTTTTTGTTTATCTGAAAAATCTCTCTCTCTCTCTCTCTCACACACACACACACACACACACACACACACACCAGAGCTTTCTCATCATATTGTCTTTTGACAGCTATTGTTTCTGAGGAAAACTCAGTCATCATTAGAATTGTTGTTCGTTTGAAACACTGTAATTAGTGTGAATCGACAACCCTTAGAATGGTAGAGAATTTTTGTTAATTGTGCCTCAGATAATAGACTGCTAACCCGAGTACACAGGGAACTCAAGCGGCTTATCCGTAAGGAAAAGATTAACCCAATTAAAAGACGGGAAAATGAACTGAACAAACAACTCTCTAAGGAAGACATGTGAATAGCCAAAAGGCATTTGAAGAAATGCTCAACATCTCTCATTCAAATAGAACTACCATATGATCCAGCAATTCGACTCTTGGGTATCTACACAAAGGACAGGAGAATACTCAATCAGAAAAGCACTTGCACATCTATATTTATCTCAGCCTTCTTCACGATTGCTAAGACATGGAACCAACCCAAATGTCCACAAATGGATGAATGCATTGAAAAAGTATACTCCATGTAATTCTACTCAGCCATTTAAAAAACAACAACAACAACAAAAAAAAAAAAAAAAACAAAAAAAACCAAGGCCTTGGAATTTGATAGAAAGTGGATGAATATGGAAGATTTGATGCCGAGTGAAGCAAGTCAGGCTATGAAAGAGAGACATTGTATATCTCCACTTAACATATACCGACTCTCTGCACTCTATGGTAGAGACTGAAAGACTGGAGGGGGATATACAAGCATTAAAAATTGCTATGGGGACCAGCAGTTAGCATAATGGCTATGTCACTGGACTCCCATGTAGTCGTCCGCAGTTAAAGTCCTGGACCCAGTGACCTAAACTCATGCTAGGCACGTGTGCGTGTGTGCCCAAGATCCCAAGAGGAGAATGGAGGAGAAGGGATTGCGGCATGGCCATCCCCTGTGGGGGGTGATTTCTTACTTTCTGTCTTTCTGTCTCTGTCTTGCTGGTGAGCGCATATGCCCTATAGCAAAAACCTCTCAAAAAAAAAATTGTTATGGACATTGGAGAGACAATGTGGGAGGGGAAGAGGATAGGAAAGGAAATCTGAGAAAGAATGAAGAGGTAAGACATTTGTGAGACACAGATATGGTTTATTATTTGGTGACGAGGATGTGTATAGTATTTTCAACTGGGCTGGACTGAGGTGTATATCATGCTGGGTAAAGTTTCTTTACAATCTAAATGACGTATAGTGATTAAATGTACAAATAATAATTTAAATAACTAAATAAATAAGAAAAAATAAGAATTGTTGTTCCTTTGCATGTAATGGGTCATTTTTCTCCCCCATTTTTAAGCTTTTTTTCGTTATCTTTGTTTGCTTCTCTGGAGTTTAACTATGATCTTCCTTGACAGTTTGTTTTTTTCCCATTGGTGATTTGCTAAATTTCTTGGCTCTATAGATTGATTAAAAAAATTTTTTTTAAATTGGAATTTGGAAAAATTTTGATAATTTTTTCTTCAAATATATTTTGTTTTATTCTCTCATTTCTGTTTTCCTTTTCTTCTGGGACACAATTGCATGTATGTTAGATCACTTGATATCCACAGGTCACTGAAGTTCTATTTGTTTTGATTTCATCTTTTTACCTCTTGTTTTTCAGATTGTGTGATCTCTATAGATCTGTCATTGAGTTTCTTTCTTTTTTTTAGATCATTTTTTTATTATTTATTTAATTTTATTTATTCATTCATTTATTTTTTTAATTTTTTTTAAATTTTTTTTATTTTTATTATCATCATAATCTTCTTTATATTACATTGGATTACATATAACTTTACATTG
>NW_006159840.1:221872-243678 GCF_000334495.1 Tupaia belangeri chinensis | reverse complement strand
AATTTTTTTTTCCTATGTTTGTCCCTCTGCCCTGTCTCACTCTCCCATTACAATATCCCTGCTATATACAGTTGTCTTCCAGAAGAGTTACTGAAAAAGTGATACATACAAGTAAAGGGAGAGAGGCCACGAGTTCCAACCATCAGCTCATAAAGTTTTTGGCAATAGGGAGCATAAACTCCACTCAGGGTTGGATTAAGGGAGGGTCTCCTGCAGATCCACAAGTGTAGGTGAGTCTCCAGGGAATGCAGTTTCAGGAAAGCAGTTCTGGTACGCAGGGATGATTATCAGCTGATGCGGCACAGCAGTCATCCTGTAGTTACCAGGAATGGTGTTGTGCGGATCTGCAGTGTGAGTTGTCCTTGGGTATCTGGCTTCCTTAAGAATGGCAGAGTAGTTCTTGTTTTCCCCTGAGGTAATGCAGGGCTGGTAACTATCATCTTCTCAAGTTGCAAGTTCTTCAACCTTGTTTTAGGCCTCCGGGCCATCCAGCACTGGAGAGGCCAGGGAGGCCGGCCCCCGGAGGAGGGCCAGCCGTTCAGCGTGGGGCTGTGTGGGGCATAAGCCCCCGGCCGCGGGGCCCCGGAGGGGGGGCCGGCCATTTGGCGCGCAGCTGCGCGGGGCTGTCATTGAGTTTCTGACCATTTTTTCTTCTGCATTTAATCTCATCATTCAACTGATTTTTTTCATTGTAGATTTTGTATTTCTTATTTTTTTCAAATTCCCATTTGGTTCTTCTTTTTTTTTTTTTTTCCTTAAGAGAGATCTTTGCTACAGGGCACATGTACTTGCCAGAGAGACAGAGAGACAAAAAGGGAGAAATCATCCCCCAGAGGGTCAGTCACACCACAATCCCTTTCTTCCATTTTCTTCTCAGGATTTTGGGCATGCACACCCATGCGCCTGTTGTGAGTTTTAAGTCACCAGTTCTGGGATTTGAACCATGGTTGAGTATATGGAAGTCCAGCAGTGTAACAATTACTCCATTTACTGGTCCTTATTTTGTTCTTTTCTGTAGCTTTAATTTATCTGCTGATTCCATATTTGCCTGTTTGCCAATTGAAATAATATTTTCCTTAAGCCTTTGAATATATCTCTAACAGCTGTTTTAAAGTCCTTTCATATTTATTGTAACATCTGATTCATCTCATGATCTTTTTCTGTTTACTATTTTTTCCTTGATCATGGGTCAAAATTTCTTGCTTCATATGTCTAAAGATGTTTGTTAATATACTAAGTAATGTGGATGGTACTATATAAGAGTCCTTAATTTCTGCAGTTATGCTTACTGCAAAGGAGTTGCCTTTCTGGTGGCCAAGCTGAATGCCTGGGGTGTTAAGGAAGTCTCTCCACTCTGACTAGGCTGCAATTTCACCGTCTTTCACAACTGTGCATTTCTAATGTTTCTCCCTCAATCCTGTAGAAGCACTCTCTGCTAGGCCTCTTGGAACAATGTGCAGCAGCCCTTGGCCAAGAACCTACAGAGAAGCATCATACAGACTTCTGCTCCTCCTTGCTCCTACCCCCCTCTACTTTCTCCCGGTACATCGCTCTGAGATTCTGAACCCTGAATACTAAAATACTATCTAAGCTTACCAGGACCACCCTAATCTTTGTTTAGTTCTACTTTCTGATGTTGAAGTCAAAAAATTGTCCCCATGCAGAGAGTTAGAGTGAAGGTGGGGATTCACCCCATGTATGTCCCTTCTCTCAAAGACCTCAGTCCTATGGTGTCTAGTGTCCAATGCCTGAAAGTAATGTCTTTGCATATTTGTCTGACTTTGATATTGTCTATGGTCACTGTAGCATGCATCACTCCAATCTGACCAGAAGTGGAAATTCCTCTATGTGAACAACGAAATGCACATAATAAAATTAAAAATCAATCAATAATAATCAGAAGGCAATTCCATTAATTTTAACCTAATTTGAATTGAAAACACTGTATTTTGTAGGTAACATGTAAGTGTTATGATTGAAAAATTATCTAAACATAAAGTTTCTCTATTATGGGTTTTGCACTTGAGTGTGGTAGATGGGAAAATCTTGGTGTGGCTAATAGCTCATGGATATTTTAGCATGAGTTGAAGGACCTTTTTTTCCCCCCACATAGCCAAAGATAAGGTGACTGTTTCCTTTTCTGTTTATATTACATCATAGGTTGACAAGACCTGACAAGCCTGAACTATCATAAAGTTAATGACATGGGATCAGCAGTTAGCATAATGGCTATGTTGCTGGACTCCCACGTGGGTGACCATGGTTCGCGTCCTGGACCCGGTGGCCTAAAACTCACTCTGGGCACATATGTGTGCATGCCCAAGATCCCGAGAGGAGAATGGAGGAGAAGGGATTGTGGCATGGCCATCCCTCCTGGGGGGTAATTTCTCGCTTTCTGTCTCTCTGTCTCTCTCTGTCTGGCTGGCTAGCGCACATGCCCTATAGCAAAAACCTCTAAAAAAATTTTAATGACTTTAAGATAAATGATTTAAATAGTATGAGAGTATAATATGCAGACATAGAACAAAGTTTCTGTTGCATTTCAGATGCCAAAGGCAGTGTGAGTCAAAGAGGGATCAGCTATTCATTTTAGTTGCTTAAAAAAAATAAGGTAAGTGTGACTGGCATCCTAGAATACTGTTCAACCCCTCTCTAACTTCTGTGAGTCACTTAGGAGCCTTATGGGAAGCTCTTAACTGGATGTTGTCTTTGCTTCAGTGGTCAAACCTGGGCTCCAAGGACAACCTAATGGGCCAGCCATGTTTCAAGCTGAAAGCTAATAAATGCAATGAAGTTTTTTAAAAATTGCATGTTTAAAGGACTCATAAAAAAGACTCCATAAAAGAGATGTGCTTATGCTGCCAAGTGTGCTTAAGAACCACTGAATACTTAACATAAATGAAAGGAAATGTCAGCTCTCTGTGGTTAATTCATTTCCAGGTAATTTATTCAGTGTCCAACTGAAATAAAAGTTTCTTATTAAGTTGTTCGTACTTTTGGCCTAGGCAAGATATGTTAGAATAGTAATTGGTAACTAGGCAAATTCACACCCCTGCCTGGGTCTTGATGGGAGATTGTGTGACTGACAAAAACCATCAAAGACCAGGAGAAGTGGTAATTAAGGCTTCGGCTTTGGAAATGAGAACCGTCCAGATTACAGTCCAGACTCTAACATTGGAAAAATTAACTGGGCCTGTCTGAGAGCTGTTTTCTCATCTATAGAATGTTGACCATAATTGTATCGACCTCTCAGAATTCATGTGATGTTACAGTGAGGCTATGTTTGCAAGGTCTTGAGTACAGCTCCTGAAGATCTTAATGCTCAGTAAACAGTGGAGGTTATTATGATGAAACACGTGTGGCCCATGACTTCTCTGTATGTTGGCACATTACTGACAAATTAAGCCAATACTTGCGGTCTCTGCAGCATTTAGATGTGAGTGGATCATAGGTGAAGTATGAACAGGTGTTCTCTCTCTGTCTTACTCTGTCTTCCCTCCCTGCCCTTACCCCATGCCTCCAGAAGATCCTTGCTCTGTGCTGCTCTTGGACAGCCTCACATTCATCCTGTGATAAGTCAGGATCTGACAATGGCATTTAAAAATGCTTTTGTTGTCACATTAACCAAACATGTGCAAACACTGTTGATTCATTCTGGAATTTTTTTGGGTGGCCAAAGCTTTGTTAGGCTGGAGAAAGGACATACCTTCCATGGAGGAGCTCCAGGAATGTAGGAATTTTCAGCAAGAATATCAGGCTAGTTCTTCCAATGAAATACTGCTCAAAAGATGCTTTCTGTAAAGTATAGTAGAGGGAAAGGTTGGTTTGGATGCTTGGAACTCATTTGCCTCAGTAAAATACGATCCAGGAACACTGAATTTATTATCCATTGATCAAATATGGTCATTGCATGGGGTGCTCTGGGGAGCCATGTGATGAGGTACTCAGTTCTTGGGCTCAGATCTCTAAGGTCAGAGACCTATCCTGAGATACAAATACAGCTCTAGCCATGAGAAAAGAATGAAAAAAGAAGTTGTGATGGCATAGTACATCTAGGAGAAATGTGGGCAGGCAAGTTGCCAGGTGGCAACTACACCGAGAATGGGTTTAGGTGTTACTTTTATTGTGGGGTCTTGTCAAGAAAATTTAGGAGAGGAGGTTTGTCATTGTAGCTGGTTCTACTCTTTGTTTTTGTGGCCTTTTGTTGTACCTGTGTACTTCTTGCCAGTCAAGGAGAGTTCAAGTACTTGGTTGGGGGAAGCTGTATGCATGCCCAGTGTGGACTTCGAAGGTGTAAACAGTTTTGCCCACCGCAGTCTAGCACTGTCAGTGGAAAGTGCAATATTGCTCAAACACCTAGACGGTGACTGTAAGCACATGCGTTGCTGCTGGTGGGAAGAAAGTTACATTCTCCAGGTGCTTTAATGACAGTTTAAGGAATAAAAGTTAGATACCCTCTCCTGTCTTGGTGTCAGGGGGTCTAACTGCAACCCCTGACAGCCATGATTGGTGTGTCAGATGCCCTTTTGGTTGGTATCTGGGACTCCCTGCTCATATCTATCTGATTGTCTGTAACAGTATCTGTCTAATTAATTAATTTAATTCATGTGAAATTGACAAATTAGCTGTATCCACTGGCTGCATTGCAGGGCTTGAAGAACAGGGAAAGACTTCAGGGGTTCTTCAAAGGTCATTAAAGGTAATGTGGGGCTAGCAGGTAGCATGGTGGTTAAGGGCGCTGGACTCCCATATGGCCAACCATGGTTTTAGCCCTGGACCTGGCAGCTTACTTTCTCACTCTCCCTCTCTTTCTCTCTCTCACTCTGTCCCTCTCTGGTCAAATATAAAAAAAATAAAGTCAAGTAAAATAATTCCTTTTTTTTTTTTGAAAGGTTTTCACTATAGGGCGTGTGCGCTCGCCAGACAGGCAGAGAGAGACATAGAGATAGAAAGCGAGAAATCACCCCCCAGGGGGGATCGTCACGCCGCAATCCCTTCTCCTCCATTCTCCTCTCGGGATCTTGGGCACGCATGCACATGCGCCCGGCGTGAGTTTTAAGCCACCGGGTCCGGGACGCGAACCGTGGTCGACTACGTGGGAATCCAGCGACAAAGCCATTACGCTAACTGCTGGTTCCCAAATAATTCCTTTTTTAAAGAAAAAATGACTGAAAGAAAGGAGAACAATCAATACCATGTTTTTTTAGGGAGATTTTTGGTATGGGATATGTGTGCTCACTGGAGAGACAGAGGCAGAGAGACAGAAAGCAAGAAATCACCCCCTGGGGGGCGATGACCAGACCACAATCTCTTCTTCATTCTCTTCTTGGGATTTTGGGCACACACAACACAAACACCCGGCATAAGTTTTAAGCAACTGGGTCCAGGACTCAAACCACGCTCGACTACTGGGAATCCAGTGACATAACCATTACCCCATGTGCTGGTCCCTCAGCACCATTTTTATCTGTTACTGGCTTCCCCAGTGCATCTGTGCTGGACAGGCTGATGTGGATATTTTGTTCTGGCTTCTTATGCTGGGCTTTCTCCTTCCTTTTAGAACACTTCCCACTCTTCCTCCATTCTCCTGCTTCCAAGTGATCCATAATCCACCTGCCCTAGGAGCCCTCTGGCTTTGAGGCTTCCCTGCCATAGCACTGGGCCACTCTACTTCTCTTCCGGACACTGTGAACTGTGCGGCTTCTCCCCTCTTAGCAGAACCACTTCCCCTTGTCCTTGGGCACATTCCAGGCATTTTTGTTAGGTCTCTAACCAGCTAATCCATGACAAATCAAGGACAGAAGCTGCTTAATTTATGATGGGTTGTAAGACATAAATAGAAAGTGTATATTAAGGGCCAGCAGGTGATGTGGTTAAGACAGCCGGATCTTGCATGACTTACTCTGTGGTTACAGTCCCAGACCTGGTGGCTTGAAACTCATGCTGGGCACATATATGTGCATGCCCAAAAACCCAAAGGGAGAATGGAGAAGAAAAGATTATGGCATGGTCATTCTCCCTGGGGGGTGGTTTCTCACTTTCCCTTTCTATGTCTCTCTCTCTCTGTGTCCCTCTCTGTCTCTCTCCAGCAAGCACATGTGCCCTATGGCAAAAATCTTTTTTTTTAAAATGCATTTAATACATCCAACCTACCAACATCATAGCTTAGCCCAGCTTACTTTAAATGTGCCTAGAATACTTACACTGGCCTACAGATGGGCAAGACTATCTAACACAAAGCCAATTTTATAAAAAAAAGTGTTGATTATCTTCCCCCATCCACCTCGGGCTCAGGCTAACCCTAGTAAGTATGCATAGACCCTAGTGGGAGTTTGACTTTGCCTAGTTACCAACTACTCCTTAGGACTGGGTGCTCTAATGTATCCTGCCTGGGCCCCAAACATGTAACACTGAAGCTGTGCTTGAAGTGAAACACACTGTGGTGTACAGCACTCAAAGTACCTCGATTTTTAGTATTGTTTGTTTTGCTAGTGGGTGTGTGTGCTTGCCAAAAAGGGACAGAGAAAGGGAAGAGGAGGAATGCACCTCCCATGGGGAATAGTCATGATACAATCCCTTCTCCATCTCTCCCTCCTTGAGGGATTTGGGGCATGCGTGCACAGGTACCTGGCATGTTTCTCAAGTAGCCAGGTCTTGGACTCAAATCTCATGATTGGCCATGTGGGATCCAGCTGCCTTAACCACAGAGCTGGCTCCAGAGGTAAGTTTCTACAGAATGCATTGAACCATTGTCAATGACTATCTGTCTAAATGGAACAATTACTTGCTTTCCCCATCCCCCCAGTCATATTTGTATCTTAAGGAAGTATTCACAGAGAACCATACTCCAAAGCAATCCCTACCCTAAGCCCTATGGATACGTTGACACAGCTGAGCTGGCCTCTTGCTCTAGGTCCCAGAATTCAAAACCACCTTCCTCACTGTGCACTTCAGCCATGAAGGGACCACCACCATGGGACTGCCTCTGTGGCCAGAGCCAGGGAAAGCAACAGCGGAGCCCACAAAGTCCAGCAGAACTTAGGGGAAGGGCCCCAGGAGAGGCACTGTCCCCTCCCCATGTCCTTCTGTGCTCATCCTACCCTGGCTATGCTCATCCTGCCCTGGCTATGCTCATCCTACCTGGCTATGCTCATCCTGCCCTGGCTATGCTCATCCTACCCTGGCTACAACTCCAGCTATGTGGTTGCTGATTAAAAAAGAAATAAGAAGCTCCCCTCCCCCCCAAAAAATGGAGATTTATTAGCCTTATCGTTTTGGAAGTTCAAAGTCAATAGGCCCCATCTAGGGAGGGTCTTCTCCCTGGTGGACTCTTTGCAGAGTCCTAAGGTGGCACAGGGTATCACATGGCAAGAAAATGAGAGGAGAATGAGAACACGTGTGTCTGTGTTCATACCTCTGGTTTGTCCTCACTTCCTCTCCTTATAACCCTCCCCCCAGTATTCGAATTATGGGGACCCCTCCATGATAAACTTATTTAATTAGGATCACCTCCCAAAGGCTCTACCTTGTAGTCCCAGAATTTGATAAAATTTCTATCCTTTTAATACCATCACAACCACTTTTCAACACATGAATTTAGGTGGGAGACACAGTCAAACCATAGCAAGCAGAAAGCACTTCTTCCTTTCCCAGTTAAAACAATTCCCTGCTTAGAAATCCTCTGTTAGTTATTCCCTTGAGTTAAAACATGGAAGCCTCCTCACAGAACTGTGTGGAGGAGAGCTGCACAATGACCAGTGATGCAGATGGAAGGGCCCAGAAGCTCAGCCACTCCCTGCTTCTTCATCTAAGGTGTGGTGAGCAGTGGATATGGTTCTCAAGGACCTGTCCCATGGTGCCCAGCTCAGAGCACCCAGGGAAACTCCTCAGACACCCCCGCCCCAGTGATGGGCTGAGAATGACCACACTCTGCTGTCAGGCCTGAGGAACCAGGCCCTCCTCAGTGGCCTCTGGAAATGAAACGAGGAGAATACTGAGGCACCAGGGTTTTGTTTCCAAGTTTGGTGTTTCTATGAAAAAACAACACTGTGGTTACTCATTAGTGAAACTGCCATTAAAGTCGCAGAAATTCTGACAGCACTTCGTCAAATCTTCCTTCAAGTGCTGTATTATTTTTGTAGGGCGGGATCTTCAGAGCATCAAACCCTGAGTCTTCTTGGCTCTGTCCCACTCTGCCCTTGGCTCAGGGGCACACAGTTTGTTAAGTGATGATGTCACGGTGCCCTTTGAATTTAGAAAAACTACTTACTTGTCACCGAGTAAAAGGGGACTTTGGCCGGCATATGGAAAAGTGGAACCAGAGTATGCGTTTACAAGAAACTGTTAAATTCATGTCTAACTTTTTCATAATATGCATTTTCCATGAATTTTTAAAATAGATTTTGCTATAGATCTTGTGCACTTGCCTGAGAGATAGAGAAAGGCAGAGAGACAGAAAGCCAGAAATCACCCCCAGAGTGGATGGGCATGCTGCAATTTCCCCTCCTCCACTCTTCTCTCAGGATCTCGGGCATGCATGCACAAGCACCCAGTATAAATTCCAAGTTGCTGGGTCTGGGGCTCGAACCACTGTCAACCATGTGGGAATCTAGAGATGTAACTACTACTCCATCTGCTGGTCCCTGAACTTTTTTATTTTTTGAGAGGTTTTTGCTATAGGGCACGTGCGCTTTGCCAGAAAGACAGAGAGAGACAGAGAGACAGAAAGCAAGAAATCACCCACCAGGGGAGGTGGCCATGCTGCAATCCCCTCTCCTCCATTCTCCTCTTGGGATCTTGGCACACATGCACACGCACCTGGCGTGAGTTTAAGCCACCGGGTCCGGGACTTGAACTGTGGTCGACTACATGGGAGTCCAGTGACATAGCCATTACGCTAACTGCTGGTCCCCCTTCCATGAATTTTTGAAGGCTGCTTTAAAATTGTGGAGACTCACTAATTGTTTACCGCAACCCTCTCACTCTACCTGGGGTCCTTTCATCTATCACCACTTTATGCTCCAAATCTTGCCTACAAGATGAAAGCATAAAAAAAGGGCACACTTTTGTATGCATGTGGAGTATTTAAAATGTTTTAAAGGGAAAAAACAATTTTATATACTGTAAACATGTACAGTGATTAAATATAAATTTAAAAAACTAATTAAAAGAGAATTTCAAAATTATTTTTGTACTATTCCCACACTCACCTGGAGTTCTGGTAAAGGTAAACTTCAAGGCAGTGGCAACATCTGGAAATCAAAACTCAACGTGTGGACTAGTGGGTGGCATGGAGGTTAAAGCACTGGATCCCACATGGCCAGCTGCACAGTTTGAGTCCTGGACTTGGCAGCTAGAAAATTATGGCAGGCAAGTGTGCTAGCATGCCCAAAGTCCTGTGAGGAGAATGGAGGAGAAGGAATTCTGACATGGCCATCCCCCGTGGGGGGTATTTCTCACTGCCCACTCCTTTCTCTCTCTGGTATGTACAGATGTTCTCCAGCAAAAAACAAAAAGACAAGCAAAAACAAAAACAAAAAAACCAAAACTCATAGCAGGTTCACATCGCCCATCAGCATGAAGGTGTTCAGCTGAACCAACACCTAAGCCATCAACTTGCTGAGGGAAATGTGCTTTAGAGACCAGGGGAAGTTTAGGGTTAGACGGTAGTACAGTAGTGAAATGCAAACCTCTTCAAGGCTGTCCCGCATGGAAACGTCCCTGGTTCTGGTCCAGAGGATGCCCTGAGTACGCTGGCGAGCACGCCCACAATCGGGGACTGACTGAAGGCTGGGGGGGATACGGCATCAAGACCCTGACGGGTGTGCTCTCTCCTCTCATTTATGGAGGAAATGAATAAACTTTTGAAAAACGAAAAAAGAGAAGACAGTTTTGCTGCAGGAGTTCCTCAGGGTCCACTTGAGAGGCTACAGGTAGGGAGTCCTGAACCCAGGAATTTTAGTGCATATATCCTCGAACTTTGTGATGCCTTACAAGAGGACAAGCCACATGTCTCCTTGGGATGTCACAAATTCCCAAAGTGAGAGAGTTCTCTGGAGTGTCTCAATCAGATGTTTTTGTTGGGGCCAGAAATACAAAGAAAAAGCTGGCCATCCCTATTGGGCTGTGTGCGTGTCCCTTGCCAGCCCTGGCCAACAGGCAGGAGCTGTGACAGAGACTAGCAGTGACTTCAGCTCCCAGCCCCTGCCCTCCTGGCCTCAGGGTCTTGACTTTAGCAAGACTCTGCCCTCTGAACCCCCCTGAGCCCAGGCCTGGGGAACACAAGGCTCCCATCCCAGCCTCGGAGGAGGTCAGAGGTGGAAACTTTATTGACTCACTGTGGGGACTTTCCAATTTGGAAGCCAGGATTTTCTTCCCGTACACTGCAATAATAAAAAATAATTACTGCTGCTATTGAATTTTTATGCTAACCACACCAGGTCCAGGCATCTGTATTAAACTAAGCTGGAGAACCCTTAGCAGAGATTTTCCACAGCTGCAAAGCTCTGCAAAAACTAGAAAATGTCCAACAGCTGCTGCAATCACGAAAGTATTACAAGAATGAAGATGTTTCAACTAGGAGAGAAGTGCCTAATTATGCATATCAAAACGGCCCTAATAAATAGCTTTTTCTTTTGGATCATGCCGCAGAAGTGAGTAACGCGCCATTAGTTGGGACTGTGAACATAAAGGCTTTCATTAAATCACCCAGGAGTTGGAGGATGGGGTGAGGTGAAAGGGTTGGTCCTGTGTTAGGTTTGGGAGGTTACATTAAAACTGAGAGGCAGCCAGAGAGCATGGGAGAGTTTAGCAACTTTGGTCCTCCCCAAGGGGAGAAGTCAGTAGAAAGGACTCTTTCCTGAGTGTGCCCCTCTGCACTGTGCACCCTGAAACGGAGAAACTTAGCTACTGTGAGCTAATCACCATGGCCACAGAACAGGCATGGTGTTCACATCATGAAGCAGAACTGCAAACTAAATGGGCAGTCATCCATCTCTTTAAGAAGACAGAAACTGGTACCACTGTGAAGTGTCCCTGCCTCTTCGTGCACTGTGGCCTGGTCTTTCCATTTAAATCTCGGAAGTTAATATTCAATGTTATTATTGATATTGCTGAGCTTGTCCCTACCATTAAGCTGGTCATTTTCTCGGTTGCTTTTTGTTCTCTTCTGCTTGTCTGTCTTTAGTTCTCCTGGTATAATACTCCCTTCAGAACTTCTTGAAGAGCTAGTCTGGTGTTGGTAAATTCTTTCAGGTTTTGTTTATCTGAGAATGTTTTTTTATCTTCTTCCCACATGTAGGATAATCTTGGCGGATATAGTATCCTTGGTTGAAATTGCTTTTCATTTAACACTTTGAATATATTTTCCCATTCTTTCCTTGCTTGCATTATTTCTAATGAGAGGTCTGATGTTAGCCTGATGGGATAATATTTGTAAGTAACTTAATGTTTCTTTCTTGCCAGTTTTAGTATCTTATCTCTGTCTGTGGTTTTGACCAATGTGGCTATGATGTGCCTGGGAGAAGATCTTCTTGGGTTGATTCTTTTCAGGGTCCTTTGTATTTCTTGGATCTGGATATTTGAATGGCTCTCTAGGTTTGGAAAGTTTTCTTCCAGGATTTCATCGAATAGATTATCAGTGCCCTTATTAGTTTCTTCACTTTCTGGGATACTGATTATCTAGATGTTTGGGTGCTTAATGGTAGCTAGTATTTCTTGTATATTATGCTCATTTTCTTGGATAGTTTCCTCAGTCTTTTTGTTGATTTTTTTCCAGGTCAGAGGTTTAGTCTTCTACATCTAATATTCGATCTTCTGCATGATCTAATCTGCTTTTAATACTTTCGAGGGAGGTTTTAATTTGTTGTATTACAGCCTTCATCTCTAACAGCTCTGTTTGATTATTTTTTATGGTGTGTATTCCTTCTTTCGAATCATGGAAGAACTTTTTCACTTCCTGAAACGACTTGTCTCTTTTCTCTTGCTCCTTCTGAAATTCATGGTCTCTCATCTCTTGCATCTAGTTTTGCATCTAGTTTTGTCACTATGAATATTTTGAATTCTTTATCGGACATTTCTGCAAGTTCCATTGTACTGTCTGTGGATGATGAAAGGTTGTTCTTTTCCCTTGGGGGAGAGATGTTTAATTGGTTTCTCATATTTCTTATGCCTCTGCAGTGGTTTCTGGTCATCTGATGAATTAAACATTTCTTCCTAATTTCTTAGAGTTAATTCTGAGCATTCAAAGGTGTGTAGGAGGAGGTGATCAGCAATCTCTCTGCAGTTCCGTTTCCCTGACGTTCACTAAGCAACCTGTGCTTTAGAGCAGGGAATCATTTACCTTGGTCCCTGAACACTGCAGGACACACCTCAGGTGTAAATGGCTTCTGAAATTCATTTGGGATGGTTTTGACTTTTATATTATTGATGATCAAATTTAGAAGGAAAATCATTATAGGATTCCATTTTTATTTTATGATCCAGTGTGATTGTGACTCTTGGCTTCTTCTCTGCCTGTTGGATTTTCATCCTTCCAGGGTGAGCACAAATGCCACATCTGCAGCTAAACTCTCCTGGGCCACTCTAGTCAGGCTGACCTGATGTTAGCCTGATGGGATAATATTTGTAAGTAACTTAATGTTTCTTTCTTGCCAATTTTAGTATCTTATCTCTGTCTGTGGTTTTGACCAATCTGGCTATGATGTGCCTTGGAGAGGCTGAGAGGCTGCCCCTTCCTCTCAGCTCCCAGAGACCTCATTCCTTCTGCCACTCACTACAAAACATTAGTTCAGGGACTAGCAGATGGCACAGCAGTTACATTGCTGGACTACCACATGGCTGAATGTGGTTTGAGTCCTGGACCCTGTAACTTGAAAATCAGGCCAGGTGCATGTGCATGCATGCTCAGGATCCCAGGAGGAGAACTGTGGAGAAGGGATTGCATGGCCATACCCCCAGGGAGTGATTTCTCACTTTCCCTCTCATTGTCTCTGCCTCTGCCTTTCTCTGGTGAGCACATGCACCCTAAGGCAAAAACCTCTCAAACAAAGCAAAACAAAAACATTGGATCCAGTTAATTCTTAAGTATTCAAGCCAAGATTTTATCTGTTCAACAAGACTGGAAACTCCCTGAAAGCTAAACCAGGTGTCATGGTTATTCAAAACTGTACACCATCCTCACAAACAACCCACCACATGCGCTCAGATGTGTGTATACACACAGGCAAGTAAACAGTCCCCAGAGCAGAGACCATAAATCTTCACAAGTGGTGCTGATGACTCAAACTGCTTCAAAAACTAGCACACAATAATTTAATATCTAATAATGATAGCTTTTGCAGAAAGGAAGTTCACCCACAGAGTGTTATTTTTATATAGTTTTATTATCTTAAAATTACATTTATTCAGGGCCAGCAGGTGGCATGGAGGTTGAGGCAGCTGGATCCCGCATAGCTGACTGTGCAGTTTAAGTCTTGGACCCAGTGGCTTGAAGATCACTCCAGGCATGTGTGTGTGCATGCCCAAAATCCCAAGAGGAGCATCAGGGAGAAAGGATTTGTGGTGTGACTATTCCCCCACTATTCCCCTGGGGGGCGATTTCTCACTTTCCCTCTCTCTGTCACTCTCTGGTAAATGCATGTGCATTGTAACAAAGAAATAAACAAAGGCATTTATTCAGCAATTACTACGTGCCCAAGACTCTTTACATATATTGTCTCATTAAATCTCACATCTCACAATAGCCTGTAAGTTAAAAATTTATGTGCACATTTTAAAAAATCAAGCATGATACAGAGTGGTAAATACTTTGCAGCTGATGAAGTGTAGAATAGGAATTTTTGCCTGTTTGCATCTACCAAACCATGTCAGCATGCAAGCATGATGTAGGGAAGTCAAGGAAAGCAGGAGAAATCACATCACCGTGAAATATTCCCATGTATCCAGTTGACAGAAAAGCATGGATCTGTACAAATGGTTTGGCTTAAGTGTTGCTTGACGGTTGTATGAGCTTAGACAAATTTTTTTTGGGGGGGGTTAGGTTTCTGCCATAGGGCACATACACTTGCTGGAGAGAGACAGACTGAGAGGGAAAGTGAAAAATCAACCCCTGAGGGCATGGCCATGCCACAATCCCTTCTCCATTCTCCTCCTGGGATTTTTAGGCACATATGCTCCTGGTATGATTTTCAAGCCACCAAATCCAGGATTGGGAGTCCAGAGCTTTAACCATCACCCCACCTGCTGGCCCCTAGTTTGGGCAAAATCTTAATGCCATCTGTTTCTAGATGTCTGGATTTCTTATTGTGTAAAATTTTCTACCCTACCTATGTTGTAGAGTGCCACCGAATGAATGACCACCAAAGCCGGATTAAATTTAAAGGGAGTGTTTATTAGCTGGCCAGTGACTACAGTCTGAGGCTCAGGGTGAGGGGGAACCGAGAGTCAGAACTGTAGCCCTGGCTGAAGTTGGAGTAGTCTTTTATCAGGAGTCAGTTCGTTACCAGGGTTTTCTATGCAAGCAGTTACAGAAGCTGAATGAAGCAGGTTAATTATTTCTGAGGGGAGTGGGGTTTCCATGCAAGCAGATACATTGCTAGACAAAAGGGTTTCTGGCTAGTTAGCAAGGACAGCAGCATGTACAGGATGTCGTCCCAGATGTGGTTTTCTATATGGTTAGCACGAGCTATTTTCTCATGGGAAGAGCAAGCAGGTTTACAGAAGCAGACAGCCACGTTAGAGTAAGGGAACAAAATGGACAAACAGTTGTTCATGTGCAAGATCTCATATGCCGCTTTGGTGGCCGTTCATTTGGTGGCACTCTACAACACCTATGACATCCACGCCGTGATAAGACTATCATTTCAGCGCTTAGACTCATCTCCAGGGCTAGCTGGTGGCATGATGGTTAAGGAGGTCAGAGCCCACATGGTTGACTATACAGTGCAGTCCTGGGCCTGGTGGCTTGAAAAGCATGCCAGCACATGTACATGTGTGTCCAAAATCCCGAGAGGAGAAATGGAGAAAAGAGACAGGGCGTGACCACCCCCCAGGGGGGTGCTTTCTTTCTTTCCTCTCTTTTTCTCTCTCTGTCTCTCTCTGGCAGTGCACACGGCCTCCAGCAAAATTTTTTTAAAAAAATCATCCACGACTGACTTCAAGGAACATTCTTGGTTTTACAATTTTCCCAAGGCACTGAAATCTATGTGATATTTTATGTTTGTCTCTGGGCACTTTTTACATCGGATAAACACACATTCTGACTTTCAGAGGCTGGAGTCCCAAGACAGATGAATCACAAGGAAAGTGAAGTTCTTGCTTTTCAGTTTTCCTCCCAATGTTTATTGCAACCACCTCCACATCACTTAGAGGTCACCACAGGTTCTGTCATGTTCACTTTACATCATAACCCGTGATTTTGGATTTTGTTCATATTTTTATTAGAAAATAATTTTTCCTTATATGCATTGCCACTTTCGAGGCAGCACATCTGTGAACTGGCCAAGTCTGTCACACTGACACTGACATAGTATGCAAAAGAAAGCCATTTGCGGCTGGCTCCACGGTGCAGTGATTAAGCGTTATGCTTTGGGAACCAGATCCCACATGGTTTGAATCCCAGCCCTGGAGGCTTGACAAACATGCTGGGCATGTGTGCATGTGTGCCACAAATCCTGATGGGTTGGAGAAATGGAGGAAACAGGGATTGTGGGCATGACCTCACCCCATTGGGAGATTCTTCCTCTCTCTCTCAGATGCATGCACCATCTGGTGATACAAAAACATTATCAGGAAGAAAGAAAGTCATTCCCAAATCATCCACTAATTTGCCAACAATAAGTGGACATCTTCATGCAAACAGAAGATGAAGACAGACCAGAAAGAAGGGAGCAGGAAAGGCGTTCTAGAGCCTTCCAAGGCAGGGCTGCTAGTGTCTTTCTCTGTTCTTATCTTTTTTCTGGTAACAAAAAGAAAGCACTTTTTTTTTTTTTTTTTTTTTTTTTTTTGTGGAATTCTTAAAAGGGCTACTGCATACATCATGGGCTTCACATTTCTTTTTTTCCTCTGAAAATGCATCCTAAGGTCATCATCAGGTGAGCCAGGGTAGAGCCAAGGCTATTCCTGAGCCGGGCTGGGGCAGAGTCTGCCTGCCTGACCCCACCCACCTCATCCTGGTTGATTTCACCCCAACTACCACCATCATCCTCAGCCCTCTCCTCCTCCAACCTCCCCACCCCCCCGTCTGTCCATCTTGTCCCTGATCTGGCAGAGGTCATGGACAAGCCACAGAGGCCTCCTGGCAGCTATGGGTTATTCTAAGCAGATTTGTGGCATCGTGGCACCAGTGTGGTTCCAGATGGCAACTCCTGGTTTGCCCCAAACTTTCCCCGTCTGAGAGCAGGTGATTTCCCTGCGCTAACAGGTCAGCACGTGGTCAGAACCAGGTCCAGATGCTTTTCTTTATTTACAGCTTATATCATGAACACCATCATGTCATTTTGCCCCTTGTCCCTGACCTCTGCCTCCAGGCCTTGCCTAATCCCCGGCCCAGCCTCCTGCCTTGTCCCTTAGCACTTGCTCTGGAGACTCAGGACCCAGAGCGGTTTCTCAGGGGCCGACCCTGCCCTCCTTGGCTGATACACACCTCTGGGCCTTCAGAACAGTCTCCCTACCTGATCAGCCCCCCTGGCCCCCTGGCAGGCTTTGCTCTCCCACTGGGAAAAGGAAACGAAGCATACACTTTGAATGTAGTACGCATAAAACCTAAGACATCCTCTGATGTCTCTTCTGTGGGTGCCACTTGCACCCTCTACTCCAACATCAGTAAAGGAGAACGAGAATGCCCACCTAACATGCCACATGAGCCCAGACTTGTCACTTAATCTCTGGCTCTGGACCTCCCTGTTTTTAAACAGGAGAATGCAACACCTAACACGTAACGTTGCCAGGATGTTAAATGACAAAATGTTTACTAGAAAAGCACCTTGTACCCTCCAAATTATATACCAACATAATACATTATAGAGATTACTAAATTTGGTTCTCATATAAGATGAGAAATAGACAGCCATCTGTCTTAGTAAGGTTTTGGCATCGACCTTGTAGGAAGCAGAAGCCAATGACTTCCAGAAGGCTCTGCTCTTATATTCTGGAATAAGTCAAGAACAAGTCGATGCATTTAGGAAAAGGAAATGGGGAACAGGCATGGTTCTTTAAAATAGTAACAACGGTGCAGGGAGTTAGCCTTTCACCCTGGCTGTTACGTGGAAGCAGGGAACGGGGTAACCACCCCACTGTGGAGTGCTGGCTCTGGAAAAAGAAGTCCACATGCAGGTTCTTGCTTAGGGGGTGCATCTAGCCCCCTCCTCAGTGAAGGCATGGGTGGGATGGAGACTCCCTCTCATCTCAGAGGAAACCTGAGACAGGAGGGGGCTTCCACGCTCTACTGGTAACCTCTGAGTGGAAATTTGCAAGACATATAAAAGTAATAAATATTTGGCAATATTCACTGAGGTGGAGGGTCTTACAAGTGTCTGTTAGGGGTTTCTTTAAAGCCCCAGGAACATTTTTCCAGATACGAATGCTAGAAACAGAAACAACCAATAGCACTAGCTGTCTTGGGATTTTTAAATTAACTACTAAATACAAGCTCACTTAGTGTGAGCATTGTTAATGACACATGTCTGAGAAAATCACACACTCCAGGATATTTTAAGTACTACCCTACATTAGAGGTAGCTTCACATTTTGTCTTCATTGTAAACTTCCCTGCCACCATATGACAAACTGAAACTAACAAACAATTTAGTAAGAGCACTATTTATTAGGCGTGCTCTCAGCTCCAAACAACAGAATGCCCGACTAAAAGTGACTTAAGCCAGAAGGTGGTTTTAATTATCTTACAGAACAAGGAGTTTGTTTGGAGATAAGCTTCCCAGTCTGACAGAAGTTCAAAACCTGTCATCAAGGCGGCCGACTTTCTGTCCTGCGAATCCTCAGAGTATTAGCCAATACCTCGCCTTGGATAGGCAACACCGTCCCTCAACCTGGCGGAGTAACTGCCATAGTTCCAGTACTGCATCACTGCATGGATGTATTAATATTAAAAAGAAAAATGATGTGATTTAAAAAAGGATTTCTTTTTATGATGGAAGAGAATGTTTCCCAGAAGGGCTCCCCCACCCCCCGCCACCTCCTACTACCTCATGATGAAATCTGGGTAAAAAGCTGCCCGCAGAAGCAAAGGAGGCTAGGAAAAGAGAATGTGTCAAGGAGGACAGATCGTCACCATTGTCCAGAACCAGTCATGACTCATTGTCTGGAGCAGGTCACATTAGCATCCTTTTTATTTATTTATTTTTTTGAGAGGTTTTTGCTATAGGGCGCGTGCGCTCGCCAGACAAACAGAGAGACAGAGAGACAGAAAGCGAGAAATCACCTCCCAGGGGGGATGGCCATGCCACAATCCCTTCTCCTCCATTCCCTTGTTGGGATCTTGGGCACGCCCGGTGTGAGTTTTAAGCCACCAGGTCCGGAACGTGAACCTACGTGGGAGTCCATCAACATAGCCATTATACTAACTGCTGGTTCCCACACATTAGCATCCTGAATAAAACCAAGGTTTGTTAGCAAGGAAGAGGAAGGGAATAACTACTGAGAGGAGATTTCGTCACAGCTGAATAATGCAGCTCTTAAGGTTTTAAATTTCAGGAGGTAGAATCGTCTCTATTGGGCCACAAGTAAACTGTAAGTCCCAAATGACTCATCTTTTAGTAAGTGACAATTGTGAGGGAGGTTAATATTGACGACACTAGTGTCTGACATGAGATGAAAGGACATTGAACTGCACTGTAAGAATAAGCCTGAGAGAAATTGGCAGCCCATGTGTGAAATATTTCTGTATGTTCAGACCCACCACCAAGATATTCTAAATTAGCCCAAATGAATCATTCTTACACACTTCAACTTTGGTTATTTATTCCTCAAAGACAATGCAATGCTCCGCTTTCGGCAAGGATATCTGAGGAACAAGACGGAGGCTATTCCTCAGGTCCGTAGATTAATAGCGAGTGGCACAAGACAGAGCCAGCCGTACATGTGGTTTGTTCATCGTCACGGGTAGACCCCAGGGCAAATGCTGTAGGAAGACGTAGCGCCAAGGCCCCAGGCGCTACCCCAGATTGTGAGCTACAGGGATGGGATGTACTCGGTTTCCCCCGAGACTGGACATCTTGGGAAATCGCATTTGCTCACAGTGCTGATGCTAGAGGCAGGCGTTCTGAGCAGCAGTCTTGATATGCCAACCAAAGCGACATCTGACATGCCAATCACGTTTACCAGGGGTGGCAGCTTGACTCCCAGGTGCCACGAGAGGAGTGCCTATTTACTCACTGAAGCTTTCTTCAGAGAACTTAGGGAAGGTTACTCTAGTCCCTCCTGCCGTCTGCACGTGTGCGTAGGAATCCACTGGGCAGCTTGGTCAACATTTTGCTTCCCACTTGGGGCAACTAACTGATATGGGTGAAGTCGGCCCTGAGCGCATGCACATGCTCCCAAAATCCATGCTGGCCACAGATAACTGGACAATCAAATTCCCTCCGCTGGGGTCAGCGAGTGTGTAGTTAAGGTGCTGAACTCCCACACGGATGACTGTGGTTTGAGTCATGGCAGGTGTCCCAAAATCCTGAGACAAGACTGCAGGAAAAGGAATTATAATGTAGCCATCCCCCCAACAAGGGGTGACATCTCACTTTCCCTCTCTTTGTCTTTTTCCAGGAGCACATATGCCTTATGGCAAAAACCTAAAACCAAGTAAAATAAAAATAAAATAAACTCCCTTACCTGAGGAGAAGTACATAGTGCATCAGAAAGACTATGAATTCAAAGGAGCTGGCTACAGTGACAGACCTCTCCTGCTAAATATTTATGACAAGACTCCACAGTAAAAACACTTACCTCCGGGAACCAGCAGTTGGCGTAATGGCTATGTTGCTGGACTCCCATGTAGTTGACCGTGGTTTGAGTCCTGACCCAGTAGTTTAAAACTCACGCCAGATGTGTGTACATGTGTGCCCAAGATCCCAAGAGGAGAATGAAGGAGAAGGGATCGGAGCATGGCCATACCCCCGGGCGGGTGATTTCTCGCTTCTGTCTCTGTCTCTCTGCTGAGCGCACGCGCCATATAGCACAAATATCTAAACAAAACAAAATAAACAAGATACCTCCATTCCCAGTGCAGTAGTCTTCACACTGCCCACTCACGTGGCTTTCTAATGCGTAGTATATTTTTTTTTGTTAAAAATCTTTATTTTCCCATTAAAATCTTTTTTCTTACTTTACTCACGTGTGTGGCGACATTCTGTGTCTCAGGGCAGCTCTCTAACTTTAGAGGCCTGGACCCAAAGAACTGAGTGTTTCACACAGAGCAGCCCAGCTTCTCTATCCAATGACAGTGAGCAGTCAAGGAAGGACACTTTGCAAAATGAATTGGCGTTGCCATTGCTAGAAATAGCTCTAAGCAAACATCACTTTCCCTTTGTCTTGCTTTCCTTGATGAAGTTTTTACTTTTCTTGCTGTAGTTGATGCAGCTTTTGAACTATTTCCCATCCTGTCCTATGCAGGTGGTAGTGTATGAACAACCAACCAAACTCACAATATATATTCCATATATGCTCAGTGACGTTGTGAACATAACGAAGTCTTTTTCCTCCCTTCAGTAGGCAGTTAAACAACGGTGAAGGTTGTTCTTTATGTACACGAACGGGGCCTAATACAGTAAAGGGAAGTGAACGTGCATGTGTTTCACTTCCAGAATGGCAATGTGAGGAGCTATGGGGCCTGCTTCTCTGCTAAACAAGATTAAGTTGTGCAAATATTAAACAAAACAATGTGAAATTTCTAGCAATTGTCCCCAAACTACACAGTAAATGCAGAATATTTACTTAAGAGTATCTACCTGTAAGAACATTGCCTGTAGCATTTGAACCATGACCTGCTCTGTCCTTCCTCCCTCCCTGTTAGGCATGACAGAAATTCCATTCAGCTAAGTGTAGCCAAGGGCTCTGCTCCTCTCCATTCTCAGTCAATGGCCTGGAGGTGGTATGCCCCCAGGAAGGGCAGGCTGCTAGTTTCTCACTGTCCTCAGCTAAGTGTTGCAAAGGCTAATTCTAGGTGAGCATAGGTGGCTCAGGGAATCCTTTCTGCCCCCTACCCACCCTACCCAATCAGCCACAGCAGCCTGAGAATACTGGGGCCCAGTACTCCTCTCCACTTCTTGTTATAGGGCAGAGGATCCATCCCAGGAGAGACAAGCTGAGAAAACCAGAGGCTACCAGCCCACCCAGTGCTCTGCTCCTTAAGTGGAGGAGTAACTTGAAGAAGCGTGCCACTGCCTCAGTCCCAGTTAGCTCAGAGATCTTGCCCAGAGGGAGAGGCAAAGATCTCCTTATTTAAAACAGTATGGGGACCAGCAGATGGCATAGTGGTTATGTCATTGGATTCTGGTGTGGCTTACCACGGTTCAAGTCCTGGACCCAGCTTCAAACTCACACCAGGCATGTGTGCATGCGTGCCCAAGATCCCAGAAGGAGAACAAGAGAAGGGATTGCAACATGGCCATCCCCTTATAGCAAAAATCTCTTTCTCTCTCTAAATAAATAAATAAATAAAAGAAGGAAAAAGAAACAAGTATGGAGAAGCTCAGCCTAAATACATCCTTATAAGCAATGCATTTCTGTGATGAACAATTAAGATGAGACTTCAGGAGAAAGCCAAGCCAAACAATATACCAGTTAGTTTATGACTCAGA
>NW_006159840.1:211011-221060 GCF_000334495.1 Tupaia belangeri chinensis | reverse complement strand
CACAGGTGGGTGTGGTCACACCCAAATCTCTTCTCCTCCATTTCTCTTGGGATTTTGAGCATGTATGCACATATGTCCAGTGTATTTTTCAAGCTGCTGGGTCTGGGACTTGAACTGTAAAATCAGCCATGTGGGATCCAGCTGCCTTAACCACCATGCCACTGGCTTCCCTGACACACTACAGTGATAAAAAAGTAAAACCAGTTGGAAGGTGTAAAGATTATAAACATGTATGCATTGACTAAACAAGGCCCCAAAAACATGCAGCAAAAAACAGACAGCATTGAAGGGAAAAAATAGACAGTTTAGTATTAATAATTGGAGATTTTCATTTACAACCTTCTGTAACAAATAAAATGAGTAGGCAAACGATCAAGGGAACAGAAGATGTGATCAACAGTATAGTTAATTTGTGATCAAACTGACTAGGCCTGTAGTAAACTCCACCCAACAACAGTAGGAGGTAATTTTCAAGTGTATATGGAACCTGCTTGAGTACTGACCATGTGAGAAATCATAAAACAAGCCCTAGTAAATTAAAAATGATTGGACTAATGTAAAGTATGCATTCTGACCACAGTTGAATGATATCAGGAATCAATTAACAGAAAGAAATTTGGAAAATTCACAAGTGTCAATAAAACAACACACTCTTTTTTTTAAGAAAAGCTTGATTTATTATTTTCATGAGCAAGAGAGACAGAGAGCACTCCAACATAGTCTTTTTTTTTTTTTTTTTGAGAGGTTTTTCCTATAGGGAGCATGGGCTTGCCAGAAAGAGAGAGATAGAGAGAGACAGAAAGCAAGAAATCACCCCCCCCCCAGGGGGATGGCCACGCCACAATCCCTTCTCCTCCATTCTTCTTTTGGGATCTTGCGCATGTACGCACACACGCCCGGCATGAGTTTAAGCCATCGGTCTGGGACTCGAACTGCGGTCGACTACATGGGAGTCCAGTGACATAGCCATTACACTAACTGCTTGTTTCATAGTCTTGATGCTACAATCCACCCCAACCTTAGCCCCAGATCATGGGCACATGCATGCTCAGTGTATTCAAGGAGGTCTCTGGACACAAACCCAGAACTTTCCCATGTGAGTCAGTCTTGCAGAATATGTTTTACTGCTGAGCTACTGCCTGGACCCAGACATACTCTTAAATAACCAACAAATTAAGGAATAAATCATTAAGGAAGTTACTTTTAAATAACCAACAAATTGATGAATAAATCATGAAGGAAGTTAAAAAATGCTTTCAGATGAATGAAAATTAAAACAAAACACACCAAGACTTGTGGGATGCAGCTAATGCAGAGCTTAGAGGAAAATACATAGCTATAAATGTCCATGGCAATAAAGAAGGAAAATCTCAAATTAATAGCTTAACCTTCCACTTAAAATCACTAGGAAAAGAACAGCAAATTAGAGCTAATTTGAATAGAAAAACAATGGAGAAAAAAAAAAGCACAATGAAACCAAAAATCAGTTCTTTGAAAAGTTCTTTGACAAACCTTTCGCTAGAAAAACATATGTAGTTCAAGAAAATGCAATCGTTCGTCACTTTACAATCTACAATCATCTCTCTACACATTCACATTCATGGTTTCCTTTTTTTTTTTAAAAAAAAACGGTTTTTGCTATAGGGCGTGTGTGCTCGCCGGAAAGACAGAGCAAGAAATCACCCCCCAGGGGGGATGGCCACGCTGCAATCCCTTATCCTCCATTCTCCTCTTGGGATCTTGGGCATGCATGCACACGTGCTTGGCATGAGTTTAAGCCACCAGGTCCGGGACTTGAACCTCGGTCGACTACATGGGAGTCCAGTGACATAGCCATTACGCTAACAGCTGGTCCCAACATTCATGGTTTCCTAGATAAGAGAGTAGAGGATGTAAAACTGAGCTTCACAACAGAAATAATAAGTGCTATATATAGCCTAAATAGTAGCCGAGGGTGTAGCTGAACCCTGTAGATATTTCTAGAACTTAGTAAGGATGAGACGGGACAATTCAGAGCCCAGGTAGATGGTTGAGCCTCAATAACTTGGAAGTATATAATCCTGAGATTCTCTAATTCTATAAATACCAGCAAAAGGTCCAAATTCACATACTCCAAATCCCAATATATCTTGTCTCATATATCCGTTCTATTAAGATGTTGGGGACTACAGTGACATTTAATACTAATGCTTTTTAAAAAAAAACCCAGGCATTCACAATGCTGTGAATTACTCATTTAATTTAGCTAACTGGGGGATGTGCCACATGTGAATATTGGGCCAGGCACATCTTTAGGAAATACAGTCATCCTTCCATATCCATGGGGGATTGGTGTTAGGACTTCCTGTGGACACCCGAATCTACAGAAGCTCAAGTGCTTCATATAAAATGGTATAATTGCATATAACCAATACATAGCCTCTTGTATGCTTTAAATCATCTTTAAATTATTTAATATTATTTAAATTATATAATACTTAATACCATGTAAATCTAGGTAAATAGTTGTCATTCTGTATTATTTTTAATATTTGTATTTTTAAATTGTCGTACTGGTTATTTTTTTATCGTGTCTGTGTATTTTCCCCGAGTATTTCATTTATTTGAGTCCATAGATTCCAAACCTACAAATATGAGGGTCTAACGATACAAACAGCCAGGTAATCAATTTGGAGACAGGCAGGAAATTGGGCTTGATGGCTGATGGTGTCAACATTTCAGGGCCTGTTAAGCCAGTTGTATCACCATAGCTAGCTGCATCCCTCTTACTTGCCTTCTTTGGGAGGAAGCTGTTGTGGTTGTCAACACCTGCGGCAGAGATCAGGCCTTCTATGTGTCCTCGCGTGAGCCTGGCACACATGACAAAGCGTTGCCCGGCATAAGATCAGTAGCCATGATCCTCCAGTGTGAACGACGTGCCAGCTGCCTGGCCTGAACCTGAGTCCTCCAGGGCCGGTGCAGAACTTGGTGTATCTTCGTTATCTTCCTCTTCTTATCGTGACCGCCATCATACTCAAGGCAGGATGCTTGTTACAGCCTTTGCACGAGCCAAGCCCTTCCTGATGTCTAGCAAAGTAGTAAAAGATTGCCCGGATGACTTCTGGAGCAGCCACCTCCTTGCTGTGCCATGTGTGGCAAGTTATTTACCCTCTCCGTGCCTCAGTTTCTTCGTCTGTAACATGAGGGGAATGATAATACCTACCTCTAGGTTTATTACCAGATTTAATGGGGGCCAGCAGGTGGTGTGGTGGTTAAGGCGCTGGACTCCCACATGGCCAACCTCAGCTAAAGTCCCAGACCTGGTGGCTTGCTTTCTCACTTTCTCTCTTTCTCTGGTGAGGACACATGCCCTATAGCAAATGAAAAATTAATTAATTAATTATTTTTAAAAAGATTTAATGAGTAAAATAATGAATAGATAAACAATCAAGAAACCAAACGTCGGTTCTTTGAAAAAGATTTTTTCAGGGACCAGCAGTTAGTGTAATGGCTATGTCGCTGGACTCCCATGTAGTTGACTGCGGTTTGAGTCCCGGACCTGGTGGCTTAAACTCACGCCGGGTGCATGTGCGTGCATGCCCAAGATCCCGAGAGGAGAATGGAGGAGAAAGCGTTGTGGTGTGGCCATCCCCCCAGGGGGTGATTTCTCGCTTTCTGTCTCTCTGTCTCTCTCTCTCTGTCTTGCTGGTGAGCACATGTGCCCTATAGCAAAAACCTCTCAAAAAAAAAAAAAAAGAATGAAAGAAAAAGATTTTTTAAACAACACACCTCCAACTAGAAAAATACATGTATTTCAAGAAAATATCATCAACCCTCACTTTACAATCTGCAATCATCTCTTCGACACTTGCACAGAAACCACTTAGTCTGCCTGGCAGACTGTGAATGGAATGTTTCTCTTAAAGAAATTAGTCAGTGAGTTAAACCTCTCTTTCACTGCATAGAAAAAAAAAATTAGTTTGCTCCAAACTTCACAGTCTTTTCTGCCAAGTGCCATGTGCTTCTGCCAGACGGAAAAGATAATGGACCCCAGATATCCTGACATTCCACTGAGACCAGAGCGTCCTGCTGATGACTCTGTGTTCACCTGACATAGAGCGTTTCCTGCCCTTCCCGGACTGGGGAGCAGCCCAGAAGGTTCTTCCTCCCAGGAGACACACTTATTGCTGACTCATATTAGATGCCGGTTTTGCCAAAGCAGACACATCTCAGGGAAAACTGACAACAAAGATGCCTCTGCCGAGATTCTGTTGCTTCCTCACACGGGAGGAGGTGACAACTAGTGAGCTGGCTTCCAGTCCAGCCTGCCTGTGTGGTCCCTGCGCGCAGGGAGACTGCTACTGTGCCCGCAGGCCCCAGGACACCCCTTGCCCTTCCATAGAGCCCCCTGCAGTTGTCTGCAGGTCCAAGGATACCCGCAGGCCCCTGGACACCTCTAGACCTACAGCCTCCTGCCTCAGTGGCTTGCCATTTCATCTCTGCTGGTCGCTGTTCCTCTCGGGGTCCCTACTCACTTGGTAATCTTATGCTCTGAGGTTGTAGTAGACCACCAGGGTGCGGTTCCGAGGTAAACACACAAGGGTTGCTTTTATTCAAGCTCGAGCATTGTTTTAATTCAGGCTCGAGCCGGGGCCCCCACCCGCCACCGACACAGCGGATCAGAGTTGAGAGCCCCAGTGTTAGTTGGGCTGGGTTTTTGTTTGGCTGTTAGGGGGGAGGTCGAGGGGTGCTGAGGCAGCAACACATTGGTTGTAGATTACAGGGAATGTAGCTGTCTCTGGTTGATTGGTTATTAAGCTGTTGAGTTAGGCAACAAATTACTTTAGGTTTTGGGTGTCTCCTTTGTTTCTTTTCTTTGTCAGTCCCGGTGGCTGATGGTCTCAGACTTTTCTACGTGTCCGGATCGCCTTTTTGAAATGGTGCTGTCCCTCAGTAAGGTGAGACAAAATGGAGTCATGGGACAAAATGGAGTCACTCTGGTTCTGCTCTGGTCCTTCAAGGTATATTTGCCTTAAAAACATGAATGGAAGTGCAGTAAGCCCAAAATACCCAAAGTATGATTGCTAAATTCCATGTTCTGAAGGATGTTAGATTTAGCAAGGGAAAAAATGCATGACTAAATTTGTATTTCAGACAATGAATAATTTTTCAGTGTGAGAGAAGTTCAAAAACTTTGTGGAATGGAATTAAAGCATAAGTGGATTTTTATGCAGAAAAATTTGAAGTCCATACATAGATTTTTCATAATAAGTATTTTCCATGAACTTCTTGAAAATCTCTCATATAAGTATGTCCCATGCACTATTTGGGAGACACTTACACTAAAAATCATCTCTTGGTTATCTGAAATTCACATTTTTCCTGGCAGCCTGTATTTTATCGGGCAGTGCTACAAACTAGAGAAGCTACCAGGTCGGCTAGGATTTGTTGGGGGACGACTCTGTTTACAACTGATTTTTCTTATTAGCGAAAGGGGTAGGGGATCACATAGCCATCTGTGTGAGGCAGCTGTGCCCTGTGCAAGCCCACGCTGGCCCTAAATCTCACCTATGCAATGGGGTTTGGTACTTCTGTTTACCTACCTCACCCAAATAACTGTTTACTATTTCAAAGGTACTTAAATTCATCATGACTCTTCCACACTGGCAACATGCTAGCCACTTTCAGCGAGAAATTGAGTATGGAGGTTTATTTTGTTTGTTTTTTTAGAGGTTTTTGCTACAGGGCACATGCACTTGCCAGAAAGACAGAGAGAGACAGAAAGACAGAAAGTGAGAAATCACCCCCTGGGGGATGGCCATGCGCAATGCTTTCTCCTCCATTCTCCTCGCGGGATCTTGGGCATGTACGCTTATGCTCCCAGTGTGAGTTTAAGCCACTGGGTCCAGGACTCAAACTGTGGTCGACTACATGGGAGTTCAGCGACATAGCCATGACACTAACTGCTGGCCCCAGTGTGGAGTTTTCTTTGACCCCGAAGTCATCAGGATTGAGCTAAGATAAAGTGATATTCATGAAGTGATACACTTAAGTGTTCGTGCACATGCTTGAATATCTTACCTCTTATACCTACGCTGGCTAAGGCCATTGCGATATCAGTAATGGGCAGGCCATAGTATCTCTGTACCAACAGAGAAAGAGTCCTGAATAACTGCGTTTGATCACGTGCTGTGTGATGCTCAGGTGTCCAATGGCGGCTTGTAGTTAGAGCTCAGAGTTTAGCTACTTCCCGCAGAGAGCAAGCATTGTTTGGTTTTGTACTGGACAGAAAGGATGTGGGGGAGAGGGGAAGAAGGAAGAAAAAGAGACAGAGGCAGAAAGAGACAAAGAGAAATAGGGGAGGTATGCCCGATACTAAATTTCTCTTACGATTAGATCAATTTGTCTTAATCAATGAACCTTTTAGTCTTTTTAGACTGTACTTACAAAATCTTTGAAAAATAAAATCAGTGGGCCAGTAGGTGGCATGTTAAGGTGTTGAACTCCCACATGGCTGACCGTGGTTCAAGTCCCAAACCTGGCAGCTTACTTTCTCATTTTCCCTCTCTGGCGAGTGCACGTGCCTGGAGTGTGTTCAATAGATGAGTTTTCTCCTTTAATGGTCGATGTATGTTACATATATACAAGTCAATATACTTATTTATAAGTAGATATAATTAGGTTCTGTCCCCAAAAGTGTTTAAGGGTATTATAATGTTCTAAGATGTATTTGTTCATCCCTAAGAATTATTTTGGATGACATGTTCTTTTACATTATTTACATTAAATCACTGCACACCTTTATAGTGTACAATGTGATTTTTCTCAGCATGAATGTGGTGCATATTAGTCATTACCTAATACATTATCATCAACAGATAACTTTTCCATTTTGTGTCTATTAAATGTTTTGTTTGTATTTTTCCCTGATCCCCTCCTTCCCACCCCCATTTCTTGTCCCCTTCTATACTGTCTCTATTCTCTACAGTTGGCCTCCCTGCCATTATACCTTCCAAACGATATACTCTGAAGCAAGGTTTTTGTTTTCCTGCTTTGTTTCTTTCTCTCTCTCTCTTTTTTTTTTTTTTTGGTAGAGGTTTTTGCCTTAGGCTCATGTGCTTGACAGAGAGAGAGAGACAGAGACAATGAGGGGGAAAGTGAGAAATCACCCTGAGGGGCTGACCATGCTGCAATCTCTTCTCCATTCTCCTCCCAGGATCTTGGGCATGCACGCACACGCTCCCGGTGTGAGTTTCAAGATCTGGGACTTGAACCACGATTGGTCATGTGGAAGTCCAGCAACGTAACCTATATCCTATCTGCTGACCCCTTTCCTGTTTTGTCTTTTTTTTTTCTTACTCCTTGGCATCCTCTGACAATTAGAGGGCTTTGGTGGGACAGTGAACCAGACAACAAATATGCCTGTCCTGTAAGTCCTGTCTGAGGTCTTCCTCAGATTGCCCTGACTCAGACGCAGCCAGCTCTGCTTGACTAAATAACAAGCATCAGAAATGATCCATGCCTTTCTGGCTTCGTTTTTCTCAGGGCTGACTTCATGGCATGTGATCTGTGTAGCCACGCAGGACCTGTGCTCAGAAGGGTCTCCCTGTCCACCACCTGCCTGCAGTTCTAAACTGCTGTAATGGAGCCCACCATTTTCACTTTGCACTGGACCCTACAAATTACTAGTGGGTCTCAGGTTTATGCCTTATATTAAAGGTATCAAAAATAAGAATTACAGTTCTATAGAGAATTTAGAACTTACCCTCTAAATTGTTTAAATCTTTGATATCTGGAACACCCAAACCCCTAAGAAGTCAGAAGATTTTCTTAAATGGAAAGATTGAAACCTCAGGGTATGATGTCAATATCTAGCTAAAAGTGATACTGAAATGGGTAGGGGTGTTTACGCAGGGGACCCGGAATTCAGGTCTGTGCCACCCACCAAACTAGGAGGCAAAAACTTGGTGAAGAATAAAAGGAATTTTTTCAGTGAGGTCAGCACCAGGGACCGAGTGAACCAGAGTCCAAAGATTAGACAGAGAATGGGAGCAGGGTATGATGTCAATATCTAGCTAAAAGTGATACTGAAATGGGTAGGGGTGTTTACGCAGGGGACCCGGAATTCAGGTCTGTGCCACCCACCAAACTAGGAGGCAAAAACTTGGTGAAGAATAAAAGGAATTTTTTCAGTGAGGTCAGCACCAGGGACCGAGTGAACCAGAGTCCAAAGATTATACAGAGAATGGGACCAGCAGTTGGCGTAACAGCTATGTCACTGGACTCCCATGTAGTCGACTATAGTTTGAGTCCCGGACCGGGACTCATGCAGGGCATGTGTGCATGCGTGCACAAGATCCTGAGAGCAGATTAGAGGAGAAGGGATTGTGGTGTGGCCATCCTCCTGAGGGTGATTTTTCGCTTTCTGTCTCTCTGGCCAAGTGCTTGCTTGGGCCCTATAGCAAAGACTTCTGAAAAAAAAAAAAAAAAAGATTATACAGATGAAAAACAAAAGGAAGGCAATTATCAAGGGGGCTTATGTTCCCCCACGTGGCCCCATCACAAGGATCATGGGGCTGTGTAGCCTCAGGCAGGCATATGGCAGTTTCCCATCTGGGCGTATAGGTGAGGGCAGGGCGACCAGTTTCCTTCTGTGCTAACGAGGCAGCAGTGTGGCCTTGCAACGCTGGAGCTGATAAAACCTCGTCGGTCACCGGGAGTGGGCTGGTGGCATCGGAGCTGATAAAACCTCGTCGGTCACCGGGAGGCTGACGGCATTTCTCCCTTTCCCGTGTCCATAGCCGGGCATCTGTAAAGACTCAGCAAAGTTATGTGAACTTTCAAGACCAAGTATAATGTAGTCACTTTTGTTCTCTTATGGCCCATAAAAGCCTAGTGAGGTTGAAATCCACATTCCCTAGCCTTTATGCATATTTCTCAGATTTAATCACTCCATCCTTGCCTCCAAGATCTTGCCCTGTTCTCGCCTTTATCACAACAGAAAATGTAACCAAAGAATGTAGAACTGTGATATCTATCCTTGCCACTCTTCTGTGCATTCCATTGAATTTTCATAATACTTTATAGATTTGGGGACATAGGTAATCCGTCACAACCAAGCAGCACATTTCAATCATCAAGTTCTGTTATGGTTCCCATGGCTGTGGCATGTTTCCACCATCTCTCTCCCCTTCATAGAGATCAGGAAGGAAAACAGGATGCATATGTGCACGAAGGGAAGGGGCCACAGCAGAAATGCAGTCTTCCTAACGCTGCTGCCCAACAAGCTGGACCAGGATTGGAGTGGTCGGGATCACCCGCTGTGAAAAGTCCTGGGTGCAGGAAGGCCAAGCCATCTGCCAGCGCAGGCCATCGGGGTTGCAGAATGTTACTGTATGGGAAGGCCACAAGCAGTTTGGCTGGCTGCCCCTGGCTATTATTCTGCTGTGGAGTTCTTCCACAATTTGCCCTAATTGCAAATTTGTGCTCTGAAAAAATGACTATTGCAGGGTAAAGTAAGTCACAGCTCTCCTGTTCCAAGGTCAGATTAAATCCTCAGTTGGAGCTAGGGTTCTTCAGGAATGATCTCTAACCTTTAAAATAATTATTAAATTCCAGGGCCAGCAGGTGGCATGGTGGTTGACGTGCTGGACTTCCACGTGGCAGACTGCAATTCAAGTCCCTGACCCGGCAACTTGAAATTCACACTGGGCATGTGTGCTTGTGTGCTCACAATCCTGAGAGGAGAATGAAGAAGAAGGGATTACAGCGTAGCCATCCCCCCGGGGTAGGAGGTGATTTCTTGCTTTCTGTCTCTTTGTCTATCTGGTAAATACACGTACCCTATAGCAAAAATTTCTCCAATAAAAAAAGTGATTATTATTATTCAGTTTCTAGAGGTAAATGGGAGAATGAGGGATCCCCCCTTACCCATGAGACTTAATCCATTCCACCTTAATGTCTATAACCTTAGTTATGTTTTCTCCTGTGCCTGTGTGGTGGCTGTGTGTGTGTGTGTGTGTGTGTGTGTGGGCATGTGGGTATGCACAACGACTACGGCCCCTAACCCT
>NW_006159840.1:209990-210956 GCF_000334495.1 Tupaia belangeri chinensis | reverse complement strand
TTTAAAAGCAGTTCACAGATTTTCAGGAACAATGGCAAATTTTCAGACATTCCCTGGAAAGGGTGTAACCACATTTCTAATTTATCTATTTTCCTTAGAGCAGTGTGACACTTGCAACCCCCAGCGTTTTTATCTCAGTTCATTCAACGGTGAACCAGAGATAACACAACCCGGGCTGGGGATGGGGAGCCGGAAGGCTGTGAAAGGGCAAGGAGTCAAGGAAGGGAACTTTCAAAATAAGACTCTGCTCTGGTCTTTCTGTCCCTTAGCAAAGCCGTTTTGTTTCGAGTCCATTTCTTTAAGTTGGACTTCTTTGGAAAAGTCTTGTCACTTTCCTAGGAAAAGTCTGCAGGGGGCAAGCTTTGAAGCCCATGTGAGCTGGCCAGTACAGGGAAGGTCATTTGGTCACAAAGTCAGTGAATGTTCAGATGGTTCTTTGCTGTGCCCTGTTCTCCCACAGCTACTTAACTAGCATGCATACTTGCAGGTGGCTACAGAGCTTATTTGTAAGTTCATTGATTTTATTTCTTTCATGAGAGCGAGAGAGAGGGCCTTGTCAGGGCCTTGGCATGACTCCCCCTCCTTCCAGACTTTCACCCAGCCAGGGTCATGGTCACACTTCTGCGTACCCGGGAAGGACACACTTTTTGAAACCATTTCTCTGGGATTCTTGACTACTATTATGGTGTCATGCATGTGCTTCTTTCCAGACACAAAACAACACAAACTTCTGGAGCTCCTGACAGTTTGGCTCTTTACAAACATGATTGCTTGTCTCTTCATAGCCAGTCTGTTAACATGGCTTGAACTTCTAAAGAAGGAGTTGACTGCCATTTCTAGCATTTACACAGTCTGAAGGCCAGAGTATGTGAGGAGATGGGATGGGGGGCCCTGATACTGTTGTACATAATCTTGCTCTTTTTATTTTATAATTAATTTATTTTTAATTTGACCAGAGAGAGACAG
>NW_006159840.1:200522-209838 GCF_000334495.1 Tupaia belangeri chinensis | reverse complement strand
CAGGGCCAGCAGGTGGCATGGTGGTTGACGTGCTGGACTTCCACGTGGCAGACTGCAATTCAAGTCCCTGACCCGGCAACTTGAAATTCACACTGGGCATGTGTGCTTGTGTGCTCACAATCCTGAGAGGAGAATGAAGAAGAAGGGATTACAGCGTAGCCATCCCCCCGGGGTAGGAGGTGATTTCTTGCTTTCTGTCTCTTTGTCTATCTGGTAAATACACGTACCCTATAGCAAAAATTTCTCCAATAAAAAAAGTGATTATTATTATTCAGTTTCTAGAGGTAAATGGGAGAATGAGGGATCCCCCCTTACCCATGAGACTTAATCCATTCCACCTTAATGTCTATAACCTTAGTTATGTTTTCTCCTGTGCCTGTGTGGTGGCTGTGTGTGTGTGTGTGTGTGTGTGTGTGGGCATGTGGGTATGCACAACGACTACGGCCCCTAACCCTGTACCTATCCTCTTTACCTTTCCGGAGCTCTAAACTTCCCTCTCTTCATGCTTCTATTTTAAAAGCAGTTCACAGATTTTCAGGAACAATGGCAAATTTTCAGACATTCCCTGGAAAGGGTGTAACCACATTTCTAATTTATCTATTTTCCTTAGAGCAGTGTGACACTTGCAACCCCCAGCGTTTTTATCTCAGTTCATTCAACGGTGAACCAGAGATAACACAACCCGGGCTGGGGATGGGGAGCCGGAAGGCTGTGAAAGGGCAAGGAGTCAAGGAAGGGAACTTTCAAAATAAGACTCTGCTCTGGTCTTTCTGTCCCTTAGCAAAGCCGTTTTGTTTCGAGTCCATTTCTTTAAGTTGGACTTCTTTGGAAAAGTCTTGTCACTTTCCTAGGAAAAGTCTGCAGGGGGCAAGCTTTGAAGCCCATGTGAGCTGGCCAGTACAGGGAAGGTCATTTGGTCACAAAGTCAGTGAATGTTCAGATGGTTCTTTGCTGTGCCCTGTTCTCCCACAGCTACTTAACTAGCATGCATACTTGCAGGTGGCTACAGAGCTTATTTTTTTTAAGTTCATTGATTTTATTTCTTTCATGAGAGCGAGAGAGAGGGCCTTGTCAGGGCCTTGGCATGACTCCCCCTCCTTCCAGACTTTCACCCAGCCAGGGTCATGGTCACACTTCTGCGTACCCGGGAAGGACACACTTTTTGAAACCATTTCTCTGGGATTCTTGACTACTATTATGGTGTCATGCATGTGCTTCTTTCCAGACACAAAACAACACAAACTTCTGGAGCTCCTGACAGTTTGGCTCTTTACAAACATGATTGCTTGTCTCTTCATAGCCAGTCTGTTAACATGGCTTGAACTTCTAAAGAAGGAGTTGACTGCCATTTCTAGCATTTACACAGTCTGAAGGCCAGAGTATGTGAGGAGATGGGATGGGGGGCCCTGATACTGTTGTACATAATCTTGCTCTTTTTATTTTATAATTAATTTATTTTTAATTTGACCAGAGAGAGACAGTGAGAGTGAGAGAGAGAGAGAGGGAAAGTGAGAATTCAAGCCACCAGGTCCAGGACTAGAACCATAGTCGGCCATGTGGAAGTCCAGCGCCCATAACCACCATGCCACCTGCTGACCCAACTGTTCTTATAGATGACTCAAGAGCTTTGGATTACCTTCATAAAGTTATAGAAGGACTACTAAATACATTGATATGATCAGTGAGTTGCAGAAATGTAACCAAGCAATAAGAGAACCAAAGTGCCTCTATGTTGTACCTAGAGTCTAACTTAATAGATTAGACGTTAGAAGAGTTCATCTTTACCTTCTATCTCTTACTTCACAATGTGTCTTACAGAATCTGACTTTTTGCTTCCCTCATAGTAGATGGAGTTTAGTACTTAACAGTAACCTTGCTGAGGGACCAGCATTTGGCGTAATGGCTATGTCGCTGGACTCCCATGTAGTCGACTGTGGTCCGAGTCCCGGACCCGGTGGCTTAAACTCACGCTGGGCATGTGTGCGTGTGTGCCCAAGATCCCGAGAGGAGACTGGAGGAGAAGGAATTGCGGTGTGACCATCCCTCCTGGGGGTGATTTCTTGATTTTTGTCTCTCTGTCTCTCTTTGTCCCTCTGGTGAGTGCACATGCCCTATAGCAAAAACCTCTCAAAAAAAAAAAAAAAACCCAAAAAACAAAAAAAACAGTAACCTTGCTGAGTCTTCACAGGTATTGGGCTATGGAGATAGGGTAGGGAAGATGCTACCAGTCCCTTCCAATATGGCCTGGATGAGAAAATTTTATCAGCTCAAGCATTGTGAAGCCATACCTAGCTTCCAAGTCAAGATTTCAGGGTTGTCTTTACTGACTTCATTTGCTTCTGCTGTCTTGTTACTCATTTTGCTTGTCTTTAAGTCCCTTGCAGAGAATGGAAAATGGTTATTATTATACTCTGCATGTACAGAGGGAAACTGCCCACTCCCCCAAGCGATGACTGCCCCCAAAGCTGCTGGTCTCCTGTGACCTGCTGAAGACAATGACTATGCCATTTCTGCTCCAAGACAATGAATAACTTACCCTTTGTTTCTAAATGTATCTTACTCTGATCTCTTTCCTTATGTAAGTTTTGTATCTTGTCCAATATGGTGGAGATGGTTCTAGACTCTAGTCTCCTCTTCTCACTGTTGACCTTACTAAGTTCCTTCGCTTATCCATCGCATTTTGTCTTTTGCAGCAGATGGCATGGACCTGATTTTGGGCCTCCTGAATGAGTATCCTGTCTAGCACCAGAAAAGCTTGCATATGTATAGGGATGCCAAATAGTGTTTACACCATGTCCTATTTCTAGTCACCCCAGTAAAGATAGTGTGCTCGGTATGCGAACACAGCTTCAGTGTAAATCCCCTAGACTCCTCTTCTAACCAGATGGTCAACCACCACCACCACCCACCCCCCCCAGTGTTTCTAATATTGAGTGAAAGCGGAATGGTCTGAAGAAGTCTGTGTACTAGTTATCTCTTTCAGCCTACCGAATGACTGCAAAACATGGTGGCTTACACAACTATCATCCTCTATCATTTCTCGCAGTTTTCTGAAGGTCAGAAATCACAGCGGGGATGACTTGTCTCTGCTTCTTGACTTCTGGGGTCTCAGATGGAAGACTCAAAGGCAAAGTGATGAATCATCTACAGGCTCGTCACTGTCACATCTGATAGTGGATACTGACTCTTGGCTGGGGACCCTGGTGGTGTGATGGGCCAGGGCACTGATATACGGCCTCTTCATGTGGCCTGGACTTTCTCATATCATGGTGACCATTCCAAGAAAGGGAAAGGGCCAGGCAGTACTGTTGGCCCTTCATGACCCAGTGTTGGAAATCTTATAGCTTTTCACCCACTGTGTTCCATTGACTGAGACAGTTACAGAGGTCTGCCCCGGCTCAAGAGGAAGGGATGTAGACCTACCTCTCTTTGGAGAGGAGTCTATTCACACCCTAAGAATATGTGGCATAGGAAATGAATCGATTAGGCTATCTTTGAAAATCAGTCTGTGTAGGTAGCTTCCCCATATGCATGGGCTTCCTTGCAGAAGTGGTGGATTCATTACAACTGTATTTTCTTCATTTAGTTATTAAAGTTTCATTGTTTTTCATTATTTTTATGAACAAGAGAGATATAGCACTCACAACAGGGTCCCAATACCACAATCCATCCCTGGTTTTAGCCAGTCTTAGATCTTGGGCAAGCAGATGCCTGACATACCTAATGAGGTCCCTGGACTTGAGCCAGAAACCTTCCTGTGTGGGATTGCCTCATAGAGCATCATGTTTACCACTGAACCTCCACCTGCTTCCCTGTTGTAAACTTTAAATAGCAAAGGCACTTTCTGAATAAATTCCTATTAATCAGACTACCTGTGAGATGTTCGGTAACTTCAAGATTCCGATGGGACATACCAACTCAGAAAGCCCAGTGGTTTTCCACAAGCCCTGGAAGAACTTGCCAACTGATCAAAAGGAGAATTGATTGCTAGATGCCTCTTCTAGCTACGCTTTCGGATAAACATCTGGAGAGCACAGGATGTAGCAAGTCAAGAACCAATACCCATATTTATATTTAAAAAATTTTCCCAGAGGGCATGTACACTTGCCAGAGAGAAACAAAGAGAGTGAGACAGAGGGAAAGTGAGAAAGCACTCCCCCTCCACCTCCCCCATTGTGATGTGGAGCAACCCAAGGCTGATAACTGCCTGAATTTTCTGTTCTAATATGGTGGAACTTGTGAGCAACCTTGAAGCAACCCAGGGCTGATAGCTGCCTGGGCTTTCTGTTCCCCTGTGAGCTAGCTGCCCTTCCCCTGAACTGTTGAGAGGCCGGAGGCCTTGAGCACGTTGGATTCCCTGCTTCTCTGCCAGCTCTGTATTAGGGCAGACACTGATCTCCTTCCCTGATAGGACACTCCAAGTGTGCTGAAACTGCCCCTCCCCAATTCACCCATAAAAGACTGTGTCCAACTCTCAGCCGGGGCCAGAGATTCAGAGTATTAACTCCCCCATGCCCGCTAATGTAATAAAACAGTTCTCCTATCTCCCTGAGTGCCGTTTCCATTCCTCTGCATCTGGTTTTCTGTAACAATTGGAATGGTCATGCCAGAGGCTCTTTTCCTCCATCTCTTCCGTTTTGGGGATTTGGGGCACCCGTGCACATGTGCCTGATGTGTTTTTCAAGCTGTTGGGTCCAGGACTCAATCTGTGCATCTGGCCACAAGGGATCCAGCTGCCTTATCCACCATGCCATGAGTTGGTCCTAACTAATCTTTTTTGTAAAGCTAAATTTCTAAAAAAAAAAAAAAAAATACTTGTAACTGTTTCCACATGTTGGGTTTTTCTGAAGCCAAGCATAGCATATTGAAGTAATTCGCAGTATTAGCCTCACCTTTAATTTCTGTGATAGTTAAATAATATGCATAAGCATAAGCTTGTTTCTATTTATTAGAAATTCATTTTATGAGGCATCAAAAGAAGACAATGTGGTTGGTCTGGTTAGAATGGAGAAAAGAGAAGCCTGGAAGTCCTGGGAACAGGATCTGACTCTCCAGCTGGTCTGGAACTCTGGCCACATCTCTTCACTTCTGCAGGTTTCAGTTTTCTCACTAATTTGCTCTGGATTACTTCAAAGATCCCTTTTCCCCCTAGCAATGTGGAACATTCCGGAGGTCAAAGCAAGTAGTAACTCTGTGATCACCAAGGTTGTGCGGATAGAGGACCTGGACGAGAGCTTACAACTTCCTTGTCTCCTGGAATGAGAAAGCTACAGGATCTCTTGAGGCTGTAAGAATTTCTCTATTATGCATGGGCTTCTCACCTCTTAACTTCCTGCGCTCCCTTCCTTAGACTAACATTTTAAAGAAGGAAAGGAAACCGATGAAAAGATGAGTAACAGCGTCTGGTTGTTGAGAATATTTCCACAGTAGATAACACTGCACATGAACGTCATGGGCTCACTGGGAAGAGTCAGCAGACCCTCAGCCAAACCTGATCGCGTAGGAACCTTGTTGGAAGTCAGTGTTGAGCCCCAGCCTCGTTCTGCCTTTTCTGTCCTTCCACCATGACTGGTAGGCTGCCTCTCAGGGGTCTATCCTCTTTGTCTTCCTCCAGCATCCCAACTATGGCTTCTCCACAGCCAGCCAGAAACACACCAGATGCTCAGAGTTCGACAGGCTTTTAGTTCTGCTGGAGAGTGATGTTACGACTTTTTCCTTAATTTTTTCTTAACTGTTACTCCATTTTACTTTATTCTTAGTGCTTTCTATATGTTCCAGATTTTCTTCAGTGGACGTGTGTTACTTTATACTCAAGAAAAAGAACATGCACTGGTCTTTAAGCCAATCTTGTTACTCTTCACCCTGGAATCCTTCAGTGTTCTCCACGCCTACATCCACACTTGATGGTTTGGTTCTTCCACTCAAGACCTGGCTCCCCTTCTAAGCTTCCTTCCTTGCTTCCTCTGTGACCTCCTTCCCTGCCTCTCCCCATCCTCCTCAGCTCTCACATCCTCCCCGGCACCCACACTGCACCTGCCCCAACACCCGCACTCCATCTGAGTCTCCCCCAGCCGCCATGTTGGCCTCACTCGCTCCTACACTTTCTTTAGGAGCTATTTCAAGCCTGGCCTCTGCTGGCTCCTCGGGGAGTCTCCCCAGCACCCCAGGGCTCTCGGGGTGCTGCTTCCCCATCCTCTTACTAAAGCAGCCTACATATGCCACACGCAGCGTGATCTCAGGGCTGTTCTCCCCTACGCTGGAAGGGCCATGAGCACAGGCTCAATGTCGCTACTTCTATGGGTTGCTGTGGTGTGTGTGAGTGTGCATGTGTGCACATACACATGTATGTGTGTGAGTGTGTGTGTGCACACACACGTATGTCTCATTTTCTTCGTGCTGAGCAAGACTGAATGTTTGAGTATTTTTCAACATTTAAATGTGTGTTTCCCTGAGTTTCAAGATGTTTACACAGCCATTATACATCGCTAGAGTCTTTTATTTAATTTCCCAATAAAGCCACTTCGAAATAAAGCCACAGAGTCTAACAAGTGGAGGGCTTTCCAAGACAGACTTTCTTGTGGCCAAACCTAAAGCGGTCATTTCCCCCATCTGCGCTTGATTCTGGCCCTGCCCAGCTGCCTGTCCTGCCTTGTCCTCTGGCAAACTCATCACCCTTCAGGACCCGACTTAGACGATTCTGCTGTGACACCTCCCTGCCCTCCCAGCAGCCTGAGGGCAGGTGGCTTGGTACTGACCCTCCCCTCGCCCATGGGCGGTTTACACTCCTGTTTCCACAGTGCCCAGGGTCTTTCTGACTGGCTACCATCAGTGTTTGTCTAATGTTCAAGGAAGGAAGGAAGAATGAGTGGAAGGAATCCACTCTCTAGTAGTCCACGTGCCAGGAAGCACTCTAACAGAACTAGCAGAGGGAGTTTAACAAGGGGCAGTTGGGGGTGATGGTGCCCTGGGAGGGCGAACCCTGGGAGGGGCGAACCCTGGGAGGGGCGAGCGGGACTTCGCACCAAGCCCCGCTCCCCCAGGGCACCCGGCCGCCTCCTAGAACAAGCACAGCAGTGCTGTCATGGGACTCCAAAGCCGGCCAGAACTCCACACAGGGCTCATGGTCTGCCCACCCCGGGTCCCGGGGTCTCTATTGTTTGTATATTTTCCAGAGTTTAAGACTTAAAAAAAATGTATCATAAAGTCATTGAAGCAAAAATCATGATAAAACATTCTGCTTTCCATTCCATTTGCCCGACGCAAAAAAATCCCCAGAATGTTTGTAGGAAAGTTTGTACATGGGGTGAAAGAAACAATATAAATTCAGAACTTACAGGTAAGCGTCAGCTCTATTGTTTTTGAATTCTCCTTCCTGGTGCATCTGGGTTTTGCCAGTCCAGCCAGTGGACCGCAGGCATCACCCTTTAGGAATGTAAATGATGTTTGCCCCAACAGGGCTTTACTTAATCACACACTATGAATCCGGGAGCTCATTTGGGTCAAATACAGTTTTTCCTTCTTGTGCGTTTGCTCCTCTCTTCAGACAGACTCCAGGCAAGACCGCAGCATCAGCAACCGGCAGTTCGGCGCTGAGACGGAGCCCGGAGTCTGGGGTTTCACACCGCCTTGACTGAAAAAGTACAAATTCTTTGAAATGCACAAATTTGTGCTTGGCAGTGCTTTCTGCTGGCATTGTTTCAGTTTTCAGAGAGCAAGCCAAGGCGAGAGAAGTTATTCTTCAACCATTAAGACCCTCTGTTCTCTCAGCATCTGACACAGCCAGCACCAGAGTCCTGAAAGTGGTGTCGGCCTCTGCCAGCCTGTGGGCCATGAAGAGGACTCCTGCTGTCTCCTCATCCTACTCACTCTGTCCCTACTCAAAGTGACACACGCCCCGTAACACCACCCTGAACACCAGGCAATCGCTGAACACCTGCTGAAGCATCGGATGATGGGACACAGGGCAGGCCTGGGTTAGGCAGTATCTTCACATCCATCATGCGATTCCACCCTCTCTTCCCAGGGGCTCAGCGTGGGGCTGGGGCTGGAGGACAGCTGTGGGCCATAGGGGTGGACGAGCACTGAGCCCACATGGGTCCTGCCCTCACGTCATGGTTGCAATGGTGATGGTCAGTGACAGGTGGTGGTGACCACTCACTAGGTGCCCAGCCACTGCGAGATTCCTATGCTCTAGCCTGTGTAAGAAAATACAACGTGAAATGCGGTACTATTACTTGAAGTAAGGTGGTTAAATTCGAGGGGTGGGGCTTCAAAAGTTCATGGAAAATGCATATTATGAGAAAACTGTACATGACTTTCAAAAATCCCCAGTGGCTCCTAACTGTTCCACACACCTTCAGAAGTCTGAAGAGGGATGAGACATGGTATGCATGTGTTCAGAGGGACTTAGAATAATTACAGCATAATCAGTCCAAAATGAGCTGGCAACAGGAGCAAAGGATGCTATTTAAGGGAACACCATGCAGCCTTCCTGGCTGAAACCTTTGCAGGACCCTCGCCCCTACCCATCCTTCCTGCCTGCTAGTTAGGGTTGCCGAGGCGAACAGAGTTCAGGAGAGAACACGGGCTAAACCGCAGGCCCGCCCGTCCTGGCAGTGTCCTTCGGCCTGGCCTGTGTTTCTTTGCCTAGATGCAGCTGTAGGTGTTTGTCCATGAGTGTGGCTATTCCTGGGGCGCCTCTCCACCATGAGAACCTGGAGCAAGCCCAGGAACTCTCTCATCCAGGAAGTCGCCGCCTCCTCTGGCTCCAGACTTCTCTGAACTGTCTGATTAAGACAAAAGCCTAATTTCTCAAAATGTTTTCACTTGGTTGGAATCCAGTGGAAGTGGAGAATTTGGATAGTTCAACATCTGAAGTTGGAATTATCTTTAATTCTTCACCCGTCTTTCAGCTTAAGTTCTTAGATGTAACTTCTGATAGACACAGCCTTTTTTTTCTTCTTTTTTTTTTAACATTTATTTATTTCTTCTATGAGTTGGATGGTTCCACAGAGATAGAAAGACAGAGAGACCAAGAGGCAGCGTCCTGAACAGGGTTTTCACACTGTGATCCACTCCCAGCCTCAGCCAGTCCTGGATCAGGGCACACATGAACTTGGTGTACGCAGGGAGGTCGTAGAACATACACCAGAACCTTCCTGGGTGGGTCAGCTTCAAGAGCATCTTACTTCTTTTCTTTTCTCTTCTCTCTTCTCTCTTCTCTCTTCTCTCTTTTCTTCTCTTCTCTTCTCTTCTCTTCTCTTCTCTTCTCTTCTCTTCTCTTCTCTTCTCTTCTCTTCTCTTCTCTTCTCTTCTC
>NW_006159840.1:193628-200317 GCF_000334495.1 Tupaia belangeri chinensis | reverse complement strand
TTTCTCTTTTCTTTTATGTTTTCTCTTTTCTTTTTCCTTTTTTCTTTTCTTGCTCGCTTTCTTTCTTTCTTTTTTTCTTTCTCTCTCTCTCTCTTTTTCTAAATTGCCAGAGAATGTGTGCACTCATCAACAAGAGATGGAGAGTGTTTGAAAGAGCTTCCCAAGAGGGTGTGGTTATGCCACAATCCCTTCTCCATTTCTCCATGCTGCTAGAATTTGAGTTACACACACATACATGCTTCAAATGTTTTTTAAGCCACAAGTGCCAGGATTTGAACTATGGTCAGTCATGTGGAATCTGGCTTCCTTAACCACTAGGCTATGGACTGGCCTGCAGAGCATCACATTTTTACCACCACAGCACAGTCCAGGCCTGCGCACAGCCTTTTTAAATTTTTTTTTAAAGAGATATTTTTGCTATAGGGCGTGTGTACTCACCAAAGAGACAGAAAGTGAGAAATCCCCCCCCCCCAGGAGGGATGGCCATGTCATAATCCCTTCTCCTCCACTCTCCTCTTGGGATTTTGGGCATGCATGCACACATGTCCAGTGTGAGTTTCAAGCCACTGGGTCAGAGACTCAAACCATGGTCAGCCATGTGGAAATCCAGCAACGTAACCATTACGTCATCTGCCGGTCCCCCTCTTGCAGACTTTTAAGTTGATTTCACACATTGCAAGTCACTCATCATCAAGGTTTGAGGAAATGCTGTTATGAATTTTTTTTTTTGCTCAATTTACTTTATGTAAAAATGTTTGAATTAAGTTTATTTTAGCCATAAACTGTTGGGAGGTTTCTCTGGAGGGCTCAGGATCTTGCCTCTGAGTGGCAAAAGCACGAAAGAGAATCAGCATGAAAAACCAGGGTTCCCAAAGCAGGACTGGAGTTTAGAGGGTTGCCAACGCAGAAGCTGGAGTTGGAGCCATGGTCTAGAATTAGTCAGACAAGACCGACTTAGAACGGAGACCAGCAGTGGGCAAGATGGACAAGGCAGAGAGAAAACTTTGGCCTTGTCCAAGAAGTTTGCGTTAGTTTCTCTGCATTAATGAGTCAACTACTGCATGCTTTGTGGGTGGATCAGATGTTTTATTGATAGGGCCTGGGCTGGAAAGAATACTGCGTGCCCACATGGACAGTCCTCGCAGGGCCAGCAGGGGAGGTCAGCAGTGTCTCGGGACATCTTCATCCTCAAGGTGGGGAAAAGCAGCACAGATCACAGAAGTTCTGCCGGTTCCTATTTGAGCTTGGTCTTGTCTAGAAATAGATCACACCACTTTATTGATTAGCTGGTGACTCTGTAATATCTTCTTTTCTACATTTTTGGTAAACATATTCTGATCACTTCTTCAGATGGCAACAATTTCATGTTATGTTCTATAGAGAAAAATCAAAAGATACTTCAGTCCTGCCATGAGTATGGTTGTCTTACTAACAGGCCTCCCGATAGTTTAGCAAGTCTCCTTTGGCTTTCCACCTTAGCTTTGATATGATGTCTGAGGTTTTAAGGTTGTTGTCAAAGCTGAGATCATCTCTCCAAACTCCCTCCCCGCAGGAGCTGTTACAGAGACCCTCACTTTTTGTGCAACTGCTTTTTGTTAGAGGTCTGTGGAAGCACAGGTGTGCTGATACATCCTCCGTCCATAATTTCCACTGAAGATGAGCAAAGCTGCACAACTCATGCCTCATTCGGTGCCCTGCACTACGGAGCATATTCCTGGCAGGAGAGGACGTTAATTGCACATAGGCATCGATGAGAACTAAATCCTCTGCTTGCAATTTTCATGCTCGATATAGGAAGAACTCCCTATGGAATAGCTTCTGATTCTGTGCATTTCAAATCGTGTTTCTCCTCCCCGGTCCACACACATCCTAGGTCAAGCACTGGAAGACAGTCATATTCCAATAATTCCTGTGTCCTTGTGCCACATTGAGTTATCTGAGCGAGCCACAGGTGGATGGAAAGACTGTTCCTGAAAGCTGCTGCATACCAGGAGAACCGGCAAAGACTCAGCTACACATGGAGGTGGCACCGAGCCATCGTGTGACAAAGAGGAGGTGCAAGTGCAGAGAGACAGCAGCCTTGGTCAGGAGCAGCCAACGTATCTGACTTGTGTACATGTTACCAGAGACTTGAAGGTCTTAGAAGGAGCTGAGCAAACGCACAGTTCAGAGGTTGGTGCTCTGGCAGCTGGAAAATAAGTTCTTCCCTCAAATATCCTAGTTTTTCCAAAGCCACATTTTGAAGTTCCTAGGTTTCATTGTATTCCTGGAGAGAACTGTTTTTAATTTCTTTTCTTGTTTGCACATTGAAACACTTTCCTCCTTGTTTTCACAGCGGGTGCTTTAGCTGGCTTCCCGCACACCGACATAAAGTTCTTAGGACTTTAACATTATGTTTATCATTGCTATTTCAAAAGTGCAAGTACCTCAGATGTAAAAATTATTTGAGTTGGTGCAGTACAGAAATGGAGGGAGCGGGGAGCTCTCCTTTCAGTCCACATGGCATGTGTGTCTTATTTGGCGTCAGCTGCTCCCCTAAGACCAGTGTGTAAAGTGAAGAGATTGCAGAGCTCAGAAAGGGGGGTTCGATTCCCAGAGCTAAAATTTAAGTTGTTACATTTTAAATCACCAGATCTAAAACAACCAAACAAACTGTCTGCAGAGTTTAAACCTCAGTTGTTTCTGGAATCTCCAACTCTGTATGAGCAGTGGGGATGGATGTGCGTGCACACCCCCTGGAACTGACTTCACAGGTCCTGCACTGAGCGTCACTTCCTGTGGTGAGCTGTCTTCTCCTCTGGCCAGAGAGGAGCTCAGAAGGGAAGGGTTAGAAGTCCCTCTAGGTTCGTAGACTGTAGATTAAAGTTCAGATCTCATTTTAAGGGGGGAGGGCTTCGGCAAGATCATGGAAACTGCATATTGAGCAAGAACTATACACAGATTTCAATTTTTTTTTTCTGGAGAGGTTTTTGCTCTAGGGCGCGTGTGCTTGCCAGAAAGACAGAGAAAAAGAGAGACAGAAAGAGAGCAACCCCCCCCCAGGGGGATGGCCATGTCGCAATCCCTTCTCCTCCATTATCCTCTTGGGATCTTGGGCATGCATGTACATGCACCCGGTGTGAGTTTAAACCACTGGGTCTGGGACTCGAACCATGGTCTACTGAGTAAATGGGAGTCCAGTGATATAGCCATTACACCAACTGCTGGTCCCCAAATTTCAATTTTTTTGCACCAAAATAAACTCGTGCTTCAGTTCTGTTTTTCCATAAACGTTTTGAAGTCCTCTTGCCTGTCCTAGTATTTCAGTGTCAAATTCTATTTTTAAACTTTCTTTTTAAAAAAAGGATTATTTATTTATTTAATTCCATTTTTTTTTTTAAATTTTATCAGAGAGAGAGAGAGAAAGGGAAAGTGAGAAAGCAAGCCACCAGATCCAGGACTTGAATCAGGGGTGGCCATGTGGGAATCCAGCACCCCTATCCACCACACCACCTGCTGACCCCTCTATTTTTAAACTTTCAATACCAGTACAAAAGGAATTTTGCTCAGAGTCGTGCATGTTTTGTAGAACTGTTAGGTCAAATGAAAAGGGTCTTGGGAGGTGAAGTATCTGGGTCCTCGTTCTCCCTTTGGTACACCTCTAGAAAGAGAGGAAAGCATTTCCTAATTAATAACCTTTTTTTTTTTTTTAATTTTTGGAGAGGTTTTCACTATAGGGCGTGTGTGCTCGCCAGAAAGACAGAGAGAGTCAGACAGAAAGTAAGACATCATCCCCTCGGGGGATGGCCATGCCACAATCCCTTCTCCTCCATTCTCCCCTCGGGATCTTAGGCATACACGCACATGCCCCCGGTGTGAATTTAAGCCATCAGGTCCAACACTCGAACCGTGGTCGACTACATGGGAGTCCAGCGACATAGCCACTATGTCAACCACTGGTCCCAAGAACCTTTAAGCAAGAAGATTCCAGAGCTCCTTCATTCTTTCATCCAGGAATTATTTATTTGACATCTAGGGAGGCCTCAGATGAGGTACTGAGGATGCAAAGGGATAAACAGCCCATCCACCTGGGAGGCCCTCCCCGCTGGGCTGTCGGAAAGCCACTACCGGCATGGTCCTTGCAGAGACACTGGGAGCTGAGTGCCACACCGGCTGGCAGGCCGAGGGCCGACTCTGGCTCCCAACGTGGGCTGCTTGGCCTGAACAGAGCCGTGCTATGTTTGTTTTTTAACATTCTAGAGTTGCCAGCATTGAATCATGAGGGAAAATTGTGATGCAGATTTCCAGTGTCTAGAACATAGGCAGTCTAGTATTAACTGAGCCCACATTCCTGCCTTGCTGCACTGGGCTACGCCTGGGCACTGCTGTTCCAGATGGGGGTGCATTCGCTCTGCCCACCTCCCACCCCCGAGGCCCCAGTCAGCTGTGTTCATTTGACCTGGCCACTGAGCTGTGTGTGAGAGCCACACTGTGCAATGGGGTACAATGCCAGCCACACCAAGGACATGCAGGACTTAGATTTGCTAGAAGTCATAGTTGTCCTGGGTGGCTCAAAATAAGCTTAGCTATAGGGTGCTAAAAGAGATTTAAATGATCATAGAGGGGCCAGAGGTAGCATGGTGGTTAAGGCACTGGACTCCCAACATGGCTGATTGTGGTTCGAGTCCAGGACCCAGCAGCTTGAAACTCATGCCAGAGCGTGTGCATGTGTGCCCAACACCTGGAGAGAAAAATGGAGGAGAAGGGATTGTGGTGTGGCCATCCCCCTGGGGGGTGATTTCTCACTTTCCCTCTCTCTGTCTCTCTCTCTCTCTTTCTCCACAAAAGCATGCTCCCTATTGCTAAAATCTATAAAACAACGAAAACATATATATTTTAAAATACATAATCATAGATAATGTCGTAAAAACCTAAGCAGATTATTTAGGCTAGCGCCCCCCCCCTTTTTAAAATTAAATAAAGCAGGCCAGTATCTTTTGTAGAAGCAGATTTTCTAGAAAAGAGGAAATTGTGAAGGAAAGATTTGCCCCTAAACCTTCCAACCCCACTATCCAAGCATATTCAGTTCCCTCCCGAAACCCATGTGTAAGCTGATCTCTGAGCAAAGGAAAGAGGGTTTCCATTTTTATGCTTGTTTGGAATAAAGGAAAAGGTTTCTGCTTCTGGACTGTGACCATCTCCGGGCTCACTGCACTCTGTAGCTCACTCTTACCATGTGGTGTGGGGGATTTGCCAGGGAGCATTCTTCTAGACCACCCTGTACCCAGGCTCCTGGGAGGAGCTTGTTCTCCTGCCTGCCTGGGTTTTCTTCCTCTTCTCACAATTGATTTTAATTGACAATTGATCATTCCTTACCTGCAGTCACCTAAAATATTTTATGATCATTCCAACCACAACTTTACAGCACAGGGTGGTTTCTTTCAATGAATTCCATCAGTGGGAATCTTATGTCTCCAGGCAAAGTCCAAGACAAAAACCCATCCAAACCCAAACATATTTGCAAAGGAATCCCCAGGCTGTGTTCAGTTGGAGGGCTGTGTTTAGCTTTCTGTAGACTCCATTGGTATCCTCACTCCTGGAATAGCAGGAAGCAAGCTGGATGGGTCTATGAAGTGGTGATGGTTGACCCAGCAAGGATGGGATGGGAAAGACTTACCTGATGCTGGGATCACATTGACGGGACAATGGCTGCATCCGAACTCAGGTGTTCACACAGTCGTTCATGCCACTAAACACCTGAGTAAGATGCTGACAGGGATAAGCACACTGGGCAGAGAACTCATTCCGGGGGAAGCGTGGAAGGATAGGAGATGGATCTCAGATATGCATCACATCTCACGGGAAATTCTCAGCTAGATTGCTCTAGGTCTGCCCTTTGGTTCTTGCTCAAGAAACTAGAAAAGAATGCAAGTGAGAGTGATGTGTGGGGACAGCCTGAATGAACTCTATGCGACATAAAAGGGGAAGTCATTTGCAAACTTCAGTATGTTAGCATCAACCTATCACATTCCTTATGAATGACCCTAACAATGCATGTCTCAGCAAAAAGTCAAAATGCAAAGCAGACTCCAGTATCCCAAGAAGAAAATAAGGCATCTTCGATGGAAGTAATTAAGGGAAGTTTAATATTGGGATCATTTGCAAAAAGTATGGACAAGCTTAAACCAGCACAGTCTGGCAAAGCCCCACAGGGCTCGCGACAACAAGGAACTTTCATCAGTCCTGAGCCCAAAGGGGCAAAGGCAGGGTATGAATCCTGAATACCAGAGTCCAGAGAGAGAAGGAGGGTGCTCTGGGGTGAGCGGCAGTCTTCGGGGGAACCACTGATCCTCCGCTCTGCAGATCCTCCCTCTTCCAGTTTCTTGGTCATCAATGCCACTGACAACCAGAGGGCAAGGGAGCCAGTGGAGGCAGCCCAGAGAATCCAGCCTCCCTGGACCCAGAGCAAGGAGGGGTGGGTCTGAGGGAGCAGGGGCAATGTCCGGCGTAGGTGTCAGTTTAGATGTGATGACACTACTCGTCACTCCCAGGACCGGGGATCCTGGGTGAAGCCCGGGTGCAGAGCTAACTGGTCGTTTTTTTTTTTTTTTTTTTTTTTTTGGAAAGATTTTCCCTGTAGGGCGCGTGCGCTTGCCAGACAGACAGAGAGAGACATAGAGACAGAAAGCGAGAAATCCCCCCCCAGGGGG
>NW_006159840.1:185180-193597 GCF_000334495.1 Tupaia belangeri chinensis | reverse complement strand
GGCATCTTGGGCACGCACGCACACGTGCCCGGCATGAGTTTTAAGCCACCGGGTCTGGGACATGAACCGCGGTTGACTATGTGGGAGTCCAGCGACATAGCCATTACGCTAACTGCTGTTTCCCACTGGTCGTTTTTATAATCAGGCTTAGAGGCAGTTAAAGGGCATGAGATTAAAATCCTTGTTGCTAGGGACCAGCAGTTAGCGTAATGGCTATGTTGCTGGACTCCCATGTAGTCAATTGCGGTTCGAGTCCTGGACCCGGTGGCTTAAACTCATGCTGGGTGTGTGTGCGTGCGTGTCCAAGATCCCAAGAAGAGAATGGAGGAGAAGGGATTGCGGCGTGGCGTGGCCATCCCCCCTGGGGGGTGATTTCTCACTTCCTGTCTCTCTGTCTCTCTCTGTCTTTCGGGTGAGCACATGCACCCTATGACAAAAATCTCCCCCCCCCAAAAAAAAAATCCCTGTTGCTAGACCTGAAATAAAGAGCAATATCCAAGCTGCTGAGTCTTTCTCAGGACCTGGAAGTGTGTTTTGAAGGCTGAGGAACCCAAATGTTGCAGGCAGGGATCTCTGGGGGTGGGGTACAGAGGTGGGATGGGGAGGGGGCAGACTATCATGACCAGTGGGAGCACGAAGGAGAACAGGTCTCTGCACACTGAGCTCCGATCTGCACGTCTCGGTAGAGGGTAAAGTTGAATACCCATTGATGGAGCCCAGATCGCACTGTGGACTGGAACAATGGGGCAGGCCAAGTTATAAAAGCTGTAATTTTATGTCTGAACTTGAAAAGTTCTGAGCATACAAGCATGCAAAATACACACGGTATAGCACTGGAGAAATTCCAATAACTTACCCATTTGTTCTGAGGACTTAAGAAAATCAACCGAGTCAATTTTTAGGCCTGTCGTTTTTGGGAAAGCGACACACATGCACAGAATAGACACACCAGCTTTCACAGCAGTCTGAGGCTTGCCGAGTATTTTAATCCCATGAAATTTAGATCATTTCTGTCTCAAAGGAACTGTCTTTACCATGTGACTGTGTCTATAAAAACTCACTGAGAACCAGTCCCAAATGCAGGGCAAAAAGATCCCTCAGACATGGTGTCTTTCATAGAATTCTCCAGCTAGTGTCTTTAGAGATCGCATTTAACGTAGTTGTGATCTTCTGCTATAATTCCGAAGGGGGAAAGTAAAAGCCGTCAATAAAGCTAACCACAGAAGGCTTTGACAACAAACGTCAAGGAAAATAAGAATGCCTTGGACCACAAAGCCCTCAGTGAGCTATACAGTGAACGCGTAGGGAGGGTTTTGCACATTCTGATCTCGTGTGGGGGTTCGGAAAGTAACCGGGATGTATGGGATCACCCTGTCGGACCTGCTGGACAGAATAACAAGGACACTAAGCCATTCAGGGCAGAAAATGGCACCGACAGCCACAATAGAATATTGTCCCAGGGTGCCGTGGTGAGTTAAGTTGTGTATCTCAAAGGGATTCACTGAAGTCCCAGTCCTGGTAATACTGAATATGACCTTATTTGGAAGTAAAGTCTCTGAAAATGTAACCAGGTCATGGTGAGGTCATGGTGGATTGGGGAGGGACCCCTAAATCCAATGACTGGTGTCCTTATGAAAAGAGGAGAGGGACATTTGACATAGACACAGAGACGCAAACGGGGGAAGAAGCCCACGTGCCTTTCTCCCCGTCTCCTGACTTAGACTGTACATCAGTCCTATCTCCCTCCCAGCTGCCTTCAATACGCTCAACTATTTTGAGCTTCCTCTTCTCATCGAATTAACCTTCTCCCTGTGGTCTCTGGTGCCCTCTGTGCTCTGGCTCCCCTGGACTCCCCGTGGCAGCTGGCCTCTCTCCCCCTTGACCTCAGGATCCTTCGACCTTGCCTCTGCTCCTGAAGTCCTCGGCTCCATCCTCTCCCAGGACCTCTGCACGTGCTGCTCCCTCTGCCTGGGACTCCCCGCTTGCCATGTAGCTTGGCTCCATTTCCCTTCTTTGAAGTTGATTGGATCTCGCATGCTATGTGCTCACATCTTCCTAAGCTTCTGGAAAGTCAACGCTGTTTAGACACCGCCTGCGTGTCTATCTCCCTCACTGTACTGTAGCTTCATACTGGTAGGTCCCACGCAGGGCCTAACACAGCGCCTGCACAGCAAGGGCCATCGATAAGCTTCTCCTGAGTGTCTGAGTCTTCTGACGGATCTGTTCAAATGATCCTCTGTAATTCAAGTATCTTTCTGCTTTTAAATCCCCACAGAGGCTTGCTAGAGAGACAGAGAGACAGAGAGAGAAGGCTAGGGACAAAGCGCCCCTCAGCAGGGCGTAGTCACGCTGTGATCCTCTCTTCTGTCTTTGCAGGATTTGGGGCCTGCAAGCACATGCACCTGGCATGTTTTTCAAGCTGCTGGGGCTAGGATTTGAACCACAGTCGCCCATGTGGGATCTGACTCCTTTAACTACTAGGCTATGGACAGGCCCAACAATCATCCTTTTTCAGAGGAAAAGAAGCCCACAGAAGTGTACGTGTAAGTAGTCTTATCTTTTATCTTTCCTTTTTACTTGTCAAACTGGACTGAATTTGTATAAGACTGACAAAAGAAAAAACTAAGAATCTAACTACAGATTTCAGTCCTAGGCTTGTGGGCTTACTAAGTGATGAGACCATTTATTGTGAGAAACATTTTTCAATAAAAAAAGAAAGTGACTGTTTAAAAATATATATCTTATCTTTGTTTAAAGCCCTTTGTAAGCATTGAGTGTCACAAGCCCTCAACCCTCCACAGATGTGTGTTCTGCCCTCACACAAGGGCTTTTCCAACTACTTGGCCGACAAGAAGATCAGGTCCAATGAGGGGAAATGTTCACGAGACCCAGTCGAGAAGAGGAAAATAGAAGCCTGTGCCTTCGCTCGGGAGCAAGAGTCGCGTTTCCAGAAGAAACACACTGATGTCACGTTACACAAACCAGCCTCCCCGACAGGGCCTGGCCCAGCTCAGTCCTGTTCCTGGCCAGCTCTGCACCCTCAGACCCAAAACTATTCCCCTCTGGGCAACTCCTGGGGTGCTCTCCTATCTAGAAGAGTGGCCCCCAAGACACCCCTGCCATCTGCCCGAGGACAACTGAAAGTTGCCTACAGGAGTCTGACTTCAAATGTCACATGCACGCTAGGTGCCGCAGCCTACTGGGAGCCACTAGCGGTGGTGCTCAGATCACAGCAGAGGCTTCTCCAAGCTGAGGCTGCGGCCTGGGGATTGCAGTCCACAACTGGGGGGGGCTTTCTCCTTCCACTCCCGGCTGGGCCTCCACAGCAGCTGTCAATCATCACACATGTGCTTGATTGCTAGCACAGATTCCCAGCTTGTGCTCACATATGGTGACCCTGCCCACCTGAATCCCCCTTGGGAGACCAGAACACCTGTGGACATGGTAAAGGTTAAGGCTAAGGCCCCGCGTACCAGCAGGGAGCATAGGCTCACCACCAGCAATAGGGCCCACCATGCTGCCCTGCACCTGGGAGGTTTTCTGAGCTGGGAAGAAAGGGATTCCTGGGCAGTGGACTCATGTCCATCTGGCAGATCACACAGGGCACTACCTGTCCTCAGCCACCTTGCACAGCTGACGGCAATACCCGAGGCTACGTAACTGATAGACAGGATGTTTGAGTTACGGTTCTGTAGTCTGCATGGCTGTGGCCTCTGCCTGCCTCATTTCCTGTCCTTGCAAACCCACTAATCGGGGGAACTGTCTTCGCTATCTAATCACTAATCTCGTTCCCAGGCCTCATCCACAACATTGTAATCAGATCAAGTTTTCAGTCTTTAATCCTATTTCAATGACTCAGTGCATGGATGGGGGGCCATATTCAAACTATAGCAGCATGTAACAAATAATACAGCACACTTAGCAACAAGCCACCCCCAACCAAGCAAAACACTGGAGATGGCAGATGGCTCAAGAACAGCTTCGGATTTTACTTGTTTTTTTGCTTCTATTTTATTTGTTGCCTTACTTGTTACATTTATTTGACACAAATGTATAGTCATACCAGGGGACTTCAAAAAGTTTGTGGAAAAGTGAAACTGAAATGTGAGTTTATTGTGATGCAAAAAATTTTGAAAATCAGGGGACCAGCAGTTAGCGTAATGGCTATGTCGCTGAACTCCCATGTAACCGACCACGGTTCAAGTCCCGGACCCGGTGGCTTAAATTCATGCCGGGTGCGTGTGCATGCATGCCCAAGATCCCAAGAGGAGAATGGAGGAGAAAGGACTGCGGTGTGGCTATCCCCCCTGGGGGGTGATTTCTTACTTTCTGTCTCTTTGTCTCACTCTGTCTTTCTGGTGAGCGCATGCACCCTATAGCAAAATCCTCTCCAAAACAAAAATTGAAATTCATACATAGTTTTTTCATGGTGTGCATTTTCCATGAACATTTTGAAGACCCTGCATTTGTTCTTTGACACACACACACCAGTTTATCATATATCCCATGGAATTAACTCATCTGGTTCTGTGAGGCAGAAGTGAATTTCCACAGTCACAGCTGGAGTGGGCAATGGAACCTTACTTTCCATAATTCAAATGATCAGATTAGTATCTAACCCCGAGCCCCCTTCGATTAAAAATCAAACACATCCACATGTGACTGTGACCGGTCATGTCTGGAATCTCAGTCAAATGATGTCATTGCTTTGCATTTTGCACCTACAGCTCAGTCTTAGAGCCATTTTGCCTTGTCCCCTCCTCCGGATTGTCCCACCGGGAGCTCGACAGGTGGGGTGGGGACGTCCCTGTCTCGGTGTCAGGATGCTTGACCACAGGGTCTGGGGGGCCTCCCCCTGTCTCATCCTTGTCATCAGGTGGACTATGACAAGTGTGAGGTTCCCTCCTGAGCTAAACCTTTGAGCTGCACCCTGGATACCTAGCACTATCTTCATCTCCCCCACAAACCGGATTTAGGTCTCTGCGTAAATAAGCTCTTCTCAGAGCCTTCCCCAACTGCCCCATACAAATGAAGTCCCTGTCACTGCTAGCCGGCACTCTTTGTCCCCTACTTTATTTTGCTTTCCTCTGAGCATGTGCCACCTGCTAACATCTTTAAGTTTCTCTTGCCATTGACCCCTCCTCAGCACCTCCCCTCCACATGCCCACATAGTAAAGCAGTCTCCTCAAGGGCTGGGCTTTCTTCGTGAAGCGCCAGCACCTAGGACAACACCAAGCATAATATTGGTCCCCCCAAAGTGTTACCTCAGTGCACTAATGAATGGATTCGAAGCCCACAAACGCTCTCATTTATGCTGGCTTCACAACAGCGAGGTGTGCTGTTGCACCCTATGCCCCCAGCCCCCGAGAGCAGGAGCACCGCTCTGTGAGCCCCTGATGTGAGGGCGCCAGAGTCTCTCCCCTTTCTCTCCCCTCAGCCTCAGGGCCATCTTGGCCTCCCAACTGCATTGCAATAAAAGAGATGGGAAGATAAATGCAGTCGCAGTCTGAATATTCCCATTGTCTAACAGTAGCCAAAGGACTTAACCACAGAAATAAAGTTAAGGAAAGGCATCCAGCAGGTGGTGTGGTGATTCAGGCACTGCACTCTCACGTGGCCAACTACAGTTCGAGTCCTGGACTTGGTGACTTTCTTTCTCTCTCGCGCGCGCGCTCTCTCTCTGTGTCCCCCTCTGGTGAGCACATGCTCTATAGCAAATTTAAAAATAATGATAATGGGGCCAGTAGGTAGTGTAATGTTGGGATGCTGGGACTTTTACGTGGTTGACTGCAGTTGGAGTTCCAGAGTCGCGGCTTGAGAATCATGCCAGGCGCATGTGCATGCATGCCCAGAATCCTGAAAGAAGAAAAGAGAAGGGATTGAGGCGTGGCCATCCCTCCAGGGGGTGATTTCTTGCTTTCTGTCTCTCTGTTTCTTTGGTGAATGCATATGTCCTACAGAAAAAATCTCAACAACAACAACAACAACAAAAGATAATAATAGATAAAATAAATACTGTATTATTTTTTAAGTTAGGGAAACACACAGGAAACTGGGGGTGGGACAGGGAGGAATTGTTAAAATTCTAGCTGGGAATTCGAATCAGGAGTGCAAGGCGGTCGTGCCCAATGCTCCTTCCCACGACAGAAGCATGTGCAAGCCACTATGGCCATCAATCCTCGAGGATTACCTATTGCCATGGTAGGTATGGTAAACGTGGAAAACCAAAACATTCTAGTTTTATAATAAGATTAATTTCTCTTTGCTGATAGTATTTTGCATGGTTTTAAAGATAAGGGAGTAACAGTTTATTCATTGAAATATGCAAACATTATGTAACCATAGTCACCAAAGATCCAGTCTGAGAAACGCACGCCTGAAGAGCAGCTAAGTGTCCGCGGCTGCATCTAGGTCGCAGGCTAAGCCCTAGGACGGGGTGGGGCGGGCTGTCTCTGCTGGAATTCGGTTGGCCTGCCGAGGTTTCTTAGTATTTCTTCTGGGCCTTCCAGTTTTTAAGTGTAGAGCAAGTCCCTGAACTGGGCCCTAATCTCGTGGCTACTGGCTGTTAACCCCCCGTTGCTCTGAACTCTGGCTGGTCCCCTCAATTCTGCTTTGCAGTCGGTTCTGACTTGGACTTTCTGCTACTGCTTCTCTGATTTGGGTTTTATGATGCTTGATAATCTAATGTGTGCGAGAATTAAAGCGTCTTAGCGAGGGGCCATCTGTGCTCAGTCTGACCTCGGGTTTTCACAGTATTAAAGCAAGTACAAATTCATGGCCAGCTAGTACCTCTTTTGGGATGTGTGGGAACAGCTGTACGATGAGTAGCAAACTGAAGGCTCGGCCTCCATTAAGAGTTTGAGGGACCAGCAGTTAGCGTAATGGCTATGTCGCTGGACTCCCACGTAGTCGACCGCGGTTCGAGTCCCGGACCTGGTGGCTTAAACTCACGCTGGGTGCATGTGCATGCGTGCCCAAGATCCTGGGAGAAGAATGGAGGAGAAGGGATTGCGGCGTGGCCATCCCCCCTGGGGGGTGATTTCTCGTTTCCTATCTCTATATCTCTCTCTGTCTTTCTGGCAAGTGCACACGTCCTGTAGCAAAAAAACCTCTCCAAAAAAAAAAAAAAAGAGTTTGATAGCAAAGATAATATGACATATTTGAAGATATGCACAATTAGTCCCATGCTGTCTACACTTTGCACAATAATATTAAGTCAAACTGGCAGTAAGATAGTAATACTGTGTGTATAATTCCTTCTCCTCCATTCTTCTCTTGCACATGTGCCGGACTTATTTCCCAAATCACCGAGTCTGAAACTCAGACTGTGCAGTCAGCTACGTGGGATCCAGCCACCTCAACTAATGCCACCGCTAGTCCAGCAGAGATATCTTCCCGCCACCTGGCAGAGGGTTGCAGGTGTGACAGAGGACGTTGTTCAGTGTCTGACGAACTCAGCAGGAGTATCTGTTCGTGTTAGGGAGGAAGAGAGGAGGAGGGAAGCCCCAGGCCATGGCCACGGCAGCTCCTCAGGAACAGGTGTGCTGGTCAAGCCTGAACGGTGACTGCAAGTGTCCGGACCCAGGGCGAGGAAGAAGGGCCGTTTAGCTGAGTAGCCTGACGTCTTCACTTCAGTGATTTGTTGGTGATAATGGATATGGTGACATCTTTACTGGACTACTGTGCAGTGTACTCTCGCCTGGAAAGTTCATTTTGTATACTGTATAGATGTACTGTCTATTGTTTAAAAGAAAAGAAAAAGCTGTGCAGTATTTAAAAATAGCTACTCCAACTCTTTATTTTCTAAAATCTGATGCCCTGGGCCAAATCTGTTTCCCTCCCCTCTCTTATGATTCTGGAGGAGAAAAAGCACGTACTACCTGGGTTCTCTGCAGGGGAGGGAAGAGACTTTCCCAGGCCCCTCTCGGCCAGTAAGAGAAGTGGTTACTCCATCCAGGGTGAAGACAACTCGGATAGCGGCATCTGCTGCAAGACCCAGCGCTGGAGGGTGAGTGAACAATGAGGGCATAATGTCTTAGACTACTGATTCATTTCCTCGCTGATCATCGGATCTCACAGCAAGCCTGGCTTATTTGTAATTCCAAAGGAGAGACAAAAGTGTTACCTGATTAGCTGGTTCTGTGATTTCTTAGGCACCTACTCACACATGCCCCTCACTACTTCTAGGCATTATGCCTTTGGCTTAGCTCAGTTAGTCATTGGACTAGCAGCTGAACATAAACAGTCATTTCCTTCTTTCTTTTTCTTTCTTTCTTTTTTTTTCAGTCTGAAAACAGCCACTGTTTATTTACTGAGCAGATTACAAAAACAATCATGGTGGGCACCTTAGTTCATCCTTCTAATAAGTCTGTTGATCTGGTCTTCCCTGTTGCCAGCATCTCCACCTTCTACAAAAT
>NW_006159840.1:140615-184619 GCF_000334495.1 Tupaia belangeri chinensis | reverse complement strand
AGCCTTTTTCTTGGTTTCTGCTGCAGCAGGAACCTTCTTTTTCTTCTCTTGAATGCCCTCCACGGTTCCAGCCGGAAAAGAGGAACAGCAGTCATTTATTTCTGAGCTAAACCAAATGCATGCCTGGAATTGGGGTGAGAATTAAGAACTTCCTGGCATTGGAATGAGGAAGCAAATTGAATTTGAATTAAGCACAGTAGGGGCCCACTCCCCTCATTCTTTTTGATCTTACAGTGATGAATCAGAAATCCTGTTGACTGAGGCTGGATTTCTGACCCCCAGTCCCACTGAGTGAGGAGCGTGGCTTCTCTGCAGGAAGGCTGAGACTGACAGATTGCTTCTCAATAATGAAGTAAGGAGCAGAATCAAGCCTGAGATCAGAGTCTTTCAACTCCGAGACTGTTGGGTGCAGCTAGAGGAAGAGAAAAAGACTGTGGTGGGTTAAATTTTGACACCCCCCCCCACATTCATATACAGAAGTCCTAATCCCCAGTAACTCATAAATGTGATCTTATGTGGAAACAGGGTCATCACCGATGTAATCAGGATGATGTCATGTTAGAGTAGACTGGGCTCAGAATTCAACATGACTGGTGTGCTTGTAAACACATGCCATGGGGGGATCAGCGGATGGTGTAATGGTTACATCACTGGACTCCCACATAACCGACTGCAGTTCGAGTCCTGGACCTGGTCACTTGAAACTCACGCCAGGTCCATATGTGTGCATGCCCGAAATCCTGAAAGCAGAATGGAGGAGAAGGGATTGTGGCATGGCCATCCCTCCTGGGGGATCATTATTTGCTTTCTGACTCTTGGTGAGCATGTGCACCCTATAGCAAAAATCTTTCTCTCAAAAAAAAAAAAAAAAAAAAAAAAAGCCATAGGAAGAGGACTAGAGACAAGGCGTACACAGAAGGAAGACAACGTGAAGACATAGAGACCACCATCTACAAGCAAGAAACATCAAAAACTGCCAGGAGACTGTTAGAATCTACAAACGAGATGTGGAACAGGTCTTTCCTCACAGCCTTCAGGAGGAATAAACCCTGCCTACACCTTGGTCTCGTATTTCTAACCTTCAGTACTATGAGGTAACACATTCCTGTTGGGGAAGCACCTCAGACTGAGCTACTTGGTGATAGCACCAAGGGAACTAACAACAGGGCCAATGCAAAAAGATGGAAAAGCACGAAAGCAACCACATCCTTACTATTCCATAACCCTATAACACAGGTCCCTTTCCTGGCTCCTAGCATTCAGCCAGGGGTTAGGGTCTGGGTGGGTGCTGGAAGAGGATACAATGTAGCATCTTTGAATTATTCTTTGAGATTCTTTCCCCTGTTATTCTTTGTACCCAACACTTTCCCTGCCATTGATATCTTTTGCCTGAAAAACTTTCTTTTAACATTTATAGTAATGTAGATGTACTGAAAAAATCAGTTTAGTGTTCTTTGCTGAAAAAGCTTCTATTTCACCTAAAATTTTGAAATGTACATTTGCCTGGTAAAGATATTTTGACTTGATATTTTCTTTTATAACTTTAAAGATGGTAGTCCATTGTCTTCTGACTTGCATAGTTTCTGAAAATAAATCTGCTGTAATTTCTTAATCTCTGTTATTCCTTTATGCTTTGTCTTTTTTTCCTTCTGGCTACCCTCAAAACTTTATCTTTTGTTTTCTGAATTTTGAATATAAATGTCTAGATGTGTTAATATTATTTTTAACTTTTCATTTCTTCTTAAAAATTTGTTCCTTCCATGAATGAAAAAGAGAAAGAGAACTTCATTAGGGTCTTGATGCTAAAATTCACTCCCAGCCTCTGGTCAGCCCCAGATTGTGGACAAATACATGTCCAATGTACCCAGGGAGGTCTCTGAACTTGAACCAGGAACTTTCCCATGTGGGATTGCTTCACAGAGTATCACATTTTACCACTATGCCACTTTTTATCTCTTGCTATTTACCCTGGAGCCCACTATCCTTCTTGGATCTGTGCTTAGTATACTTCATTAGATTTGAAAATTCTCAGCCTTTATTTCTTCAGATATATATACTCTGCCCTTTTAGCTATATCTTCTCTATTTAGAACTCCACTTAGCGGTATTGTTTCATCACCCTTGGCTGCTCTATTCTCCCCTATTCCCATCACCTCAATGTTTTAATTTGGGTAATGTTAAATCTACCATTTCTATTTATGGTACCCAAGGATTTATATTTAAGTTTGCTGAATTTTTTTTCTCCACTGACTATAGTTAGTTGAAGTGATTCTTTACCCCTGATACTGTTTGATTATCATTATTTGTAGCATGGCCATTGACTGCTACAGTTTGAATTTTCCAGTGAACTGGTTTATCTATGAATCTTGTCCGTTTTTGCCACATGATCTTCTAACATAATAATGATAGTTATTGTAAAGTTTATGTCTAATGATTTCAACAGTGGGCTGTCCTCATTTGTTTTTATTGATTGCTTTATCTCTTGACAATATATTACTTTACCTTTCTCTCTTTTGGCCTTATAATTTTTAATTGAATGCCAGACATTGTGATCAGATATTAAATATTGATGTCTAGAAATATGCATACTCCTTCTTAAGGACATTCACATGCAAATCTATCTAGGGAGGATTTGGGTTGGATTTTAATTTTTTTGGTTGTTATATTCAGGATATCACTAAGTTCAAATTTCTCTAATGGTGTCTTGGGCTTAAGGTGTAATTTTGAGGTTCTGTATGATTTTCCTCAGTGTGTGCTCCATCATAAGCTCTAAAAGCCAACTCTGTGTGATTTCATCACAGAGAATGTCTTTCTATGCTCCCATCTCATCCAGAGCTTGACTACTCTTTCTTGCTATTTGTACTTGCTAGACTGGTGGGGGCAGGCAATATTCTCTGTTTCAAGAAAGTTCTGTTTCTGGACCTTGAGGTGAGACTTTTTGAGTGAGACTTTTTAAGTATTCCAATTCCTGATCCCCCATAAGCTAGACATTGCCTTGTTTTGTTTTTGTTTTTGTTGTTTAAGAGAGATTTTTGCTATAGGGCACGTGCACTTGTCAGAAAGACAGAGAAAGACAAAGAGATAGAATGCAAGAAATCGGGGGGAGATGGCCATGCCATAATCCCTTCTCCTCCATTCTCCTCTTGGGATTTTGGGCATGCACACACAGGTGCCTGGCGTGAGTTTTTTAAGCTGCCGGGTCCATGACTTGAACCATGGTCAACCACATGGGAGACAAGTGATGTAACTATTATGCTACTTGCTGGTCCTCTGACATTGCTCTGTACTTCTGGCAAATATTGATCATGAGAAAATCTCCTACCACTCAACTAAAAGTCAGAAATCTGTAATAATATTGTTATAGAATCTTGGGTCCAAAAATGTTTTTTATCCCTTACCAGAGATTAAAGGGATTTTGTTGATGGTGGTGCTTTAGCTTTCTCACCACAGAAATGGATCTTTACCCATGTCTTGGGATACCAAAGTTTGCTTCCATTACCCCAGAAGCTCAGGGGAGAAGATCCTCAGATTTTTCATAGTGAAAGTGTTCTACTTCCCAACATCTGAACAAGGGGCTTTCTCTATCTCCTACCCTGCCCCTAAGCTTTCTCATGAGCATCGGTGGGAGTCTATGGGAAAGAGCCTGTGTGTCAATGCAGACCCCAGTCATAGTGGACTTCTATGGTTTCTACACTGCTGTGTTAGCCACTTTGGCTTTCAGAAATTCTTTAAACCTGCTCCTTATGTCTTGTTACCCATTTAAGTGGTAACTTCTCTTTCCCATGCTATTTGGTAGGTGAGCCAGGCTGTACTTCCTGACTCTTCTGTGGAAGCCTATTTCCCCTTGGGTTACAGGCTACTTGGTTGCCCTTTGAGGCCAAGCCTCTGAGGGGTTCAAGAAATATGCATTTTTTCCCCTAGATTTTTCTCATTATCACAGTGGGGCTATAATTTTTGAGCTTTCTATATTCTGGGTAGAAGCGGAATCCCCAAAGATTTTTAAAAATAGAACTGTTCTCATCAAAACTGTGTTTTTGAAGGCATAGTGTAAAGTTACAATTAGTTATGTAATTGTTTTGAAGGAATGTTTTACATCTATGACAAAGAGAATTACACATAACAGGAAGAAATGAGCCTGTATTCTCTGGGACAAGTTTTTTTTGGATCACTTCACTAAAATCACACACACACACATAATGATCAGTTAATGACCTTTAAAAAGTGAAACATGATCAGTTAATTACCTTTAAAAAGTGAAACTTTTTAAACTTTGGTTTTTTTTTTTTTTTTTTTTGGCACAGGGCTTGTGCAGTTGCTGGAGAGAGAGAGACAGTGAGAGGCAAAGTGATAAATCGCCCCCTAGGGGGCATAGCCACATCTCAGTTCCTTCTCCTTCTTTCTCCTCTTGGAATCGTGGGGATGCATGCACGCGTGTCTGGGATGATTTTTAAGCCACTGGATCTGGGACTCGAGCCAAAGATGGCCATGTGGGAATCTAGTGCCTTAACCACTATGCCACCTGCTGGTCCCTTAACTTAGTTTTTAATTTAAATATCTATGGGTTCAGCATCTGCAGATTCAACCAACTGCAGAGCAAACTATTTGATAAATAACAATAATAATCATAATGCACAATAAAAATCATGTAAATGAATAAACCATATAGTTCAACCGTTATTTATGTAACAATCACATTATATTAAGCTTTATAAGTCATCTAAAGATGATTTAAAACATATAGGAGGATGCACATTGATTATATGCAAATCTTACACCATTTTATATACGGAACTTGAGCACCCATGAGGGATTCTGGAATCAGTTCCCCACAGACCCTCGGGGACCACTTCCTATGTAGAAATGCACAAATGAGACACGTATACCTTCTAAGTATATCCCCGTTATTGTAAGTTGATTGTCGTTGTCTATATAAAGTACTTAGCTCCCACAGTGACAAAGGAGCATGGAAATAATGATGCTTTGAGTTGAGCTGAACCTATAGTTTTGCATGACATCTTCTATTTTCAGCATATTTTATCAAGTCCCAAAGCCTTGGCCAAGCTGAAACCTCCTGAGTATCATTTGCCAAAAGAGGAATGAGAACAGGAGCTGGTATATTTGGAAGCAAGGGCTTGAATGAACTTCTCACACACTGGCACATGAAGACAAAACTGCACCTTTGGTTGGAACCTGAGAACATCAACTTTTGTCCTCTGTCACCTGGCTGGCAAGTGGGTCTCAGACAGTTAGGATTCCCACTCTAAATCAGAGATAAATATTTTGCATTTGCCCAAGTTTACCCTGAAGCTCCTAGTTCAGACAAGTAATGTATATACCGACCTTGAGGAGAAGACTCGTTCTCCATTTTGGAAATTGAGCTTCTATTGCTGACTTTGACCCCTTGCCTCTGTGACTGACTTGGCTGAAATAAGATACCCCAGTTTTTCCTCTTCACATAGCAACTGTTCTTCAGCACTTCCTGGGAATCAGTGTGTCCTGGAAACACAGAACTTGCTGCTTGTTGGTTTTCGTTTTTCACATCCCTCAGGCTGCTCTACCCTCAGGATGTAATTTTCATCAGACCACCAATAAAACATTAGCAGAAGGTTTAGCAGGGCTGGGTTTTGACCCTGTTTTCCAATAACGGCATAAGTATTCCCTTGAGATCTATGTAGTCCTTCAGTGAATGAGCCTGCTTATCCATTAACCCACTTTTTTTTTTTTTTTTGGCTCCATCCAGTATTTCGTTTTTCCCTCTAACACCTTAAAGAAGTTGCCCTGTATTTTCATCCTCCATCATTGCATTCATTCCAACTTAGATATGGCAAAATGAAAAATTTGGGGGGCCAGGGTGAAGAGAGGTTTGGGATAACTTTCTGATTCTTCTGCTGGTAGAATCAAGCCAAACCAGATCTTGCCGTCCCTGTGGAGTGTGTCTGGAAGGCCCTGGACTCCTACTGTTGTCTCAGGATAGACTGAGTCAGGATGGATGAGAATTCTTATATGCAGAGGTGATAAATGTCTTGTAAGAAAGTCCAGGTATCTGGGCAAGACCTCAGCTTGCTCTAGGGTGTCTTCTCTCTGTGCACAGAGATCAAAGGCCTGACCAAGAGCACTTCCCTAAGGAGACCCAGAACTGCTTCATCAAACCTCTACACTTTCAACTCTTGCCTCCAGGAGGGACTTAAGAGCCCTTGACTGAATGGCACCAGAATAAAGCCACCCCCAATTAGGAATAGTCTCTCCCTTAAAGCAGCTCTTCTCCTGTCATATTTGTGTCTGGAAGACTTACTGTCCACGCTCATTCTAACCCTGCTCGCCTGTCAGGATGGCGTCTCCATCCCCGGCCCTACTGCCCTCCCACACAGTCCTCCATGAACCAGTTTGCCCTTGGACAGCCCTAGCTGATCAGATTCATTTTCTAGGTACATTAAAACTAAGAGCTTCTGAGGAGATTGAGTCTTCCCTGACTGGCAAAGTATTATTTCATCAATCCAAATTACAGGCTAACAACGAACCCCCTTTTCCTTTAAGATCACTCTCAAAACTAAATATTGGTCTTTCTATCAGTTAACTTAAAATATAATTTTGGGTCAGCCAGTGGCATGATGATTAAAGCACTGGATCCCATATGGCTGACTCCACGGTTCAAGTCCTGGACCTAGCAGCTTAAAAAACATGCCAGGAGCATGAATGTGGCACATGCTCTAAATCCTGAGAGGAAATGGAATGGAGGAAAAGGGATTTCGTTATGGCCTGGGGGATGCTTTCTCACTTTCTCCCCCGCTTCCATAAGCACACATGCCTTATAGCAAAACCTACACACACACACACACACACACACACACAGATACACACACGCACATGTGTGTATATACAATATTTGTATATAATATATATTTTTATATGTGTATAATATGTATATTATATATATAAATATTATATATATAATATTTTTATCTTATTATGAAGTGATCGGTATTTCTTGTCCCATAAATGAGAAATTATAGCGCTCCTGAGGTTCCCGGATGGAGAGAGGCAAGATGTAAGCCTTCTGATAGGTTCCTCCTCAGGGACCTCAGGGACCCCTCGGATTCTAGCTACTGAAGCTCTGAAGGCTCACTTCCAAAAAAATATTTGAGCAGTGAAGGTCTTTTAAAACTAACTTAACTTGAGATTGTTTCATGTGAACACAGTCACCCTGTCATAAAGAAACATCTAAGAAATTTCCTTTAATGATGGGGAGAAAAATAATTTGCTATTTTATAACTGGCAGTCTAATTCTCATGAGACCTGAATCATGAACTCAGATGACCTTCTGCTTACTTAGCACGGTCTCTGTTCTGTACCGTTATCAGGTGTTAATGAACTTTATTTGTGGGCAAGAGTGATGAAGAGCAGGAATATAGGGATGGCTTTGGTCTATGTATTTTTTTTTTTTTTTTTTTTACTATAGGGCACATCACTTGTCAGAGAGACAGAGAGAGACGAGAGAGAGACAAAGTCAGAAAGCGAGAAATCACCCCCTGAGGGAATGACCATGCTGCAATCCCTTCTCCTCCCTTCTCCTCTCGGGATTTTGGGCACGCACGCACAGGCACTTGGTGTAAGTTTTAAGTCACCAGATCCAGGACTCAAACTGTGGTCAACTATGTGGGAGTCCAACAACGTAACCATTACGCCATCTGCAGGTCCCGATTCATGTGTTCTTAAGTAACTCTTAAGAGCCTTGTTTACTAAGCCCTGGCATGGTGCTAAGGAACATGATCCTCACCACGACCGTAGGAGAGGGGTTCCAGGACCTCTGCTCTGCAGGTGAGGAAATACAGAGGCTCGGGAAGGTGTGTGGAGCCTGATGTGAGAGAGCAGGTACGTGGCAGTCCTGGGTTCTGACTCCACCCTCTTCCAGGTTGAAGCCATCATTCCCACAAGTAACCAGGAAGCACCACTTGCCAACCCTCACAGCCTTCCACTTCTTCGTGCCTGTGGAACAGTGATCAAAGTGGCTAGTCTGGAGTTTGCTGGTCCCTGGAGCCCAGGGCACCAGCAAAGGACCCACTGCCCTCCAAGACTGGGGAGAAAACTGTGTCAGGGAATGCATCTGCCTGGCTCTCACCAGTTCCTCCTGAAGCTTGCAGGGTTACTAGTGACTGTTAAGACTCCTGTCTGAAACCCAACCTGCCTGACAAACCCTCCTGGCTCAGGTCTCCCCTGAGTTTCCGCATGGTCAGGGTTGCCTCAACTGCGGTGACAATGTAGCGATTTAACTTTTTCCAAGCACACTGTAAAATGGAAAGTTTGTCAAACCCTCTCACCCCCTCCCCTGCCGCTTTTGCTTTTTGGCTCCAGCTGCAGAAATCCCCTGCCACCAGAGCAGAGCACAGCCTCCTGTTTGGGTCTGGCCAAGGGAGAGGACGGGCTGTGTGAGCCTGCAGTGGGGACACATGAGTTCATTTTGCTGGGCCAGAGTCCCCACAGCTTCACTGGATGCTGTACTTCAGGTCCGGCTTCTCTTTCCTGGGAAGTTCAGTTTACACAGGACAGCGTGCCATTTAGCTTGGATGCAAAGACAAAACAGTTTCTGGGACTGCCCATCGCTCTCTGTGCAGTGGGAACCCTGGTTACTAAGGTTGGGAGCAAGGACTTTGCCTGGAGGCTGCGGGACAGATTCCCTAGTGTTTTAGGGATTTACTCCTACTGCCAAGTTTGCTTTGCTTTGAAAAGCATGCACTTAAAAAAAATTGGATATGTATATGTATACACGCACATTGTATATGTATATGTGTATGTGCATATATATGTGTATTTGTATGTGTACATGTACATGTGTATGTATAGGCATGCATGTGTGCATATATGTATGTTCATGTGTGTATGTGTATACATGTACATGTGTGCATATATGGGCATCTCTGTGTACACATATATGTGCGTGTATATGTATGTGTGTATGTATGTATGTTTGTGAGTAGGTGTATATATGAGAATATGTATAGGTATACATGTATATGTATGTGTACATGTATGTTTACATACATATGCACGTGCATGTGTATATGTGTATGTGCATGTGTGTATGTATGTATATGTATGTGTACATGTGCAGGTATGTGTGTATATGTGTGTGCATGTGTGTATATATGTATGTACATGCATGTGTATGTGTATATGTGTGTATATGTGTATATGCATATGTATGCTTATGTGTATGTACATGTGTGTGTGTGTGTGTATTTATGTGTATATGTGATGTAAAGCCCATCTCAGTTTCTTTCCATGTGTATGTGCATGTGTATGCATGTGTGTATGTACATGTGTATGTGTGTGTGTGTGTGTATTTATGTGTATATGTGATGTAAAGCCCATCTCAGTTTCTTTCCAGGCTTAACCATCGCTCCCCCCATCCAGCTTCTTTCATCTGCAGTCTGATAGAATCTTTTCTCCTTCTTTCTTTTCCTCTTCTTTTTCAAATTTTGTCAAAGGGCACATGCGCTCACCAGAGAGGAGCAAGAGAGGGAGAAAGCACCCCCACGGGGAATAGTCCCTCTCTTCTCTTTCCTTTCTCTCTTCCGTGGGATTTGGTGCATGCCTATTGTGTTCCTAAGCCAGTGGCACAGGACATGAGCCGCAGGGTTAGCTCTGTGGGATCTGGCTGCCTAACCCACCAGGCCTCAGAGTGGCCTGTGAAATCCTTTCAGAACTGCTATTTTTCTATTGTAGTGTTGAAAAAAATAAGAAGAAAGGAAAAGCTGACTTTTTCAAGGTTCCAATATGGCTTCGAGGGCTTTTTAAATAATTTTTAAAATAAATCTGCATTCTGTTCTTGTTACTGTTGTAAAGTTAAGGTGAAAATTGAGGCTGACCTATTTCCTTACTTTTTAATCCAGGCACCCTATATTAAGCAGGTTGGTCTGTGTGCTCTGCCCCGAGGACGTGTGGGTAAACACACCAGAGTGCTGGCATCGAGAGAGGAGCACGTGCACTTCACTAGTGCGAAACGAGCCACGCAGTAACCATGCAGCCACCTTTCCCAGCCTTGTGTCGATGGGCAGCTTGCCCCGCAAGGAGTAGAGTGGATTTCCGCTCCCCTTGGATCTGGGCTGCCCAGAAACGTGCTCTGATCAACAGGACTGGCAGGAATAGTAATGAGCGACCTCCGAGCCTGGACCTCGGGAAGCCCCCCAGCTTTCACTTTTGCCCCCCTTAGACACCGCTGCCTTGTTGGAAAGCCAGGCTAGACCACTGAGTGGTGAGAGGTCACATGGAAAGAGAGACGCCTCATTGGACGAGGGCACAGGCACTCACTGAAGGGTGACAGAGAGACAGAGAGAAGGAAAGTGAGAAATCACCTCCCCCAGGGGGATGGCCACGCTGCAGTCCCTTCTCCTTCCTCTCTGCACTATGGCCATGCATGCACATGTGCCTGGTGTGTTTTTCAAGCTGCCAGGTCCAGGCCTTGAACCGTAATCAGCCATGTGAGATCCAGCAGCCTTCACCACCATGCCCCCTACCGGCCCTTCTCATGTGTTTCTAAGCTTTGTTGTTAAAGTCGTAAAAATTTAGAATTGTATATCCTTTTGACCATTAGACCCTTTAACCACCATAACATTGCCCTCTTTATCCCTGATAATACTCTCCTCTATGTGAATATAGCCACTCCAACTTTCTTTAGATTAGTGTCAGCCTGATGTATCTTTTCCCAGCTTTTTAATACTTGTTTTTATCTCCACATTTAAAGTGTGTTTTTTTGCAGCCAACAAATAATTTGGCCTTGCTATTTTATATGTTCTGGCAGCCTCTCCTTTTTCAGGTAAAACCCTACTGAGCACCCTACCCAACCCACCGGACTTAGGAACTTGCTAGCCTGGCTGTGTAACAGCAGTACTCATCTGGTGTGAACCACAGCTGCTATCTTCTCTAATCCTTTTGGATAAGTTTTTTTTTTTTCTCTCTGCCGTCTGTATTTTTTTCACCTTCTCTGCTTAACAATCGAGGGGACCCTCTGCAGAGCTCTGGGCCTCACCGGACTCTCAGCTCCAACCTCATCACAGGCTGTTCTCAGGCACCCCCTGGGTTCCTCTCTCTGTTCTACATTCTGAAAACTCTCCGAGCAGGGAGATGTAGCCAGCATCAGACATGCCTCACTCATCTCCTGTATCTTGAAGGAGACACTGTCTTTTACTGCCTGATGCTGAGCATCCTACAAACAATTGCTTCCTATATTTTGTCTGCTTTTACAGTTCTGTCAAGTGAGAGGATAAGCCGGTCCCGTTACTCCATCTTGACTGGCAGCAGAAGTACCAATGCAAAGAAGAGTCCGTCACTCATGAGCGAGTTGAGGCTGAGCCTGGGAGTTTGGTGAGTCCCAGGATTTGATTTTGAAGAAACGGTATATTAGTTAGGCCACTTAGTTATTCCCAGGTCTTCTTAGTCTTTCTCTGGTTTCTCTTTTTTTGTGTGTGTGAAATTTAGAGATCTAAAATCATAGGAGAATAAATCAAAATTTTTAAAAGGGTTTTTTTTCCTTAGGGTGTTTGCACTCACCAGAGAGAGAGAGTGAGAGGGAAAGTGACAAATAATCCCCCAAGGGGGATGGCCACACCACAGTCCCTTCTTCATTCTCCTCTCGGGATTTTAGGCATGCACAAACATGTGCCAGCTATGTTTTTCAAGCTGCCAGATCTGGGTCTTGAACAGTGGTTGGTTATGTGGGAATCCAATGATGTAATCGCTACACTACCTGCTGGCCCCCATAAATCAAATTTTTCTATAACCCTCAACAAACAGATAAACAAAATCTAAAAGTATCTGGCAAACATTTTCGCCAATTCTGGATCTATCTCTTTCCCAATATAATCACAAATTAAACCTACTATGTGTAGAATTGCTTTCATATTCCATAACAGAACAATTGCACATGTAATCCAAAGTGAGGAGACAGAACCGTATTGGTAATGTTTTTTGTACAAGAGGGTCTTCAAAAAGTTCACTGAAAATGTATATTCAAAAAAAAAAAACTGCATGGATTTCAACACTGGTTTACCTACAAACAAACTTGTACTTTAATCCCACAGGCTGGAGTTGCTGCAGGCGCTTTCCTGCTCCGGTGAAGAACAAAAAGTTTTGTGATTTTGTAAGAAACCCAAGGTTCCTTCCAGAGACAAGCAAGGGAGGAGTCTTGTTACAGACCCCACCTCGCTGGAGAGGCCAGACAGGTACTTCCTCTGATAATAAATGTTCTGCCATTAGCAACAGCAGACATCCACAGGGGCCCAGGAAATTGGAAATACGTGGCAGGTCTGTGTTGAGAGAAATGACAGGAAAGACAGAAAAGCAGTGAGTGAGCTGTCAGAGAACGCCCGTGGGTGTTGCCAGCATGAAGGCTCACGCCTCCACGTTAGCTCAGTCCAATTTCCTTTGTTGCTGAAAAGTCCGACACATAAACACACGTCTCCAAGGATGTTCTAACTGTGCGGAACGTTTGTTTGGTTTAACAGGGCACCAGGACCCGGACTCCTTCCAACTCAGCTTCTGCACAGTTTGCTTTTCATACCATTGATCTGGATCACTCATTTGAAATCCAGACAGAAGAAAGAAGATCAAACAGTGGGTGGACCTCAGGGAGGTCCTCGGGAGGCTCTCAGCTGAGAGGACAGAAGCATTATTCCATCAGGAAAGTACTTCCTGTTTTCCTGGTGTCTAACAATATCCAAGACGACCTTCTTTCCCTGCCCAGCGAGTGCACCAGTGTCTAGGACCAGGCATTCGTGGAGGCCAGATATATGGACAGCGTGCCGGACTGACGTGTTTCCCTTAACTCTACAGAGAAAACTTGAGTTGCCAGAACATTCAAATACACCCAAGGTATAACCAGCACCCAGTCGGGGTAGATTTCTGATTCCAGACTCCTCGAGCAGGCCCTTCACTGTGGTACCCTCTGGAAGGTCTGTGGCAGTGGCAGTCCGTGTCCCGTTCCTTCTGCGGGTGCTGCTGGTGACCTTGGGCTGCTTCTTCAGCGATTCCTGACACTGTCATGGCCCAGCCCTCACACCTTGCTGCCTCCATAATGTCTGGGCTTGCAGAAGTGGCTCTTCTGATGAGTCACCATCCTCATCAAGACCACAGTCACGGTGTCACCAACGATGCTCAGCAGAAGCAGCTCTCCAGGAACTCACGCTGAGCCTTGTGCCAGCTGCCACTCCCATCGGGTAAATAACCCAGCTCGCCTAATTGAACAAAGCTGAGTGGATGCCATTAGGTGGGACACACTCAGGTTGTGCAGAACTGACACTTCTCCCTAACAGAAATACCAGCTCACACCCCTTAGTACTGCCAACTTGGTACTCATTACTTTGAATACTCTGGGGAGGGTGTGAAGTTGCTGGCAGGAAAAAGCATAAATCAGCATCAAATAAAACAAGACCTGGTGGAACTCTTGCTCAAAGTCATCTTTGGGGTTTTTCTTTCTTTCTTTGTGATAGAACAGGTACATGTGCATATGAATGTTGGGGCGCACCTTCACGGGGTCCTCATAGCACGCTCCCCTTACTTCCGACCTCCAACCTCAGTGTGTGAACACCCTGGCTCCCGGGCACTCACTCACATGGCCAGTGTGTTTCAGGTCAGGCATTCAGCGGCATTTCCGTGTGGGATCCAGCTTCCCCAGGGCAGCATGTTACTGTGCCACGGAGTGGGCCCCTTATTGAGATTTCTATGGCTTTCAGAAATATTGACAAGAAGGGCCTGGGACCAGCAGATGGCACAATGATTACGCCACTGGACTCCCATGTAGTTGACTGTGGTTCGAGTCCCGGACCCGGTGGATTAAAACTCACACTGGGCATGTATGAGAACATGCCCAAAGTCCCAAGAGGAGAATGGAGGAGAAGGGGTTGTGAAGGGGCCATTCTCCCAGGAGGTGATTTCTTGCTTTCTGTCTCTCTATCTCTCTCTGGCTCTCTGGCGAGCACACAGGCCCTATAGCAAAAATCTCTCAAGAAGTAAACAAACAAATAAAAAGAAGGACCCAATTTAGGATCAGTTCTCTGTATAGAAAAGGTCCCCAAAGTTTTAAAATTAGAACTAAGAAGAATGAGTAAATTGATGAAAAGACCTGAAGTGGCATCTTCACTGGTGTGATAACCAACTTTACAAAACAAATCCTGTTTCAGGGAATCGCCATCTGCTCCCTACCAATAGACCCCAACACATCCTAGTAACCATTGAGTCTGAAACGGAGCAGTTGTCAAAAGCAGTGTTTTTATATTAACTTGTATTTCACCCTGACAGCACCTACACACATGTGGACCCTGCTTCATGCAGTATTTATTGTCCCAGTGGAGGCGTGGTCCCTTGCTCTGCACCCCTCGGGAGGCATGGACCAGCATCTGGGAGGTATGTCTTACCACGGGCAACGTCGGTGAGAGCACGAGGAGGAGTCTGGACTGAAGCCAGGCCTGCAAGGTGCAGCAGCCGTTTCTGTGTCTGACTTGGGTTAGCTCTCAAGGAACTCCATGACTCCTGGAGAAACCAGCTTTCATTTTCGTCAGATTGTCTTGATTGATATTGACCTGACAGTCCTTGTAAATTCCTTGTAAGTCAAAGATAGCAAGGGATCCAATTTCCTTTAAGCCACTAACAACTGCCAAGGTTTTCAGACCAAGTATGAATGGAGATCACATTTTTAAAAGGAATTCACTTATTCCACGTCCCAGTTGCTCCATGTTTGCATTCGTGTCGGCAATATTAGACCTTGTTACAAATACTGACATCAGTATTTCCGCCTGAGAGTTGCTCTATGAAATGGGCTTTGCCAGTTATTTAAATGTCTTTTAGAGGTTAAAATGTTTTATCTACTTTCTTTTGTTCCTCATCGAGGCTGTTTGGGTCATGACGAAGAAGATACATTAAGGGGAGATTTGTTTTGTATTATTCATTGCTTGAGACTCTTTATTCATTGAAGACATTTGAAGACAGAGAGAGAGAAATCTAGAAAGGAAGAGATTGAAAGCTGAATCCAAGGAAGGTGGGCAGGAGGAGACTCTCCACCCACGTGGTCAGCACGCGCAGCACCGCCTGGCTCTGGGGGAGGAGGCGAGGCCGTGGGGGCTGTCGAGGGCCTGTGGAGCTGGAGAAGGACACTGCGTGGGTCTTGGGCCTGAGCAGAGGACACAGGGCACATGCTTGGTCCCTTCCCTTCTCCCCATGCTGCCTCTGCCACCCTGCACACCCCCAGGAGCTGCTGTGGCTACTGGGAGGGCCGAGTCAGCCCAGCTGCCGTCCTGAGTCTCTGGGTTCGCTGGCCTAGTAGGACGCTGAACAGAGTGGGGTATCCCTTTCCTCCACGCATGCATCTGCAGCTGCCCTCAGGGTTGTGTTCCCCAGGGCCAGAGACAGGGGATCTCATGAACTCAACCTCTTCTAGTGCAGATCTCAATGTCCAGGGTGCCGGGTGCTCGTCGGGCACCCTGGCCCATACCCTGGCCCTGCTGGCGCTGCTGTCATTCAATCCTCACTCCCGACAGGGCATCAGGGCAAGCAGCAGCTTAGAGACAGAAAGTGGAGACTGCCCACTGTCCCGTCTGCTCTGAAATACTCGCCTGCTCCTCTCGTCTCCTGCTACTTGGGTGGGCCCAGGGTGGCATGAGCCCCTCCGAGGCTGGGGCACCCATCACTGCCACCAGCTCCTGCCCCCTCCCAGACCCACGATGCTCCTGGGACAAGATCATGGGTCTTTCTGCACAAACTAGAAAAGTGCTCCGTGCTCAGGGCCACAGTGCACCGAGTTCTGATCTGTGGAGATAGACCAGGCCAGGCAGGAAGCCCTGGGCTTCGGCTGTGGTGCAGGAAGTTTCCAGGAAGCTGGGGTCTTTTTATGTTATGGTTCTTAATAACTACTGAATTCCATTCTTTCTTCTCCAAACCCACAGAATTGCCGAATGTCAAGAAAACTTAAAGTCATGTAGTCAGGCTTCCTGTTTTCACAGATTGGGAAATTGTGGCCCAGAGAGGCTGACCAAATTATACTGGGTCACACTGCTATTTAGTGGCAGAGCTGGGATTCAAACCAGTGTTTCTTGCCAATTGCGGGCTGTTCCCAGCCTACCCAGAACTTGGAGCCACTGTTCTGCCAAAGTAGGTCAGCATCTCCAGGGTGAGGGGCCAGAACCCCACCAGCTCTCACCAGCTTCAGTGAGGCCTGGGGGAAAAACGTGAAAGCACCCAGCTGTGGCCTTCACTGCACCGTAACCCCACGGACAGAATTCGGCATCTGTGCCCTCCTCCGGCACCACTCCCTGCTCTGTCTCTGCTTGTCCCTCGTCCATTCCTCCCAATTCTGGGGCCATTTACCATGATCCTCAGCTGACTGCTCATGATGCAAGGGCTCGCCGCCTCACACGGCTCTGTACAGACACGCGTAATGCACACACGCACTTGTGTGTGCACAGCCGACACCTGGTGGGCGAACCGTCAGTGAACCACAGACCTACACCGACATGCAGTGAGGACGACTTACCTGACACATCGATAGACTGGTCTTACCCACTCTGTGCTCAAGGCATGTTCCAGGCTCAGCCTCGCCAGCAGCTGCAGGGCCCTTGGAACCCCAGACATCAGTGAGAGAGAGAGGCGGGACTGTAGCCCAGGGCTGGCCCCAGCTCGTGGCATCTTCTGGAGAAGGAGGAAGGGGCATTCCCTCCAGCGGGTGGATTACAATGCCACGTCCACGCGGATGTGAAGAGAGAGGCAGCCCCATGCCAGGCGTCCGGGCTCGGCAGAGCCGAGTGGGCTGAGGCCCACAGCTAGCCCTTGCCAGGCCACAGGTGTGCCAGGGGTGTCACCCAGCAGCCTGCAGACCCCTCCAAAACATGAGCTCTTTCTTCCTGCTCCTCCGCAGAACAGGGACAGGAGAACAAATGCGGGACGAGTTAGCCAAGGAAAAGCTCAGCAAGTACATGAGGGATACTGAGGCGAAGATTTAAGAGATAGCAGCCCTGTTTTTCCGGATCACGGAGGCGGCTTCCAGCTCTCTTTAGCCTCGGGGTTATAAGGAAGGCATCGGGAATCCACACGGACCCTTCGCCCGGCATCTGTGAGCGAATGAGAAACCCCAGGGCGATCTGCATTCTCCTCTCAGGGAAGGCCCGGGAGCACTGCCTCCTGACCATTGCGAGCCTCCCTGCAGTCACCGGGTCGCTGTTCTTTACACAGAAAAGTCAGTAGGAAACCATCTTCCTGCTTACAGAGCCATCTGCAATCTCATCTGCGGGGGTGGGGTGTCATTCCATGCTTTGGGGCCTTCTTGCCTTCAGTGCCTGTCCCCACCCCCTGTGTCGCAGGCATTTTCGCCTCTCCTGGCTGCGCGTCCCCAGCAGCTGGCAGAGGGGCAGCCGCCGACACTTGGACGTGAGCACTGGGCTTTCTCCTTGCCCACGGCACAGTCAGCCAGCAGCTAGCCAGACTGTCTGGTGAACAGGGCAATGGAAACTCAGCTGACGAGTGGAGGGTTTCCAATACAAATTTCCCTTTTCTCGCCACAATTTTATAGAACTTTGCAAAGATGCATATCAGCGCTTTTGCAAATCGGGCTGCATTCTGAAGAGTCAAACCTGTCAAAGCTCCAAACTTTTACGTTGTTATTTTTAATGGTTTGATCAATTACCAAGCACATTACGTCCCCGTAACCCTATCCTAAGCCGTAAGAAGAGGGTTAGAATACCAGGGCTTTGGACGAGTCTGTTTGCCACATCAGCCAGAGTTTTCTGGAACCCTCAGCACACTTTTGCTTCTGCTCTCAGATACTGAAGTTTTTGCTTTACCCTGACATCCCAACACTCCTTTCTTGGTGTACTGGAGTGTGGTTACATTCTGACGACAGGAGCCAACAGCTCCATAAAGCGTCTTTCTGCCCTCTGTTAATTAGCGAATCTCCGGCAGGGGACTGACTGCCTTCTCTCTTATGGGTCAGGATTCAAGTGACAAAATGTTACTAACAAAGTGACAGCCTTAGGCAGAAGTGCACAAAGTTCTAGCAAATTCCAAAAATAGTTTATAGGTTTTTGATCTCAGTAAGCCTTCTTTTGAAAAGGAAACGCTGCAGTTTTCCAACCTCCTTGTACTTCTCGGGCTAAAACGCGGAGCTTTCACGGTGGCAAGCGGGTTTCGCTGGCTTGACCTTAACCCTTCCAAGTCAACTGAACAGCAGTGGGTGACCAGAACACACTGCAGAATCAACAGTGGGAAGTTCCCTAATTTATAACGCTTTCTCAGTTAGGTGCCCAAACAAAAACTAGAGAAGAGGAATTGTTTTCATTCAGAGGTCAGACTGGACTTAGACAAGATGACCTTTTCGAGGGCCAAAGTGGTGAGTAATTATCTTTTTATCTGGACAGCTCAAAAGATGGTTGACAACCTCCCCAGGCCTATGAGGCCACAGCATTCCAGGCCCTTAGTCTGGGCTTGTATGGCTGGCCCTGCTAGCCCTCTGCCCCATCTGCCCGGACCTTCTCATCATTCAAGACCCATTTTTTTTTTTTTCAAGAAGCCTTTCCCAAACTCCTTCCATTCCCTGCACCTCCCCGCTCCGGCCACAATAAAATGATCCCTCCTTTCCATCAAACTCTCACTGCATCTTGTTAACCCTGACATCGTCACACAGGATACTTTACTGCAGTTCCAGGTACACGTGTGGAGTCCACTTTCTGGACTCGAGTTTCTCAACCTCTGTACTACTTGACGTCTTGAGCTGGATAATGCTTTGCTGGATGGGGTGGAGGGGGTGGGCTGAACTGTTATTAGAGGATGGAGCGGCTCCCAAAGAGAGAAGCTTCAAGGCCAAAAAACAAAGCAAATAACTCCATGGAACACTTAAGAGGAGTTTATTAGAGGGTAATGTGCAGAGGGGAAAGTGGAGTGGAAGGAGCCCCAGAAGCGTTCACACCTGCATCCCACACTGCCTGAAGCAACTGGAGTTTTTACAGGGAAAGCAAAAGAGGTAAACAATCACACCTGGTTTGGAGACAGGTGCTAAAACTCATTCATCTTTTTCTAACAAAGACCAGCTGTGCCAGTGAACGCACAGCATGGGCGGAGGTGGCTGGAGGGCGCCCGATGGTGTCAGTCCTTACAACATGGAGTCAGTCTGGTTTGTTCGCACACTTGTACAGCACTTGGCCACACCCCTGGACTCTGTCTGCTGGGTGCAACTTGGACCCCCTCTTCTAGTGTGACAGCCAACACTGTGTTCAGACATCGCCATGTGTCCTTGAGGGGCAGGATCACCCCCAATGAGAACCACCGTGCTAGATGCCAAGCTCGTGAGGGCAACACTGTGTTTGATTTCACTTTCAGTTTCTAGCACCTAGCACGACCCCTGCCCTGCAGTGGGCCTTCAGCATTGTTGAGTTTGGGGAATCACGTGAATTGTACATGCTGATACAGTACGCATGCTCACAAACGTTAACTGTTCTGCTGTGATCTGGAACCATTGCCCAATCTCAGTGATAGGCAGTGATGCAATACCGACTCTCCTGCTGTGTGATGAGGATTAGACGTAGAGTAGAGTGTGGTGCCTGGCAGCTGTGGTGTGCCATATGGATTCACTTGGAGCTTGGATTGACCTCTGAGATGAGTCATAATCTTTGAACCCCTGGTTAAAGCTCTGGAGTCCTGCCCTGGATTCTGGACTCTTCTGAGCCACTGAGTTCAGTTGCTAGAGCTTGCTTCTAACTTTTGCCTGTAGGCCTGGCCTGGGTCTCAGCCTCTGAGTCTCTGACCTGTCTGACTTCTGGAAAGGACAGAGTCTTTCCCTGTCTATGCAGATCAGTAACTTTGACAAAAGTTTACATGGTATATACCCTTCTCCACATTGCAAATCTGCTCCTAATTCTCATTCTTTCTTCTCCCTAGACATACATCTCATAATAAGGAACACCTTGTGGGCAGAGTTCAGAAAAACTAAGCTGTAAATGGGGCCCAGTAGCATTTCCTAAGCTTGGATACTCACTTACTCATCCTTCACATCTATACCAGTAGCATTTCCTAAGCTTGGATACTCACTCATCCTTCACATCTATGCATTCAGTCGTTGGTGCCTTCCACAGCTGTTAGTTCAGCACTGTGGCTCCAGGGACTGTGCTAAGACCTGACCTTCTGTGGGAGTGTGAACGTCACAGGCTCTGCTTTGGCCGAGTTTGGTCAAGTGAGAAAGACAGAAGACAACCAAATAATTGTGCAAATAAATGTTCAGTAGGTGCTACAGCCACGCCTACAAGGTCAGGAGAGGGTTCCTTGAGGAAGAATGCATAAGCTAGTCTTTAGAGGAACAGTAGGAGTCTACTAAGTGAGATACCAGAAAAACATAAGTCTGGGACCAGCAGATGGTCTAATGGCTATGTCACAGGACTCCCATGTAGTTGACAGTAGTTCAAGTCCCAGACCCGGTGACTTAAAATTCATGCCGGTGTGCGTGCGTGTGTGCCCAAGATCCCGAGAGGAGAATGGAGGAGAAGGGATTGTGGCATGGCCATCCCCCACCCCCAGGAGTTATTTCTCACTTTCTGTCTTTCTATCTCTGTCTCTCCAGTGAGTTCTTGTGCCCTATAGCAAAAATCTCTCTAGAAAAAAAGAAAAGCATAAGTCACTTTAAAAACATACTTATCTCGAGGGTGCACTTTTAGATATTCTAGCTGAGAAGGTTCAAGGTGGGCCCAGGGAGGCATATTTTCTAAAGCGTGTTTGCCAACTGTCTTCAGCCGAACAGACCTTGATGGGTGGAAGGCCCAGGACTGCCGAGTGGCTCAGTCCCTGAGCAGAAAAGACAAGGTCCTGGAAGCTGCAAATGTGTCACTGTGCAGAGCTGGCAAAGAACATGAAAGCTAGATGTCGGACAACCCCTCCAGCTTCCAAATGGCTCTCCTTCAGTTAGGAGTTCAACGTGTTTCAATTCTCTTTCACTTCCTCCTTTTTAAAGAAAATTCCGATAAAAAGAAAAAGTAAAAATCCTAATGCTCATCACCTCCAGTGCCAGTTAAAGTCGATGCTGGCTCCAGTCCTGCACGCAGGCACCCAGTATACACAGGAAGACCTCTGGCCACAAACCCGGAATGCCCTGTGTGGGTCCAGTTGTTCCCACTGCACAACTGTCTGGACCCCTTTAAGATCTTTTTGCTACTTCCTCATGCCTGGGTGAGGCCCTGATCCAGTTTTTTCAGAACCCTCAAGCTTGGAAAATTCATTATGAAAGTTTATCCCAGAAGGGATGTTCCAGAATTCCATGTAGTTATTTAGAATGAGCGATCAAAAAGCAGGATTGAGTTAAATGACATAATTTGCCTTTTTCCTTATGTGACTCCAACTTCAAATCCAGCAGGATCGAATCTATAAATATCTAAAGTTACTGGGTCGTCGGGAAAGTCATGACACATTTTTGCCTAGAAACACATAGAAAAATACGTCATGACTTCTCCAATGACCCAATAGTAACTTTTTCCCCACTTTTTTTGGAGAGGTTTTTGTTATAGGGCACGTGCACTCACTGGAAAGACAGAGAGAGACAGAGAGACAGAAAGTGGGACATCACCCCCCCCCCCAGGGGGATGGCCACGCCGCAATCCCTTCTCCTCCATTCTCCTCTCGGGATCTTGGGCACGCATGCACACGCGCCTGGTGTGAGTTTAAGCCACGGGGTCCGAGACTCAAACCATGGTCGACTACGTGGGAGTCCAGCGACATAGCCATTATGCTAACTGCTGGTGCCACCCAATGATAACTTGTAAAGGCCTCTAGCACTCCCTAGCCATGGCAATGCCCACACAGTTCTATACACCAGTACACAAGAACCAAGCCAACAGACACCCATTCTGCTGTCATGTGAGTGTGAAGATTCTGCCTCCCATTTATAAAAATGGTTTTACCTTTGGGCCAGGCCATGGCATGGTGGTTAAGACAGCTGAATCCCACATGACTGACTGCACAGTTTGAGTCCCAGACTCAACAGCTTGAGAAACACTCTGGGCCCGTGTTCATGCATGCCCCAAATCCCAAAAGGAGATAGAGTTGGGGAAGAAGGGATTGTGTCTTGACCATCCTCCATGGGATGCTTTCACTTTTTCCTTCTTTCTGTGTCCTCTGGTAATTTTCTTTTTTTTCCTTCTTTTTTTTAAGATTTTTTTTTTTTACCTTATGGATACCAGATTTAAATAAACATTAGCCAAACAATAAGTTTCAGAGACCTTAGCTTTGAATTTGATGGCTCGATGAAGTACTGACTCCAGTGAGTCTGTTTTATGCCCTTATAATAAACTCAGCCCTTAGATAGACTTTTAATGTGTTATTGAACTGAAGTCAAGAAGAAAATGTCAAAATACTAAAAACAGACTGAAGTTAAAAATTTGGCCTCCAGGTCCATTAGAGGTTTATTCATTCTTCTTACTTTATATACACAGAGGTGATCTCACACTGTCACGTGTAGTGCGGAGCAAAGGAGGAGCAAAGGAACACGAAGACAGTCAGGAGGGCTGTGCAGGAGCGCCCGCCGGCCTGCTGAGCGGCGAGGAAGCAGGCAGCCCTAAGTGGGCCATCTGCTTAATCCCCCCAGTGTCAGTGAGTTCCAGGGCTTCCGCGGTCGCCAATGCCCAGCACAACTCTGTGAATTAGATCTAGCCAATTCACGTTTATTCCCATGTACGGCCTGGAAGAGCATCTGTAGAATCTCTTGTCTAGGGGTTTTCCAAATCTATTCCTCAGACTGCAGCAGCTTCCATAAGCTTGAGACAGACGCCGAGGGGAAGACAATGGGCCAGGGCCAAGGCTCCAAGTCTTAGCTTCGAACAGAGCGATTGCATCCTTATGTATTTATAACGTAATTTATAGCATAAATAGAATATAAGATAGGAGAATCTACATGTTAGACTTCTTTGTTTTTGTTTTTGTCTGTTTGTTTTGCCATAGAGCACTTGTATTCTCTGGAGAGACACAGAGAGACAGAGATGGCCACGCCACAATCCTTTCTCCTCCATTCTCTTCTCAGGACCTTAGGTATGTGCACACATGTGTTTGGTGTATTTTCGGGCCCCTGAGTCTGGGACTCAAACTGTGGAATCAGTCACTTGGGATCTGGTGCCTTAACCACCACACCACCTGCTGGCCTCCCAGATCATAAATATTTTTTTTTAAAAAAAAGCTTTAAATATTTTACTCAAGGAGCCAGCAGTTGGTGTGGTAGTTAGGGTGCTGATTCCACATGGGTGACTCTGTGGTTTGCGTCCCAAATTTGGTAGCTTGAAAAGTGCACTGAGCATGTGTGCCCAAAATCCCAAGAGAAGAATAGAGGAGAAGCAACTGTGGTATGGCCTTCCTCCCCGGGGGTGATCTCTTTCTCTCATTTTGTATCTGTCTGATGGGCCTTAAGGCAAAAATCTAAAACAAATAGACAAATACAAAAAGTTACTCATACTCCTCACTCCAATCATAAAGCTCAAATGTGCACAAGGATAGAGAACTGCCCAAGATCACAAATCAGTGGCAAAACAGAGCAGAACCTTGTTCTTCTGAATCTCAGCACAGTTTGCAGATTTATCTACATTTCAGATTTCAAAACTCTGATTAACCTCCCAAATGCTTCTGCACAAGAGTGTATAAATTCATGTTGTGAGTCAATTGGAAAAAATTCAGTAATGATTCATATTGTTTTAATTCATTCTCAACCAACAAATCCTTGTAATTACCAAGCTACTTTATTTTCTTAAGCAAACACCCTACAGACACAGATTCAAATAAAATTCTCCAATGTGGAAACCCTCTGAACTTTTACCTAATTTATTTCAAGGGTGGATAAGAGGCTTACTTATCATACCGATACTGATCTTTTGCCAGTGGCTGATGGAGAATGAGCCTGAGGCCACCACTAGCTACTGAGATAATGCAGCAATGATTAGTAATGCCTGCCATGGACATAGAACAGGGAGGATAGGTTACCACTTCTTAATCATTCTGTCTTTCCTAATCGCTGTGCTTTGGTTTACACACTATCTTGGAATTGCCCTGTTTTCCCAATTAGACTATTAGTTTTCAAATTTAGGGACCATGATTGAAATTTCTAGCAAATTTCTGTATGTAAATGTAGGTGCTAATAAAGATAAGTAAGCATAAAAATTGAGATGAGTTGAGCTGAAGCAATCAGATTGAATTAAATGGTTTCTCTCCAAAGGAACGTCAAAGTTAATACTCAGAAGAGACTGCACATCTACTCAGAGGCCAAAAATATTTTCAGCAATACTTTAAAATAACGTATTCTATATTTTTTGGAAAATATTTCCCAAAATGTTAACTTGAAGTGTCACACGTGTGGACAGAAGTCTGACTACTTTTCCTATTTTCCAAAATCTTTTCAAAAGGGACTGGGGAAGTCATGCCACAAACATTAACAGACCATTTATTTTCTATTAACAGGATTCTTCCTACCTCCTGTCCATGGCATAGTATCTTCGAGATGTATATTTCAATCTATTACAGTATATTCTTGTGCTTATCTTGTCCTAAGACACAGAACTTCCCTTTCCTTGAGATGTAGATTAAGCCTTTCTTTAACTAATCTCTTCCCAAGACACAGATCTTCCCTTCCACACACCACCCTAAGAGTTGTCGAGCCCACCTATAACCTACAAGCCCCCCCCTTCTACATGTCCCGCCTTTTTGGGACAGACCAATGGAAAATCTCTTCACTAAATGTTGTCTGTCAATCTCAAAAACAAATAAAAGGAACTCCTGCACATGATCACCCCGAGAAAGGCATATATGTCTCTTCCCCGGGCCTAGGTCACTCATATTTGGCTTGAAAATAAACTGCATTAATTATTAATTATTAATTTTACAGTTGATTATTTTTTCGTCGACACATGATTTCCAAAAAGATTTTGGTTTGTGGAGTATCAAAGCATAGAGTTCTGAAAGTTGTCAAAATCAAAGCAGAGTTTTTTGTGTTAACTTCTGTTACACCCTGACTAAATGGTGCCAGGAAAGGCCATGGAGGGGAAAGATGGTAAGACCTTGGGATACATATTCAAGGCTATTTGTGTCTACTGTTTCTCCCTTATGACTCCAAGTAAATTATTTTGTTTTACTAAAATGTATGCCCTGTTTCTTTAAGAAGTGACAGAGTTTAGGAATAAAATTAAACAAAGTAAAATATAGTTTGTTACTGTGCTGTCCATGGCTGCTAAGTTGTCAGTAGTCGTGAAAGATGGGACTGTAGTTAATGGGAAAATTTGTTATCAAATCTTTCTTTTTTTTTTTTAAGAGTTTTTTCTATAGTGCACATGTGCTTGCCAGAGAGACAGAGAGAGACAGGGAGACAGAAAGTGAGATCATCCCTCAGGGGGGATGGCCACGCTGCAATCTCTTCTCCATTCTCCTCTTGGGATCTTGGGCACGCGCACACGCATGCCTGATGTGAATTTTAATCTGCCTGGTCTGGGGCTCGAACCGTGGTAAATACGTGGGAGTCCAGCAATGTCACCATTATACCATCTGCTGGTCCCCTATTATCAAATGTTTCTAAAAGAGCAATTAGAAACAGGAACAAGTTAGATTGGAGATTAACCAAACTCAGAGATTTGCAAGGATCACAAGGACTGGGTGCTACCTCTCCACAATGCTGTTTTTGAGTGAACCACCCCTTCTGGTGGAACTTTGCGGAGCTCCAGGTCTGTACCTTCCTGCGCTCCCTGCAAGCTGAGGTTACTTAAGCAGAGAGCAGAGGGTCTCAGACTGATCTCCGAGGCAGTTGTATTCCCCGGCTCACTGGAAAGGGGCCATCGGCAAGAAGGCTGATGAGGAGAGTCCCAGAGGCGGGAGGGAACCTGAGGGTGTGATGGGCATGGGCCATTCTCCTCCTCTCGGTGGAGTGATCTGTTGAGGTCCCTTCTGAGCCATCTTATGCCTGTCAGTAGTGAGTCTACACCTTGTGGGCTACTTGTACTGACAGATGTGTTAGTTTCTCTTACCATTCTCTTGCACAGGCTTACAGAACATCTCCAGACTTAGAGCAGGTATGAATCTCAGTTCACTGGTGGACTAAAATATAGCCAACTTTGACTTGAAGCTTCACTGCCCCCACTCTAGTGGGTGACAAAAGTGTCATCTCAGTTCATTAGATCTCTCCTTCCCTCTCTTTGAGGTTGTAGATTTCTCCTTCTCTCTCTTTGAGGTTGCTGTTAAGTTCTTTTCTTTCTTTTTTTGTTTTTGAAAGGTTTTTGCTATAGGGCGTGTGCTCTCAACAGAAAGAGAGACAGAGAGACAGAGAGCGAGAAATCACCCCCCAGGGGGGATGGCCATGCTACAATCATAATCCCTTCTCCTCTTGGGATCTTGGGCACGCACGCACATGCACCCAGTGTGAGTTTAAGCCAGTGGGTTCAGGACTCAAACCATGGTCGACTCCATGGAAATCCAGCAACATAACCGTTACGCCAACTGCTGGGCCTGGTTGTGGTTAAGTTCTATGAAGTGTGCATTGCCCCAAGTCATCGTGTGTGTGGAAGAGGGATGGGGACAAGTTAGCCTCAAGGTGCTCTGCCCAGGTGAGTGTGCCGACGTCACTGCTGCCCATGGAGTCTGTGGTCACAAACTCTGTAGGTCCCTGTCTGCCTGGCCCCCTAAGGCTCAGGGGCTCCACTGCGATTCTCTGCTTCATTCCGGGACGCAGGATTACTCTTCTCCTAGGGCTTGAGGCTCTTGATAAGGAGTGTCCTGCCTGTCTGGACTTACTGGTCCCTTGCCATGGCCACCACATGCATTCCCCCAGATTCTTCCAACCTATCCTAGGCTTTGCTGCCGTGCCTGGCAGCAGGGTGAAGGCCCACTCAGTCCCGAGGGGGAAGAGAGACGATGTCTAACATTTCGCTGATGCTTGAACTCTCTTGTACCCTCCACGAGAAACTCTGGAATCAATAGCCAGAAGAGGAGAATGGGCTCCACGAATCACAGTGTGACCATCAGAACCAAGGTCTGTGTCGGGCAAGGAGTTTCTAAATATGTGTGAAATGAACACTGACCTGCACCACGGGTGGGTCTCTGCTTTCCCACCGACACGCAACCTACTGAGACGAGGTGCCCAGAAGCTCCAGCTACCGCACTGGAGGGGGAGAGGGGGAGAGAGGAATCTCAGGGTGGGCTGGACAGAGGGCATAGGTTAATATTTCCAAATATTATCCTACCACATGTACTTTCACCTGACTTGAAAAGAATTTAAATTAAACTTCTGAAGATTTAGACCTATACTTTTAAAATAAATCAGGCTTTGTCTAGAAAACAATTCCTTGTTTGCTGAAATTGGGTGCCTACTGAGGTCTGGATCCCTCAAAGTTCCCTGTGCTAGCATTGGGTCCCCAGTACAATGTCTCCAGTATATTGGGAGGTGGTGAGACCTATAAGAGGTGAGTTTTTGTGTTTCTTTTCTTTTCTTTTTTCTTCTTTTTTTTTTTTTTTGAGAGGATTTTGTTATAGGGTGCATGCACTCACCAGAAAGACAGAGAGAGTAAGAGAGACAGAAAGCAAGAAATCACCCCCCAGGGGAGATGGCCATGCCACAATCCCTTCTCCTCCATTCTCCTCTTGGGATCTTGGGCATGCATGCACATGAGCCCAGTGTGAATTTAAGCCACTGGGTCTGGGACTGGAACCGTGGTCGACTTCATAGGAGTCCAGCAATGTAGGCATTATGCCATCTTCTGGTCCCAAAAGATGAGTTTTTTAGGAAGTGTTTGGATCCTGGAGGCACTGGCCTCATGAATGGATTAATGCTGTTTTAAGAGTGAGTTCCCACTCTCACTGGGAGACGTAAGCTCCCAAGAGTGGGTTGTTATAAGACCAAGACCTGCACTTCCCATTGACCTTTTTTCTTTTCTCTGCCATGCTGTGGAAGGCACCAGAAGGTATGTAGGAGGTAAGCCAGGGTGTAGAAGGTAATGGCCCATGCCTTCTGCTTTCCAGCCACCAGACTCAAGAGCCAAATAAGCTTCTGTTTGGCCACAGATGAAGGCAGTGCTAATCCAGATCTATTGACTAAGGGCACTGGCTATATAGGTCTTTACTGCTCCCCAGCTGTGCAAGCTCCTTGGACTCCAGATTCCTCATTTGTAAGTAACAGGGTTGACTCTGCAATTTGCTCATTCAATAAATACTGGTTGACCATTCAGAGCATCAAGCATGGGGCCGGTACAGGGCACCATCTCACCACTTAAGGGGACATCAGATAAGAAAAAACATACCATTGTAAAATATGCTGAACACAGTGAAAAAGTGCAAATGATTATGAGGAAGCCAAGGTCAACGTTTTCTGATGTTAGAGTGATTTCCAGTTTCCCGTCCCGGGTCTCTACATCCTGACATGGGCTCTTTTTCAGGGAGCTCTGGCCACTCTTAAAGGCATGAAGGGATTCTGGGGCCCAGAGGCCTGCTTGGACAACATCAAAGGTATCTCTTATCTATCATCTTGTCCTATCCTGTCCCTCAAAACTTCACAAGGAAGGTAGGTCTACTGTATTTAAACCATTTGAAGTTTTCTTACCTTTGGCATTAACTTTTCCCTTCGTTTTAATCTGAATCTTAGTTTCAGTCACATAACAAACCATCTGCTGCCACTTGTCTCTCTTAAGGTGGAGAAACCTCGCCTGGCAGCCTTTTACCTCCATCCACCATGAAGTTCTCAAAGCCAGTCTCTCCGTCACCACTCGGCAGCACTTAGCATTCCCTTCTACACAGATTCTCTCACTTCTGTGAAACTAACTTGACGAGTGTTCTAAAGTCTGCCTTTAGACATGTTTCTCCTAAATTCTTTCCACGTCTCCTCCAAAGGAACAAGAACAAAACTAGACTCAATCCTATGGAAAGGGTCTCAGGAAGCATATAAAGGATATTTACTTTTAACTGTCTTTTTTGTCCCTTTACTTTTTCGACATTATACAACACATATTTCTTGGTCTTACTAGAACCCAAATAACATTGATATTAGTTGTGTTATCATTCATTTACTCTTATGTAACATTTGCATTCTATGTTCAGAACTTCCAACTGACGTGAAAGAGCAATAATAACCATAATACCAGCAACCAAGTTGGCATTAGCTCACTGAGAAGGCCTTCTAGCCAGGTCTAAGTTAAATTTCTGAATCCATGGTTCATACTTACTAGCCCATTTAAATCAATCCAGCTAAAGCCTGTGGACACCTTTCTTCAGAGGAAGTTACGAGAGAAATAATAAGAGAGGAGTTATCTGGCCATATGTCAATTCAATTTATTACCAAATGACAACTCAAAACAGCCAGTTAAAAGAGGTAAATGTCTAGCCTGCTATGGAATCATTAACCTCCATAGATCCTATACCGAGTTGAATGATAGTCCCTAAATAATCCTTCATGCTAATCTTCAGAATCCTTGCGTGTTATTTATATGGCAAAAGAACTTAGCAGATGTGATTAAGGGTGTGAGTCAAGGTCCTTGAGGTGGACTGATCTTCCTGGATTAGCTGAGTGGGCCTACAGTCATTGACATGGTTCTCATGGGCGGGACGCCCGGTGGGGGTGGTCAGAGCCAGGGAGAAGCAAAGACTCGGAGTGCTGTGCCCTGAAAATGGGGAAGCAACCTCTTCCATGAACATGGGGATCCACCAGAAGCTGGAGAAGGCAAGAAATAGATTCTTTCTTCAGAGCCTCCAGAGAGAACCAGCTCTTCTGACATGGTGATGGGAGACCAATTTCAGACTTCTGACCTCTAAAGTTAGAAGAGAAGACATTGTGTTGTTTTAAGTCAGTAAATCTGTGGTGACTTGTTACCACAGCTGTAGGAAACTAATAGAGATGCACAGAATGAAAACTGAATTTGAAAAGTCTTATATAACCGTAAATACATAGAGTTACCAAGCACATCTACTGGGTCGTCGGAAAAGTCACGATGCATTTTTGCATAGAAAAATATGCCATGACTTTTCCAATGACCCAATATATTTGAGGTTTTAAAATAATCTTTTCTTCTCATTCTCTGCATTCATTTTGTGCAAAAGAATAACCAACAAATTCTGCATTTGGGGCAAGACCATATTCATGACTATAGGCAAATGAGATCCATGTTAAGACAGAATGTAATCTATATCCCAAAACCTTAAAAAAACAAAAGCTGAGGGGCCAGCAGGTGGCGTGGTGCTTAGGGCGCTGGACTCCCACATGGCTGACCGCAGTTTGAATTCCAGACCTGGTGGCTTGCTTTCCACTTTCTTTCTTGTCACTCTCTGGTCAAATTAAAATAAGTAAATAAAGAAAGAAAGTTACATAAAATAAATCTTAAACATAAAAGCAAAACAAACAAACGAACAAAAAACAAGAGCTGAAACAAGGCAGAATCATCCTCATTCTTAGACAGCAACATCAAGGCAGCGGCAAGGGCTGTGAGGGGCCACTCGCCAACCTCTGCGCTGGCTTCTGCCTCAGAGTCCAAAGCCGCTTTGAATTCACCACCATATCTGAATCCCCACTAAAGGTAAGGTGAGCATTTCAAGGAAATTAAGTGCCTTTTCCTTTTCAGGTCGGAGTTTTAGGTGGTACTCATCACTTCTGTCCCTGTCCTGTTGGCCAGAACTTCTTGCCATCGTGACCAGGAGGCCTGTGGCCTACTGTACTTGGGCATGAGGAGAGGAGGATGAAGGCTGTAAAAGTGCCATCCTTCCTTGCCACGGGTGCCTTGGACAGCAGTCATTAGAAGTGGGGGCCCTGAAGTGAGGCTCCCAGTGTTCCTCCACCCTAGATCTCCTCCTTCCCGCCTAGCATTCTGCAGTCACTGTTGGTGTTGATGTCTATAAGGGAGCAAGAGCACTTACCTAAAAGTTCGTGTGAGGATGAAATGCGATAGTACGTAGAACAGAGCTGGCGCAAATGAAGTACCCTAAACACATTAGCTCTTATTATTAAAATCAGTCCTTATATTAAAATTTTTATTTTAACATGTTATTAAATAATTTATTATATTCTCGATTTCACTATTAAATTAGTTTCTTTATTAAAATTAGAGGACACTCATGAGGATGAAAGTGGGTACTTTTAATAACTATGCTGAGGCAACAAGCACAAAATAGGATGTGCCCGGTGGGTAGGGACGTATGGTTACCTCCATGATCTGCTACTTAATTTAACAGAAAAATACCACCGTCACATGTGCTTCCTGGGTACCACAGGAATTAAGAGGAGAGAGAAAAGGGGCAATGATGTTAAACGTATTTTTTTTTAAATTATGTTTCAAGTACTAATTCTATCTCTTTAGAAATTCTATACTGGCTAGTTATGGGAGCTATCTTCCACTTTTAAGTTATTGTAATTAAATAGTTTCTCCGAATTTTTACTTTCTGAAGACTAGAAACCATTTTTAAGGTTGACTGATTTTTCTTTTTTCCAGTGAAATGATATGATGCGTCAAAAGAAACACAGAAAGCAGATATTGGCAACAATGTTTCAGTACAGCTAAAATTAATAGCTAATTTTATGTTTTCTGAATTAAAGAGATAGTTTAGTGTGGTCTAGAAGAGTATGGCCCACAGAAAAATAATACGAGAAGATATTTAACTTCGTTATGATTCAAAGAACTGAAAATAAAAACCGTAGGTAGAAACTTCTTTGGCTTATAAAATTGAAAAACTTAAAAAAAAAAAAAAAAAGCACAGCAAATATAGAGTTGGCAAGATTTTCGGGAAATGGGAAGGCTCACACATTGTGGCTGGGAAAGTAAACCATTAAGACTGTAGAAGAACATGTAGAGCCTGTGACTCACCTCTTACATTTCTAGGACTTTATTCTAAGGGGAAAAAAACAAGATGAATGAGAAAAGAAGAATTAATAATATTATTCATCATAGTGACAGGCTGGAACCGAGCTCAATGTCCCATGACAGAAATTTAAGCAAATTATACAACACCCATATATCAGAATGCTACCTCTAGTCTGTAAGAATGCATTTACAGTGTACTGTTGGGGAGAGGGGAGCGAAACAGCAAGTACAGTATAATTCCATCTTTGGAAGGAACTCAGATGCAAACATTACATTGAACAAACCTGACTCATGGGAAAGAATCACAGAGCAACTCCTCTTCCCTTTTTAAAATCTTCTTTAATTTTTAATTAAATTTTTTTTTAACTTCATGTCATCTCTGGTCACTTTTAGGTAACAGAAATGCCTGTAATTACTCCTAGGAAAAGAAGCCTCAATGAATAAATACGTCCCGTATCAAACTTGGTTTACAGATAAGGCTTTCTCCTCACCCAAGTCAGATCTTCCGAAGCTAGTGCCCAGAAATGGAGTTGTATTCAATATCTTCTCACCGCTGCACCTCGCTTTTATTCCTACTCTCCCCAACACCATCACTCACTTCATTAACTTCAGATTCCCTGCAGAGTTGGAATATAGGGATGGCGAATGCTACGGAGTGAAGAGAGTAGAGCAAGAATGTCCTCCCTTGACTGTTAGTAACACAGAGATACGGTGCTTCAAATCAGAGTTCCCGGGGCCTGGCATTGTTCTTAGGTGACTCCTTTTGTGGACACATCTGGAATGCATCCTAGGTACTGTAAGGATTATGACACGTAGATTCTCATTCTATGTCCTTTTACCATCCTCTGAACAATGTAGATAACTTTTAGAGTAAGTAAATTAATCTAGTTAGATTTAGACAGCAACTGCTATCTTTTCTTCTACAAGAAATAGTTCTAATCTTATGCCAGTTTCCAAAGCCTGGTTTGCTATGCCACTCTGAATCTGCTCATGCATGCGCCCTCTGGATGATAGTCTGAGACTTGGGTGGTAGTAAATCTTAGTTCCGATCTCAAAGCCCTTGCTGTGCTGCTTTGGTTCTATCTTGTGCATGTACAGACTAGAAGTAAACCTGGAACTTGTGTAGGTTTATAGAGGCTCAAGGAATTATCTTCTCCAACTCCCTTTTATATAGGACTTCTGCCATATTTTCCAGACTGCAAGGCCCAGAGTGTATACTATAAAGTCACTTTTAAAATAAATGTTTAGAATTTAAACAAAGCATTACTGAATAATCCATTTATCAAAGAGAAAACCAAGAGGAAAAAAATGAAATATTATAAATTAAATAAAAATGAAAACACAACATATCCAAATGTGTGAGATGCAGCTAAAACAATCTTTCCAGGTAAATTCATAGCATTACAATGTTCATGTTAAAAAGGAAAAATTTCTCAAGTCAGTGATTTGAGCTTTTACATTACAATGTTAAAACAAAATATTAATTAAACCTAAAGCAGGAAAAATAAAGAAAAGAACAGAGATAAGAGCATAAATCGATAAAGATTAACACTTAAAAGCAATAAAGAAAATAAAATCTAGGGTTTTGAAAAGTTCAATCAAATTAGCAATTATACAGACTGACAAAACAAAACAAAACAAAACCAGAGGGCAAAAATGATCTATTTCAGAAATGACAGAAGTGAAATCACCACAGACCATACAGATTAAAATAATAATAAGAGAATAATAAGAAAACTTATGCTATAAATTTAACAGACTAAATAAAATGAACCAATTTTATGAGATACAAATTATACTACTGTGCCTTCCTGGAACTAAACCAATACACCCTACCCAAATGATTTCCTGGGACACATCCACATGTGAAAGTTTTTTCCTACAAAATCCATTTTATAAAATTGGAAAAAGAACCATTGCACTCGGCTCGCAAACATCATGCAGTAATACAGGAAGCATTAAAAAGCAAGGAAATATGGCATCATTCTAAAGAAGTATAAATTTGTTAATTATCAGAAAAATTCAAAATAGTAATCTTATTATTATTAAGGAAACTCAGCAAGATGCAAGGTAATACACTTAATTCAATGAAATCAGGAAAATAATTCATAATCTGAATGAAAAAGTAAAAAAAATAGAAATCATAAAAAAGAACTAGAACAGAAATCTTATAGTTAAAGAACCCAATGAATAAGATAAAAAAAAATCCTACAATTTCAAGCTTCAACTGCAGATTAGATCAAGCAGAAGAAAAAAATGTTCTGAACTAGAAAACAAGTCTTTTGAAATAACCCAATTATAGATAAAAGAATGAAAAGGAAACAAAATGTGAAAGAACAAAGATAGACTATGGAACCTGTAGTACACCATTAAATAAACCCATATTTGCCTTATGGGAGCTCCAGAGGAAGAAAGGCACAAAAAGTTTATTTAAAAAAATGATAGCTAAGAACTCTCCAAATCTTGGGAGAGAAATCAACATCCAGGTACATAAAGCTCAAATAGATTCAACCCAAAGAGGTCCTTTGTGAGACATATTATAATCAAACTAAAAAAAATAAGATAACAAAGAACTTAAAAGTGAAAAGAGAAAAGTATGAAGTCATACATGAGGGAGTCTCCATTAAACTATTAGCAAACTTCTCAATAGAAACCTTGCTGTCTGGGAGAGAATGGGATAATATTTTCAAAGTACTGACAGAAGGGGACCAGCAGTTAGTGTAATGGGTATGTCACTGAACTCCCATGTAGTCAACCGTGGTTTGAGTCCCGAACCCAGTGGCTTAAACTCACACCGGGCATGTGTGCGTGTGTGCCCAAGATCCTAAGAGGAGAATGGAGGAGAAGGGATTGTGGCATGGCCATCCTCCCTGGGGGGATGATTTCTCACTTTCTGTCTCTCTGTCCCTTTCTGTCTTTCTGGTGAGCACATGCACTCTATAAGCAAAAACTTCTCAAAAAAATAAATAAATAAAATAAAAGTACTGACAGAAGAAAAAACTGCCAGCCTTGAATACTATACCTAGCAAAGATATCCTTCAGAAATAAAGGAAAAATAAAGTTCTTTCCAAACGAGCAATAACTGAGGGAATTCATAATCACCAGATTGACCTACATGAAATGCTAACAGTAATATTTTAGCTGGGAGTGAAAAGACAATAGTTAATATTATGAAATTTCACTGGTAGAAGTACATTCATTATAAATTCAGTATACTCCATTAATTTAATGATGGTATACAATATTTCAAATTCTAAAGGATAAAAGTCAAATGATCAACAATAACCATAGCTACATACAATAAGATGTTAAGTAATATACAATATAAAAATGTAAACTAGAGAGCAAAATTATAAATTGTATGTGATGTAGCAAAGTCTAGAATATTTGTATGTGTCCAAAGTTAAGTTGTTATTGGCTTAAAATAGTATATTATAACTATAGAATTTTAAAAATGTAAGCCCAATAGAAACAACAAAGAAAAAAATTACAGCAGATACACAAATGTAAAAGAGAAATAAATTGGATGCCGGTGGTGGCATGGTGGTTAAGGTGGCTGGATCCCACATAGCTGACTGCACGGTTTGAGTTCCAGATCCAGTAGCTTGTAAAACACACCTAGTGCTTGTGCGTATATGCCCAAAATCCTGTGAGAAAAATGGAGCAGAGAGATTAAGGCATGGCCATCCCCCTTGGGGGCGGGGGTGATTTCTCACTTCCTTTCTCTCTCTCTCTCTAGCAAACAAAAGAAGGAGAAGGATGAAGGAAAAAGAAGAAACAGAAGAAGGAGAAGAAAAAAAAAAGAAAGAGAATGAAAGTAAAGCTTATCACTATAGAAAACCACCAAACCACGAAGGTGAACAATAAGAGAGAAAGAAAAGACACACAACCACAAGAAAACAACAAAATGGCAAGAATAAATTTTTACTTACTAACAATAACCTTAAATGTAAATTAATAAAGCTTTTCCATTAAAAGATACATTATGGTTGAATGAAGAAACAGAAATAAAAGTAAAACAAGGCCCAACTACATGTTGCCTATAAGAAACTCACTTCATATTAAGAAGACAGACTGAAAGACAAGGATGGGGATGGCTATTCTATGCAAATGAGAAATAAAAGAGAGAAGAAATTGGTCTGTGTATATTAGATAAAACAGACTTCAAATTAAAAATTCTATGAGACAAAGAAGATCATTACATAATGATAAAGGGGTCAATTTGACAAGAGGATTTAAAAATTATAGATATGTAAATAAATAGGCACCCAGCACAGGAGAATCCAAATATATAATTAAAGATGATTTTATCTAACAGGAGAGATAGACTGCAATTCTACAGCAGTACAGAACTTCAACATTCCATTTTCAGCAGCGGACAGATCATTCAGACAGGAAATCAACAAGAAATCTGAAATTAAACAGCACTCTAGGCCAAATAGACCTAACAGGAATTTATAGCTATTCCTTCCAACAGCTGCAGCATACACATTCTTCTCATCAGCATGTGGAATTTTCTTCTGACTATATCATATGTTAGGCCACAAAGCAAGTCTTAACAATTCCAAAAAACTGAAAAATGTAATAAACTTTTTTTTTAATCCACAATAGAACCAAATGAAAAACTAATAATAGGAGGTACTTTGGAAACTAAACACATACATACATAAAAATTAAACAACGCACTCCTAAACAATAAGTGGGCCAATAAAGAAAGAGGAAAGGAAAGTAAGACATTTCTTGGGACAAATGAAAATGAAAACACAACATGCCGAAATATATACAATACAGAATAACAGTTCTAAGAGTAAACGTTATAACAGTAAATGCTTACATAAAAAAAAAAAAATTAGAACGGCCTCAGATAAACAGCCTAACTTTACACTTTAAGGAACTAAAAAACAAGAACAAACTAACCCTTAAATTAATAGAATAAAAGAAATGATAAAGATCAAGGAAGAAGTAAACAAATACTAAAAAACTTACCAAAGCTTAACAAAATAAAGAATTGACTTTTTGAAAATATAAGCAAAATCAACAAACCTTTAGCTAGACTAAGGAAAAAAGAAACAAATTCAAATAAATAAAATCATAGATGAAAAAGAAAACTTTGCAGGGATACCACAGAAACACAAAGGATCAGAAGAGACCAACAATGTATGTACCAACTATCGGGATCCCTAGAAGAAATGGATACATTTCTGGACTATATAACTTGCTAAAATTGAATCATGAAGAAATATAAAATCTGAAAAGGACAGTAATGAATAAGGAAATTAAATAGTGTTTGTTTGTTTTTGGAGAGGTTTTTGCTATAGAGTGCGTGCGCTCGCCAGGACGACAGAGAGAGACAGAGAGACAGAAAGTGAGAAATCACCCCCCAGGGAAGATGACCACGCCACAATCCCTTCTCCTCCATTCTCCTCTCTGGATCCTGGGCACGCACGCACACGCGCCTGGCATGTAAGCCACCGGGTCCAGGACTTGAACCGTAGTCAACTACATGGGAATTCAGTGACATAGCCATTACGCTAACTGCGGAAATTGAATTGTTAACACAAAGCCTCTCATCAATGAAAAGCCCAAGATCTGAAGCTTTACTGCTGAATTCTACCAAATATTTTAAGAACTAAAACCAGTCCTTTCCAAATTCTTCAAAAAACTGAAGAGGAGGAATTTATTCCAAACTCATCCTATAACCAGCATCACATTGTTCCCAAAACTAGACAAGGACACAAGAACTAAAAAGAGACTACAGGTCAATATATTGGATGAACATAGATGCAAAAATCCTTAACAAAATACTAGTAAGCTGATTCAAAAGTACGATAAAAAGATTATTCATCATGATCCGGTGGATTTCATCCCAGGGATGCCAGGGTAGTTCAGCCTACACAAATCAATAAATATGATATACCACATTAACAGAACCAAGGACAAAAACTACATGATTATTGCAGTAGAAAAAATATTTGATAAAGTTTAACATCCTTTCATGATAAAACACAATAAAAGCCATATTTTACAAACTCACAGATAACATCATACTGAATGGAGAAATGTTGAACGTGTTTCTTCTAAGCTCTGAAATAACACAGGATGCCCACTTTCACTTTTATTCAACATAATACTGTAAGTCCTAGCCAAAGCAATTAGGCAAGAAAAAGAAAGGGCATACAAATTGTAGAGGAGGAAGTCCAATTTTCCCTGTGTGCAAATAACACAATCTTATTCATTCAAAACCCTGAAGACTCCTCCAAAAATGCTAGAACTGATAAATTTGGCAAAGTTGTTGGATAAAAAAATCAACATACAAAAATCAGAGTAGGGTTTATATGTCAGTAGCAAACATCTGAATAAGAAATCAATTTATTTATAATAGCTATATATATTATATATATATATATATGTACACATATATATATATATAAACATAAAACCTTCTAGTAAACATAGGAAAATGAAAGGTCTCTACCTTTCTAAAATTCTAAAACACAGATGAAAGAAATTGGAGAGAAAAAAATTAATAAAATGATATTCCATGTTCATGGACTGGAAAAACGAATATTGTTAAAATTATCCAATGTGATCTACAGATTAAATGCAATCTTTTTCAAAACTATTAATGACATTCTTCTATGGCAGAAACTAAAAGACTGTAAGATATAAAAGCATGAAAAACAATGGTGTATACTAGAGATATTGCAGGAGGAGGGTGGGTAATGGGGGGAAGGTAAAAGAGAATCAAGGAGGAAATAGCATCATATTGAATGGATTACAAACATGGAAAATTACTCATTGATGATAATGTGTATGGTGATCCCTTGTACTGGACTGATATGCAGTGTATTCATGCTGGGAGGATCCATTTTGTATGCTGTGGAGATGTACAGTGATTAAATGTGAAAAAATAATAAAATAAATAAAATGTCCACATTATCCAATGTGAGCTACAGAGTCAATGCAATCCCTTTTAAAATACCAATGATTTTTTTCATGGAAACATAAAAAAGTTATTACAGGAAACCATAGAAGACCCTAAATAGTTCACACAATCTTGAGGGGGAAAAACAGCTGGAGGCATCACACTATCTGACTTTAAAATATACTACAAAGCTATAGTAACCAAAATAGCATGGCATTGGTACAAAAATAGACACATAGGCCAATGAAACAGAACAGAAAACAAAAAAACAAACCCATGAACTTAAAACCAATTTATTTTTGGCAAAGGGACCTAGAATACACATTAGAGAAATGGCACTCTTCTCAATAAAAGATGCTGAGGAAACTGGATATCCACATACAGAAGGATGAAACTAGGCTTTTTCTCTTACAATGCATGAAAGTCAACTTAAAATGTGTTAAAGACTCACATGTAAGATCAAAAATTGTAAAACTGCTAGGGGAAGTGTTTCACAACATTGATCTAGGCAAGGATTTTTTTTTTCTTTTTATAAGAACTCAAATGCAACAGAAGCAAAAATACATAAATCAGATTGTATCTATTGAAAAGCTTCTGCATGGCAACCACAACAACAAAGCAGCAGAGTGAAGAGACACCTTCGGAATGGGAGAAAATATTTACAAATAAGGTGTCTGACAAGAGGTTAATATCTAAAATATATAAAGAACTCAAACAACTAAATAGCAAAGAAACAATCTAATTTAAAAATGAGCTAAAGACCTAAATAGACATTTATCAAAAGAAGACATACAATAGACAACAGATATAAAAAATGCTCAGCTTCACTAATCATCAGGGAACCGCACATCAAAACCACAATGAGATATCACCTTACCTTAATTAGAATGGCTATTAGCCAACAGACATGAAATAAAGAGAGCTGGCATAGATGTGGAGAAAGGAGAACCCTTCTGCATCATTGATGGGAATGTACATCAGGATAGCCATTATAAAAAGTAGTGTGGCGGTTCCTTTTATTTTCTTTTTAATTTTTAAAATTTATTTTTTACATTTAATTACTATACATCCTTACAGTGTACATAATGAATATACATGAATAGATTGTATATTAGTCTAGTCGAAGACACATTATCATCAACAAATATCTTTTCATTTTTGTGTCTGTTAAATGTCCTTCCTTCAAAAATTAAAACTAGAACTACCTTGGGGTCCGCAGGTGGTGTGGTGGTTAAGGCACTGGATTCCCACATGACTAACCACAGTTCGAGTCCTGGATCTGGTGGCTTGAAAATCTCACGAAGTACATGTGCGTGCATGCCCAAAATCTCAAGAGGAGAATGAAGAAGTGATTGTGACATGCCCATGCCTCCTAGGGCGAGGGGAGAGTGATTCCTCACTTTCTCTCTCTGTCTCTCTGTCCATCTGGCAAGCTTACATGCCCTATGACAAAAACTTAACAAAATAAATGAAAAAGAACTACTATATGATCTAGCACTTCCACTACTGGGAATTTACCCAAAGTCAATGAAATCAGTATAAGGAGACACCTGCACTCCCAGGTTTAGTGTGGACTGTTCATAATAACCATGACATGTAATCAACCGAAGTGTCCATCAAAGGATTAATGGTTATAGAAAACGTGGTACTGGGGCCGGCAAGTGGCATGGTGGTTAAAGGCGCTGGACTCCCACATGGCCCGACCACGGTTCAAGTCTCGGCCCTGGTGGCTTGCTTTCTCACTTCCTCTCTCTCTCTCTCTGATCAAACTGGAAAATAATAATGATAATAATAATAAATAAAGTTAAATGAAATAATGCTTTAAAAATTAAAAAAGATAATGTGGTATATATACACATAAATTATTATTTAGCTATAAAAAAAAGTACAAAATCTTGCTATTTGAGGCAACATGGATGAACCTGGAAAACATTATGTTACGTGAAATAAGTTGGACACTCAAAGACGAGCACTGCATAAGCTCATTCATTTGTGGAATATGAAAACGTTCATTTCATAGAAGTACAGAGCAGAACAGTAACTACCAGAGGCCGTAGAGCTGATGGGGTTGGGAGGAGGAAAGACTGGTCTAGGCACGCAAGAGTACAACGAGATACGAGGAGTGAGTTCTGGTGTTCCAGTGCACAGCAGGTGAGTAGAGTTAACAAAGCTGCGTATTTTAAAATAACCAGAAGATAGTATTTGGAATGTTCTCGCCACGTAGAAATGATAAATGTTTGAGGTGATGAATATGCTAACTATCCTGATTTATTCATAACACAATGTACATGCATACTGAAACATCACATTGTACCCCGTAAATATGTACAATTTTTACGCATGGTATTCTGGAAAATGTGATATTACAGAGACAGAAAGCATATCCTTGTTTGACAGGACTAGGGATAAAGGAAGAAGAATATTTTGGGGTGAAGAAACTGTTTTCTCTTTTCATTTTGTTAGTGATGACACACATGAAAGTATACATTTATGAAAACTCAAAAAAGTATATACTTTAAAAAAGTGCATTCTAAATTAAAAAAGTGAATTCTACTGCGTAAACATTTCCAAAAAGTAAATAAAAACAAGCACGCAATGTGTCTGCCCTTGGGGTCTCTAGCAGTTAGTAAGCGCTTACTGAAATGAACTGTTACCGCTTTGTGGATGCATCAGTAATATTTACCTGGTGTTTGAACTGTGAACCAGTTCCAAACTGTTTTACGACTCAGTGATGAAAACTTCACTCTGGATTATTTCGCGTGCAGAGCAAGTCCTGAATTTACACTTAAAAAAATCTGGGCTAGTCCACCGTTTCGTACCTCTCAGAGTATCATTTGTTTCTCATTAACTGGAGCATTCCCAATGGAGAAGGAGCATTTTCCAATTCAGCATCAAAAACAGAATGGAGCCGTGGACACCAAATAAATATTTCCTATACAACAAGGCAACCCAAACGTGTCGTCAACGGAATTCAGAGTCTCAAAGCAGCTGCGCCTCACATGGAAAGAGAACAATTACGATGACAGCATGCAGAGAAACAAACAAAAAATAGCCAATTTTAGGTACAATTTAAATAAAAAGTCCAACTTCTCAAGCCCTGTTTTAGTGTTGATCATGGACCCTGAGCTGGGCAAGAGCTCTGTGTAGCTCCCTTCCTGCACACTGGCTGGGGCACAAGGCGAGTCAGTGTTGGTTGAATTAGAGATGGCTACATGCTAAGGATGAAGAAAGTCTCACATGGTTTCTGGAAGTTTTGAAGCCTGACATTGTTTCTGGTACAAGTTTGGCTGCATTCATCCTCCCAGCATCACCCTACTTCTGACCATGGAGCCCACAAAGGGCTGCACAGGGGTGAGGGGGTGCTGCTCTCGCTCCAGCCTAGGGAGCTCCTCACGGCACACCTTCCTGAATGGACTTCAGACCCACGGCAGCAGGACTACTCCCATATAAAAGTTTCAACAACTAACTTTGAATCCCCCACCTAACTTTGAAAGCCCCTTCATTCTCACCCCGAAGCAAATCTAAATTGCCTAAGGAGGTAGCACTGCTGAAGTAGTATGCGGGCCTTGGTGGGTGGATGGAATGCAAGCCACATGGTCTGAGCCAAGTGGGTGGTTGTGGAGAGAATGTGCTTGGTGCCACACGGAGGCGGGGACAGAGGGAGACAGGCAGAGGCCCTGCGAATCTGGGTCACAGGAGATGGCCTGTAAGGTGGGCTGAGCAGACTGGAAAGGGACCGCAAAGATATCTTTTCTCCTAAATGTGATTAAACTTTTCAGAGCAAAAAACACACAGCTACATGGCTCCGAAGATATTGTAAAGGCTACACAAATACTTCATCAATTGATTTGAACTAAATGAGAACTTAGTTCTGAAGGAAACCAAAATTTGTCAACTTAAACCAAAAGCTGGACCACCCAGAGAACACATGGATTTAATTCAAACTATCATTTCTCATCTATTCTGCCCACATATCATGGGTCCCTGAGGACAGTTTTTATTTGTTGTTTGCTTTCTATAGTGTGCTTGTTGAGGGGAAGGAAAAAGAGAAAGAGAGAGAGAGAGAAATCGCCCCTTGGGGAGATGGCCATGCCACAATGCCTTCTCCATTCTCCTCTCGGGACTTTGGGCACACACGCACACACACCTGGTGGGTTTTCAGACTGCGAGGTCTGGGACTTGAACTGCGTAGTCGGCCATGTGGGATCCAGCCACTTTAACTACCATGCTACGACTAGCCATAGAAAGTTAGTTTTTGTCAGGAATCAAAATTAAGATACATTTGTAATGAATAAGGCTGTAAGTAGGATTCAGAGATGGCAAGTAAGTTTCCTCCTTTCTGCTGGCACCGTTCCCAGGGATCAGGGATCATTCTTGACAGCAACCCTCTAGTTAATGGAGAGTCTATGGAGGAAAATGCCTTGACTGATTAGTGATGTCCGTTAGGGTCCAGGAAGGGGCGGGGGTGGTCCACATCCCTTGCATTTATCAACCCTGCTAGTGGAAGAAGCAGGGCCCAAAGCTCTTGTCTCAAGCTGTAACTTGTTATATGACTTCAGCTGGTTATTTCAGCTTTCTGGGTGGGGCTCAGTTTCCTTAACTGTCTATGACTGACTAAGTGAAACACTCTTAAATTTTAAAAGTCTCTACCATTTCCAGGAAGAGAAGATAATTTGAAGGTTTTTTTATTTTTTTTTAGTTTTATAAGCTATCCAAAATGGTCCTTAATTCATTTTTGCTCATGATATCATAACAGGCTAAAAGTAACTAATGATTGTAAAGGTGTATTATCTATTAATTCCCAGATGTGGCAGATGCTTTCATTTTGTCCCTCCAGATCTGCCCTCTTCCTTTCTTCACTCTCCTCTCTGCTGCAGAACTGACCTATATTAACCTCATTGACTAGCTTCCCTGCCACCTGGCTTCCAGATGGGTTTGGCCAATGGGGAACACGGGTGGGACACAGGAGGGAAGTGAGGAGGAGGGGAAGAAGGGAGAAGGAAGAAGAAGAGTAGGGACGAGGAAACCAAGACTTCCTCCCCACAGAGCTGCCTCGGGCTGGCATGATCCCATGAGTGAGGTCATCCTTTTTCTTTCCCTCTTTCTTTCTCTTTTTTTTTCTTTCTTCCTCCCTCCCTCCCTGCCTCCCTCCCTCCCTCCCTCTTTCTTTTCTTTCTTTCTCTCTTTCTTTTCTTTCTTTCTCTCTTTCCTTTCTTTCTTTCTTTCTTTCTTTCTTTCTTTTTTTCTTTCTTTCTTTCTTTCTTTCTTTCTT